>NC_083342.1:121811224-122411224 GCF_019175385.1 Lycium barbarum
AAAAATAACCTTAGATGTGGGTGGTGTTACACTTTTGACCTCGCTCACCCTATGCACAAAATATCAACTTGTTAAACTTTTGATAAATACTTTTAAATAGGTGAAATAGCGTAAAAATTTGAAGAAAACTATAAATAAGTGATATATATATATATATATATGCTCCACCCCCACAAAAAAACTAATTGGAACAATCTATTATATGCTACTTACAAGTACAAGTGACTGCTCGTTACTTTTTTGAGATAGTAGAAGACAAGATAAATAATTGGAAAAGAATATATATTAGACATTCTAGCAATAAAAAAAGGTCTTGACTTTTAAATTTAATGTTTCAGTTCCTTTTTAAAACATTTGAGTAATTACATGTTGACTTTTGAGAATTTGGGCATTATATTAAGGACTTATTTAACAAATTTCGTTTTAGTTTGAAGAAGTTTTCTGGGCTTACGCCCCGACACGCCCCAACAAAAAAACCTCGCCCCAAACGCCCGGGCGTACGCCCCGAATTGCTGGGCGTACACCTTTGGAGACTTTCGCCCCGACCCATCGCCCCGGGGCATTTTTGGTACGCCCCGCCCCCGGGCTGGCCCCGAAAACGTCTTTTAAAACACTAATTCCAGTAACAAGCCTGTTGTTTATGTTGGGTGTGCAAACAAACTACCACATTGATAGCTGAAAAGAAAAGGGAGTTATTTATAAGGAGTTGAATACTCTTAATGATGTGAGGCCTTTTGGGGAAAACCGTGCGGGCTTGGCCCAAAGCGGACAATATCACTTCATGTTAAGAGTGTCTTTGGACCGTTTAGCCCAACAATTGGTATCAGAGCTTGTGTTTGTATTTGGTTGTGTTGATTTTCTATTTGAATGGTGGAGGCAAATGTAAGCAAGATGGTTTGTTTAAATGGCAGTAATTACCATATTTGAAAAAGCAAGATGAAAGATCTTCTATTTGTCAAGAAATTGCATTTACCTGTGTTTGCTTCTAAGAAGCCCGAGTCCATTGAAGATGAGGATTGGGAATTTGCGCACTTACAAGTTTGTAGCTATATTAGACAATGGGTTGAAGATAATGTTCGAAATCATATTGTGAATGAGACAAATGCTAAAAGCTTGTGGGAAAAGATCGAGACACTTTATGCTTCAAAGACTGGCAATAATAAGTTGTTCTTACTGAAACAATTGGTGAATATTAGATACAAAGATGGCAGCCCTATTTCTGATCATATCAATGATTTTCAGGGTGTCCTTGATCAGCTGTCTGGAATGGGTGTCAAGTTTGATGAAGAAATACAGGGACTTTGACTTCTTAATACTTTGCCAGACTCTTGGGAAACCCTTAGACTTTCTTTGACTAATTCTGATCCCAGTGATGGTGTAACTATGGAATATGCTAAAAGTGGTGGTTTGAATGAAGAGATGAGAAGAAGATCTCAAGCTTCGTCTTCTTCAGTTTCACACTCCGATATTTTGGTTACTGAAGACAGGGAGAGAAGTAACTTCAGAGTTCAGAATGACAGAGACAAAAGTAGAAGCAAGTCAAGATCCTCCAGGTATAAGAATCTTACATATGACTATTGTCACTTGAAAAGGCACATCAAGAAACATTGCTACAAGTTTAAGAGAGACCAGAAAAGGCAAAAGAAAGAAGGCGATAATGAAAATTGTGTTGTTGCTGAAAATGATCTTCTTGTTGCTTGTGGTAAAAATGATATCAATCTTATTTGTGATGAGTCTACCTGGTTTTATGGATTCAGGTGCCACTTCTCATGTCACTCCAAAGAAGGAATTATTTTCTTCTTATACTCCGGGTAATTTTGAAAATTTATGAATGGGCAATGATAGTGAGGTTGAGGTACTTGGTATTGGCACAGTCTGCTTGAAAAGTAAGAACGGGTTGAGGTTGGTTCTTAACAATGTCAAGCATGCTCCAGATGTTCGTCTGAATTTAATTTCTGTAGGAAAGCTTGATGATGATTGTTATGATCAAACCATTGGTGGTGGCCAGTGGAAACTTCTTAAAGGTTCAATGATTGTGGCTCGAGGTTACAAGATGTCTGACTTGTACTTATTTCAGGGCTCCATTTATGGTGACTCAGTAAATTTGGTGGAGAATGATACTTCATCAGAATTATGGCATAGAAGGCTGAGTCATATGAGCGAGAATGGGATTGATAACTTGGCTAAGAAGAATTTGCTTTCTGGAGTGAAACAAGCAAAGTTAAAGAGATGTGTTCATTGCTTAGCTGGGAAACAAAAAAGAGTTTCTTTTCAGAGTCATTCACCTTCAAGAAAGCATGATTTGCTGGAGTTGGTACATTTTGATTTGTGTGGTCCTTTTAAAGTAAGCTCTCGTGGTAGTGCACTTTACTTTGTGACTTTTATTGATGATCATTCTCGCAAACTTTGGGTATTTCCTTTGAAGTCCAAGGATCAAGTACTTGATGTGTTCAAGACTTTTCAGGCCTTAGTTGAGAGACAGACAGGGAAGAAACTAAAATGCATCCGCTCAGACAATGGTGGTGAATACATTGGTCCCTTTGATAATTATTGTAGACAGCAGGGTATTCGGCATCAGAAAACTCCTCCAAGACTCCTCAGTTAAATGGTTTAGCAGATAGGATGAACAGAACTCTAGTTGAGAGGGTTAGATGTTTGCTTTCACATGCTAAGCTGCCAGATTCATTTTGGGCAGAAGCACTTAATACTGTTCCTTATGTTATCAATTTATCTCCTACTGTTGCTTTGGATGGTGATGTCCCTAACAGAGTTTGGTTTGGTAAGGATGTCTCTTATACTCATCTGAGAGTCTTCGGGTGTAAGGCCTTTGTGCATGTTCCTAAGAATGAGAGGTCAAAGCTGGAAGTTAAAACTAGGCAGTGTATCTTCATTGGTTATGATCAAGACGAATTTGGCTATCGTTTCTATGATCCAGTTGAGAAGAAACTTGTTAGAAGCCGTGATGTTGTGTTCTTTGAAGACCAGACAATTGAAGATTTTGACAAAGCTGAGAAGGTTGATTCTCAGAGCAATGAGAGCTTAGTTGATGTTGATCTAGTTTCTGTGACTATTGCACCTGAAGAAAATCTTCAAAATAATGAAGATCAAGTTGATAATAAAGATAGTTATCATGTTCAGAATGACCAGCATGATGTTGTTGATGCTCCAGTGGAAAATGATGTGGTTGGCCAGCAACTAGCTACTATTGATGCTCCAGCAAGTTCTCTCAGAAGATCTATTAAAGAGAAAGTACCTTCATCTCGTTATTCTCCCAATGAGTTTGTACTCTTGACTGATGGGGGAGAACCTGAAAGTTTTAATGAGGTCATGGATAGTGAAGAAAAAGAAAGGTGGTTTGATGCTATGCAAGATGAGATTAAATCCTTGCATGATAATCATACATTTGATCTGGTTAAGCTTCCTAGAGATAGAAAAGCTTTGAAAAATAGGTGGTTTTTTAGGGTGAAACATGAAGATGGTAACTCAGTTCCACGATACAAGGCTAGATTAGTTGTCAAGGGATTTAATCAGAAGAAGGGAGTTGATTTTGATGAAATCTTTTCTCCAGTTGTGAAGATGTCATCCATTCGGGTTGTTCTAGGCTTGGCTGCAAGTCTAGATTTAGAGGTTGAGCAAATGGATGTTAAAACTGTTTTTCTTTATGGTGACTTAGATGAAGAAATTTATATGGAGCAGCCAGAAGGTTTTGAAGTCAAGGTAAAGAGAGTTATGTTTGCAAATTGAAGAAGAGCTTGTATGGTTTAAAACAAGCTCCCAGGCAGTGGTACAGGAAGTTTGGTTCTTTTATGAGTCGACAGGGCTTCAAGAAGACTTCTTCAGATCATTGTGTTTTTGTGCAAAATTTCTCTGATGGTAACTTTATCATTCTATTGCTTTATGTTGATGACATGCTTGTTGTTGGTCAGAATGCTTGTAGAACTCAGAAGTTGAAGCAAGAGTTGAATAAGTCTTTTGCCATGAAAGACTTGGGACCCGCAAAATAGATTCTTGGCATGCAGATTGTTCGTGACAGAAAGGCCAAGAAGTTGTGGTTATCACAAGAGAAGTACATTCAGAAAGTACTTCGCAGATTCAACATGGATAAAGCTAAGGTTGTCAAAACACCTTTAGCTATGCACTTCAAATTGAGCACGAAGCAGTGTCTTTCCAGTGATGGTGAGAAGGATGATATGAAGAAAGTTCCTTATGCTTCAGCCGTTGGCAGTCTGATGTATGCGATGATTTGTACAAGACCTGATATTGCTTATGCCGTTGGGGTTGTCAGTCGTTTTCTTTCTAATCCGGGAAGAGAGCATTGGAATGCTGTGAAGTGGATTATGAGATATCTTTGCGGCACTTCTAGTTTGAGTTTGTGTTTTGGGACAGGAAAGCCTATTCTTTGTGGTTACACCGATTCAAATATGGCCGATGATATTGATACTCGTAAGTCTACTTCGGGCTACTTGATTACTTATGCAGGGGGAGCTGTGTCTTGGCAATCTAGGTTGCAAAAATGTGTTGCTCTGTCTACTACAGAAGCTGAGCTTATTGCTGTCGTTGAAGCTTGTAAAGAGTTGCTCTGGATGAAGAGATTTATGGAGGAACTTGGCTTTGCTCAAGAGAGGTATGTGCTTTATTGCGACAGTCAAAGTGTTATTCATCTTGGCAAGAACTCTACATTTCATGGTAGGTCGAAACATATTGATGTGAGATACCATTGGATCAGAGATGTGTTGGATTCGAAGTTGCTTGAACTTGAGAAGATTCACATTGATGATAATGGTTCGGATATATTGACCAAAGCTTTGCTAAGAGGGAAGTTTGAAGAGTGTTGCTTGATCGCCAGGATGGCGGTTTCCTCTACATATTTGAGAGGGGGAGAATTGTTAGGTTTTTAGGTTTTCCCTTCCTATGTGGAATTGGATTAATAAAGCTCAATCCAATTTGGACCAGGATAATTTTACCCAAAATTTTCTCTATATATAGGAACAATTTTGGTCTTATTTTTAGAACACAAGAGTGAATTCATAGCAGCCATATAGAGAGAAAAACGTGAGAGAGAAAGCAGATTTTCGTCCAGAAATTTTCTGCTACAGCAGTCCACTTTAAATTGTGTTTTCCGATTCATTAACCGTTGGATCGTGCTGAAATTTGAACTGGGGGTTATCAACATCTGGTTCTTCGATTTCAATGGTGGAGATCGTATTTTGTGGTCTGTAGCTCCAGTTTTCGAGTACGAACAGTAGCTCATTTTTTGGGGTGATTTCTCTCCTTTCTTCACTAGTTTTGGTGCTATTTTTATGTATTGTTGTTCCGTGCTTGACTTCATTGTTGTAGCCATTTGGAGAACATTGTTGTAACTCTTGTTGATTTTTTTATGTATTGTTGCTCCGTGCTTGGCTTCGTTGTTGTAGCCATAGCCATTTGGAGAACATTGTTGTAACTCTTGTTGATTTTTTATGTATTGTTGCTCCGTGCTTGGCTTCGTTGTTGTAGCCATTTAAAGAACATTGTTGTAACTCTTATTGATTATAGTGGAGCTTTTGTGGGCCGGAGGTCCCGTGGATGTTTTCTCTTCACTTGAAGGGGTTTTACCACGTAAATTTGGTGTCTCTTCCATTCGATTTATTTTTGCTTGCTTTGTTATTTTATTGTTGGTATAGCTGCTGCATGGATTTTCATTTGTGTGTTTATTGTCTTCTCTTGGTTCAAATAGTGTGGGAAGTTTCGACTTAGGTATTTCTTTCGCTGTTACCTCGTCGTGCAATTTGGTTATTGCTTGTTTCTTCCCAACAAAGTGGTATCAGAGCCAATGGTTTGGTGGAAGATGACGAGTATGATGTGATATTGTCCGCTTTGGGCCAAGCCCGCACGTTTTTTCTCAAAAGGCCTCACATCATTAAGAGTATTCAACTCTTTATAAATAGCTCCCTTTTCTTTTGAGCTATCAATGTGGTACTTTGTTCGCACACCCAACAGTTTATACTCTTTTTTTTTATTCGGGTTATTAATGATTTCGCTTGTTAGACACTTTTGCAATCTGGATTCGCGATCAATATGATTGTGGAAGAGCATAAGGACATGATTTAAGTCGACCATCCGTAGCTTCTCTCAATTCTATTGTTGGACTTCACCTATGAAAGGGAATAGATTGTTTATTCAAAAGGGATGGAAACATGGTCTAAGATTTGCGAATTTGGCAATTAAACTTCACTAGAAGATCACAAGCAAACACCTTATAACCGCTTGCCATGTAGTGAAAACTTGTGTTGACATTATAAGAGGACGGATATACTAATTAGCTAGTTTTAGTGTAGACATCAGGTGCCATACGTTCCTTATTTTCAAATTTTTGTTTTGATTTATTGGTATATGATAGTAGTAAAATAAGCCTAAGGAATACAATCAGCAGGCTCGCTATGTCATGTTTGTCTCCAGGACATACCTGTTTATGTTCATTCGGTGCTATTGATGTAAAATAGGAGTTCAGTTTAATTACTAATAAAGCAGTTGCTAGTAACTTGAGCAGCTAAGTTTAATATTGCTCTGAGCATGGGATTCCATGACCTTCATCTCGTAGTGGAAGGCTGTAGTCCCTTGTCCTTACTGTATATCTTTTCAAGTGTTTGATTAAATGTATTTGAGTTTTCTAGAATGAAGCATCTAATTTGAGGGATTTGCTCACTTGACACAGGATTTCTGCATAGTCTGATGAAGCTGGTAGCAAAACAGGGGATAAATCTACCTCGCGATCATCGGATGATTCCAGATAAATCCCAGATCTAAGTACAAAAAGCCAATCGCTTGCTGAACCAACTCCAGTATCATTGTAGAATGTTCCAAAGTTAGTAATGATGTTCCTCTTTCTGTCTCCTCTTATTTTTTTCTATAAATGTTTTCAGCTACTAAGAAAATCATTTTTGATCTCTGAGACTAGTTTAACATAATTAACTTGTATTATGCCCTGTCAGTATTTCAAAAGTTAAAACTTGTTACCAACTCTTATTATGTTTATGTTCCCGGAAGTCTTCAGCAATAGAATCTGAAGCTTCGAATCAGATACTCTTCTATCATGTTTGAGTGTTGAAATCCAAATCTCTTTTATTTAGCTTTGCACTCCAAATACGAAAATACCTTTGGAGGGTGAAATGGTGGATCTTTTCCTTTTTGAATCTTTAACAATTTTGGATCCATACACCCCTTAGGGCCTGTTTGGAAAGCCACTCAGATAATTGGAATTGGGTGTAATTACACAGTTTGGCCTGTTTGTTTGGTCAAGTAATTACACAGTTATGTAAGAATTGAGTGTAATTGACAGGATATAAATACACTCTTCAATTCTCAAGCCGGGGGGGGGGGGGGGGGGGGGGGGCTGAGATTTGGGTGTAATTACACCCTATAATTACAGGGTTACTTTTTAGTTTGTTTATTTTTTTTACTTTAATTTATTTTTTATTTCTATTATTTTAATTTCTTTTTTCTTTTTTCTTTTTTCTTTTTAATTATTTTTATTGTTTAAAATGTATTTTTCTTTTTATATTATTTATTTTTCATTTTCTTTCTTCTCATTCCCAACCTTTACTTCTTGTGGTTTCATGTAATTGCTCGTATTTTTTTATTTTTTTATTTTATTCATTTAGCATAACCGTGTTATTATTCTAATATTTGAAACTACACCTCTTAATATTGGAAAGAATGAGTAATTAACAAACTTGACATATAACGAGTGACGTTATTAAAGTAGAATTTCATTGTGAATGAGGTTATAGACTTATATTTTTCCTTTCTTTTGAATTATTTACTTAAGTTACGTTGGAACTTACTTATGTAATGTTGAAATTTGACATAAGAGTATTATGTTAGAACTTTTTCTTTTGGATTCTGAATTTAGGTTATATTTTCAATTTTAAGTTATTTTCTTTCACATTGCATGTTATTTATTTTTCACTTACATTTGATGGATTTTTTGTGTCAAACATTTGAATAATGTTATGGCATTATATTTATTAGTATTATTTTTTTGTCAAACATCCAATCCACGATGTTCTTACAAAAAAAGTCCTCTTTTAAGTTTTATAATTAATTAAAATTAAATATCAATTTGAAAAATATATATCAATTATTTTTGTTACAATATTAGTTACAAATATATGATTATTAATTAATATATTTTCAAGAAACAATATGTTATTAAATAACTAATTTAATATCATTTATAAAGGCAATATTTTTTTAAATATTAATTTTAAATTTTTTATAATTAAATTTTATTTTTAAATTAAACTGACTGTGTAATTAAACTTGTGCAACCAAACAGCACGCTTGTAATTACACTGTAATTACGTTATGACAAACAAACAGGTCGTTGTAATTACACTACTGTGTAATTACTAGGCTGGGTAATTACTAGTAATTACACCAATTCCAATTACCAGGTGGCTTTCCAAACAGGCCCTTAGTATTATTAGGTGGACACTGTACTATGGAACTACTAAGTTCTAACTATTGCAGTTGGAACTCTTTGTGTTAAGTAGTAGGAAATGCTCATAACATTCTCGCAGAATAACAGGTGCAAATTGACACATTCTAGTTTCAACTAGTTGAGCGAATACCAACGTATAAATCGGGCATAAATTCATGCTTTAAAAGGAATTGAACTTGAGATCTGTGGGTTTCAACACCTTCATCTTGACTTAAAAAAGTCTCTTTTAATTTACTTCTAAACCAAAAGTTATTACATTGCTCATTTGCATAGATGAGAACATAACTAAAAGAAATGGAAGATGGAAGGTAGAACTGAAGAGGAGACCCCTTAATTTTGAGAGGTCACAAAGTTCTCTATTTTTTGATAAGGTAATAAAAATGTACTTGCAAAAAGGGAAAACATGAAGCAACAGCTCTTTCATCCCTTACTCCACTTAAACACCCCAGTTTCTTGTTTTCCAAGAAGGGATCATACATCTTGATTCACATCTAGAGTTGGATAACCTCCATAGATTGTATCAGCATAGGTAGAAGAAATAGCTGAATGCTCCATGGTTTGTTCCAGATTTAGATTTTGATTTGCCTCTTGAGAAACCATCCAACTAATTGGCTCTGCGTAAATCATTCCATTGTTTGGTACGACTGGTACAACATCCTGTTCATAATTGTACATCACCTGATAACCGAAGTTTAAGCCAGGTACATCACCTGTAGCATCAAGGCTTCCATTCTCGTGGTGCTCGAGCAATGAGTACATCGAGTCCACATTTGCAACTAGATTTGGTTCGTTGGAGGATGCCACTTGATTATCGTCCAGCAAGTGGTTCGTTATATAATTTAGTGCTACATTATCTGGATTATTTCCCATCGAGTCATTCTGTTGATACATCACCTGATGATCCTGGGTTGGAATAACCCAATTGGCTGGTGGTGTTGTCAAACCGGGCAGCATTCCAATAGTTTGATCTCCCATAGCAGCATTCACCAAGTTGTTTGATCCTTGGCCCCAAAGCACCCTCCTTTGGTTGATATGTGCATAGTTGCGTCTCCTCTGATCTGCATTTACAACAATCTCACTAATTTAAAGATGTAAATTTAGGGGTGTCAAATGTCAATGAACATATTGGACTACATGGTTGGGGCGGGGAAATCAAAATCCGTCAAATCAATTGTTTTGATCATAATGGAAAAGTAAAGTGGAGTAGACTATGAGTCATAATTTGACATGTCCACTTCAAAATCACGTTTCATTTGTTTTTTTTATAATTTATTTAATTATCAAATCAAACTAATAAAAGTTGGCCTGAAGTTTTTATATTTTATGGACTAAATTAACACCCTAGAGTGAATCACTATAACCACACACTCAATTGTGTAAAAATCAACCAGTCACGTAGAACAATTACGATTCATACCTGAAACTGGAAAACTTGAACTGAAATGTCTGGCAGGTGTCATCATTGTTGATTTATTGGGCATTGGATGGTTAGGGAGTAAAACCGACGAAGAATAAGACAAGTGAAAAGGATGATGCATCCTCGGAAAAAACTGAGATCCGTAGTTATTGTCAAATGAGATATCTGAAAGCTCAAGATTGTTTGATTCAAAATAAGGACATGATTGGTGAGGAAAAGGTTGTTTGCTTAGTTCATTCAGCCTTGCATCATAACGTAGCAACTTCTCATAGTGCTTGTCAAGTACTCCTGGAGGAAATCTAACACAATGCCACCTAAAAAATCACAAGTTATTTGGGGGGGAAATCATTTACAATAGAGAATCATAATTTTAAATTTGTGAAATAGAGAACCATAATTAACTTATTTATTTTTTTCACCTGTAAATGGGAGCTTGACCTCTAGTAAAATCTGATGTCTGCTGCCACAATGTATGCTTTCGAGGTTGAGGATTTGTTTCACGATAAAAAGAAGGTGGTTGGTTCAACTGTGTAAATAGTAATCAATAATTATATGTGACGAAAAATATAATTAAATCCAAAATTATAATTAAAGAATATATAAATAAAGAAAAAAAATTAAGGGGAAGAAATTAACCTCAAGCTCCAGAATTCCTGGTTGGTCACCAGGTTGAATGGTGGCTCTAATAGCAACAATGTCTGACCATTGAATTTCAATCTTGCTTTTAAGAGGTCCATCCAGAATTTCCCATACTAATTTTTGCTTGGCATAATAGCATTTCGCTATTAAATCACCTTCATACCTTGAAACTCTCTGTCAATTGTTTCAATCGGTTAACTAAATACTAATACTGTTCGGTTTATATAAATCATAAATCAATTGTACCATTTATTTATTTTTTGGGTTGGAGTCTGGACGAACGTTCCAACAATTTATGTATCTATATCTATCGAATATTTTCTTTATTTGGATTTGAATTTTGCTTTGCGAATACATAAAATAAATTTCGTTCAATTATGTATAAAAGAATATTCTTTTTGTAGAGTTATTAGTTTTGATATTAATTGCACTAAAAACTATTATCACTTGTGCCAAAAATAGGAAAAATAGGTCATGCTTATATAGATTGGTAACAATATGGTCTCTACTTCATTTGTCTAAGATCAAAGTCTTGATTAATCTAAGAAAATCTAATTGATATGTCATTAAAAAGCTTCAAATTTTCATAAAATAAATATAAGTTTTAATTTTTTTTAAAATTAAATATCTAATGAAATGCAAAAGTACAAAACAAGATTTACCTCCCATTTGCCAATTGTGAGCTTTATAGCAGGGAAGTTGGAAGCCTTCAATTTTTCAGAAGCATTAGGAAAATCCTCCATCCTTGACTTATTTCTACCAGCATTTCTCGAAGAATTCATTTGATTATTTTCATGGCGAGAAGAAGTTGTTGGTCTCCCTCGACGTGGAGTGCTGCTAGAAGAACTCCCTTTCTTATTCTCTTCTGAAAGTTGTGATTCTATTAAGTTCACGAAAGATGGTGTCTTATTTAGTGTTAGACCAAGAAGGGCTGCCTCGTTCATATCTCCATCCTGTAAAACATGGAAAAAAATTATTTATTAACATTTTTTTCATTTTTATCAATCGAGTAACGGTTTTTGCTGAATTTCTTGATTTTTTTTTTTTACTTGCTAATAAGCTGTCGTTCTAATTTTCATATGCAGACAAAAAAAAATGGAGTGGAAATGAGCAAATGGCGTAGATCTAGAAGCAGAAACAAAATTTGAAGTTTATGAGTTTCTACTTTTTTTGAGTACAGGTTCTCAACGGTAAAAGTCCAAGAATTAATTAATGTGTTTACGAAAAATAGAAAAAAATAATTATTAACGTTTCCTTCATTTTACCAATCAAATAACGGGTTTTTTGATGAATTCCTTGAATTATTATTTTTTTACTTGCTGATAAGGCATCGTTCTAATTTATCTATGCAGACACAAAAGATGGAGTGGAAATGAACAAATGTGTGGATCCAGAGGCGGATTCAAGATTTGAAGTTTATAAGTGCTAGATTCTACTTCCTTTAAGTTCTAGGTTCTCGATTTATAATTTGTACATATATTAAATGAGGTTTAAAGTTTGAGACGTAAATGATACATCCACTCCTGCTTAAAAATCAAAACTCCAAAACATGAGTTATATGATTTTGGTTTAAAAACAAAAAATATTATATGAGATAACGAAAACAAAGAAAAAAGATAGAAGATTAAATACAAGTTAATATACGTTGATTCAAAGTGGATGCGGGGCCAAGGTGTGCCGACCTAAAAGAAATGTGCTGAAAGAACACATATTATAAAATTCTAAAAAACCACATGCAGAAAAGAAAAAGGTCAAAAAAAAAAAAAAAAAAAAAAACATGCATATTGGCTATTGGAACTTAGATTTAAAAACTTTACACATAAGCAAACCATGGAAAATGGCTAACAACGTAACAAACCTCTGAATTGGATTCTGATGACGGCCTTAACCTTTTCGAGCGACCATCTTCATCAGAATCTGAACTCATACTCCGGCTTTTTAGCAGGAGACTGGTGTTCAGATACTCGTTATCATGATCATTAATCTGTGGGTTCATAGATTCAAAGTTATGATGATCAAGCCCATATAAACCCTCATGGTCATCTCTTATAACCATGTTGCTTTGTTGAGACTTGAGTGCTCAACTAAACAAAAAAAAAAAAAAACTCAAAAAACTTGTATATGATTCTGAGATTTGTTGATGAGAGGAACTTTATTTGGAAGGGAGAATTTAGCAGAGAATTAAGAAGGATGGAGAGTGAAAAGGGACGCTTGTTTATGTAGAGAAGGAGCCGATTATATAGTGATTGTGGATATAAAGGACTCTGTCTCACTAATTACTACAGTCTTCAACTTGTGTAGGGTAATTTTTCTATTGGCGGTAAGTACAAAAAAGTCAAATTTCATTTTGGGGTTTATTCTTTTTCTGTATGGTACATGTGCTAGAACATTTTTTACACCCCAATTTCGTTTACTCCGCCTGTTAAACTTAATTGATATTTTAAATTTGAGTACGCGAGTTTTGGAATTAACTTACTCCTAAAAGTTAAGTTTTTGACTAGAAGCCTGTTTGGATGGGCTTAAAATAAAGCCGCTGATAAACTGTTTTAGATAAGTTAAGTCAAACAAATACAATTAATTTTTTGGGCTTATTTTAAGTACAAAATGACTTTAAGCTGGTCAACCAAACACTCAAAAAAACTGAAAACAACTTATAGGCAACTTATAAGCCAATCCAAACGGGCTCTAAAATACCTTTTAATTATAATTTTATTTTCTTTTTAGGTTGACATAATTATCATTAAATTTGTATATTAAATTAAAAAATGTGTCAAGGGCAATTTTTTTAAAAAAAAATAGTTTAATACCTTCTTAATTTTGTGAAACATCAGTTATTTTGAATAAACTATTAAAAGCTAAAACATGATTTGTTTTCGAATGAAGGGAGTAACAATTAAAGATGTATACAATAAATATCTACTTAGTGGATTATAGAACTGATTAATTGGATGTATCGGATCCGTTCATTAAATCTTCTATCAGATTGCCAAAATAAATCAAAAAAATAAAATGAAATAGATTGCACGTCTAACATTTCACGTGTTAAGAGTTTTGTCGTTAATTAATTTCTACTTGTTATAAAGTGTGGGTGTCTATAAAACAGTAAAAGAGTACTCATTAATGTCATCTACTTGTTCCTCGGAAACAAGACCAAAATTGTCCTTGTACTATATTTTAAAAAAAAAAAAAAAATTGTAACATCAGTTCCTAATTCGGTAAAAATAAAAGTGACGCAGAGTTGTTGAACTGTGAAGAAGTGTAGATCTATAATGCATTTATCTGTTTTTAAGAATCCGGTTTGAATGAACACAACATTTTTTTCCCTTATTACGTGGGGGTAGGGAAAGGGGAAGAGGATTACAATGAGGATTCGAACCCTTACTATCAAGATGAAAGTTCAAGTAGTCAATCAATTGAGCTACTAGATCCCTACAATGAACACAATAGTTTAATTGTTATAATAACGATATATCGTATTTAGTATCAATTACATTCTAATAAAATTTCCAGACTATTGTTTACATGTGATATATTCTGCTCAATCACCTTACATGTCTATATTTGTTAATTAAGAAGATGTTTATAGGACTATTACTCTTGGAACCTAAATTGACTTTCACTTATAATTGTGAAAAACAAAGTTATTTTATTCGCTATGAATTAAACATGTTATACAAGAACAAACATTCCGACTCTCGATCTAATTAAACGAGTAAACGCTCATCAATGACTTGCCAATATATCTCCAAATTGACGTCAACTTGTAATGGTGAAAAACGACAAAATTTAGCAGCTTTTCGAGAATTAAACACGCTATATAAATACAAAGTTTCTGACTTTTGATAGAACGAGTAAACGCGCTAATGACTTACCAATTCATTTTAAAACAAAAGAGTATCACACGCAATCAACCGTTTTTAGTTGGCTCTACGACAAAAAATCTAATTAAATGAGTAAACGCGCATCAATGATTTACCTATTTATCTCCAAATAGACGTCAACTTATAATGGTGAAAAACGACAAAATTTACCTTTTCGGGAATCAAACACACTATATAAGTACAAAGTTTCTGACTTTTATTAGAACGAGTAAACGCGCTAATGACTTACCAATTCATTTTAAAACAGAAGAGTATCACACGCAATCAACCGTTTTTAGTTGGCTCTACGATAAAAATTATTCACATGACCTTCCATAATTTTCTTTTAAAGATCTCTCTGAAGCTTCGCGAAATAGTTTGACTAGCATGCTACACTTGTAATTTATTACTATGAATTATTAGTATACATAACGTTTAATCATTAACATATTAGTACACATTACCTAAGTTGATAGTTGAGATGAGAGGTCCAATTTACTTCCTCCCAAAACTTTTATCGGCATTTTTTTTACAATAATATTATATTAATGGTGACAAAGCTTTGCTAAGATCAAATGTGTGTATTTACTAAAAACTTATTTTAGGTAAATTTAAAACATTTGTTATAATTCTAGAATATTAATTTACACATCACCACAAATTTGGTTGTGAAAAGAAGGATCAAGTGGAATTCACTACTGTCATATCCGTTTTAATTGCTAATTTCCTCAGTTTAGAAAAGCAAAATAGGAGTTAATTGTAATCCAAGAGAATCCTAACCAATTTTATGACCAAACTACAAATGACAAAAATGAGGTTTGACCTCTATTTTATTTTGTTTTTTACGCAGAAAATATACAAAGCAAAGAAGAAAAATGAAATAAATGAATTAGAAAGATTGATTAATTTGAGTCTCTTTACACATACCGTTCAAGCTAAAGTTCTGACTTTGTTGAATAAAGACAAAGTTCTGAGTTTTCTATGTTCTTCATCTTCCGCGTAAAATTAGAGACAAAAAATTTGGTGATTATAATGTGAATCATAAATTTACTTCTCACTATGTGTAAATTTACTTCTTGTTTTCTCTCCTTTTCACTTCTATCAAGCAATCTCACATCAGAAAATGAAAAGTTTGACTCATGCCAATGCGCTATTAATTTGATGGCAATTTGTTATTGCAAATTAAAACAATTTTCTGTTCATTTCCTTTTGTCATTTGTTTGAAACATTTGAGACCGCAATCTTAACACGTGGGTGACTAGTTTGTGGACTACTAGCTACAAAAGTGACGAGTTTAGCGAATAACACTGCACTCATCTAAATTTAGTAATTTTGATTCTATCTTTTAATTACATTAATTTTTTTTACAGATCCAGACCCTACTTGTGAGATTATGCTGGGTATGATGTTATTGTAACTTTTTTACTAAATACAAAAAAATTTACACCTTGTAAACAAGGGATTCCCGGCATCTCGTAGAAAAAGAGTATGTAATGTAGAATTTGAAGAAGAGTATAAATAAGACAAAGGAGTTTTCATAATTTCATTTTTTTTATCATAAATAATCGCCAACAAGAATTTGGTTCTTTTTACGAACTTGATATCGATAAATCTGGGAATCTAGAAATTCATTTCGGCCAATTGAACCTTCTCGAACTGTTTCTTTTTAAGAACCAAAAAGATTTGTGCCAAAATAACATATGCCAGGAAGAACAAAAGTCCTTGGACACGTAATAAATAAAATATGATAGAATCCGCCATAAATTTCAAATCCCTATTTGCCTCGGCTTGTGAGTCTGTGGCTAAAAACATGATTTTAATGGCTTAACCCATTGGGAGACGCTTAAGTTGGCACAATTTTTCACTTAGACGCCTCAACTAAGCCTTGTTCCATTCAGACCCCTGTGATAGGGCTCGACTGTACCATTTGGTCACTTTTGACTAACTTGACAACTTGCGTGAGTTCCACATCCAATAGGCACGTGAAAAGGCTATTTAGAAGTGGGGAACATATTTTTCTTAAGTTTTAACTATTCTTTTTTTGGTTCTTTTCTTCTCCAAATTTCTGGAAAATGGTAGGTTGTTGGTGCTCTTATTTCTTAAAAATATGGAATTAAAAGTTGGTGGACCTTATTCAATTACTAGTAAATTTATTCGCGCTTCGCGCTATTATAAAATACATTATTTAATTGATAAAATAAAATTTTAAATATTTGAGTGCTAAAAGTATTTTAAAGATTCTTTTTAGTGTTTAAATTCAAAATATTTGAGATTTGGAATTTAATTCATTTTATTATTGATATTTTGTTTTTACATTTTTTTTTTTGGTAATTTTGAATCACCCAAGAGTTTATGATCTTTTGAAGATGCTTTTTGCATAGTTGGAATTACTTTGTTTAGTTTTTTTGTAAAGAAAAGAAAGAATTTCATTAAGAAAAGTTGGAAGTGCATATGTGTATAAATATATAGTTTTTTCCTTTGAACTACTTTTTTTCTTTACGTACAAAGAAGTTCCTTTGATTTCATAATTTTCTAACAGTGTAAATAACATAGTATGAAATCAATAGGGATCCCATCTCTAATTTTTGCTTTACTTTTTCCCTTTTTTTTTTTTTTTGAACATTTTAGTTTCTCCTTGTCTTCTGTTCTTTTCTTTTCTTTTTGTACTTCATGCCCATTCATTTTTCGCGACCAAATGTCAAATATATCCTTTTTTTCCTTCTCTAACTTACCAATGTTAACAAAGATAGGGGATCAAAGAGACTCGATGTCCTATAAAAATGTAACCTAAGAGACTCAAGGTAATAAAAGTAAGTAATAAAAAATGTGCAACGCATTAGTGAGTTAATTGTTTTTAAAATATAATATAAATTGAAACTAAGGCAAGAATGGCATAAACTGAAAATAATAAATAAATAAATAGGTAATTAATATATGTAATGAAACCGATGGACCAAATATTTTCATCAAGACTAATAATTCATATGTCAATAATAATATCTTATATGTCAAGTTCAAATTATTAGCCGATTTATGTAATTTGAGGTTGACATTTTGTTATTTGTTGTTGTAGTAGATAATTCATCTAATATGTCAAGATGAGAGGAGAAGTATGAGATTTAATTTAAGAAGTGACCATTTTAACTAACAATCCCCGGCAAACTTTGTCGCTTAATTGTTTCTTCGTCCTTTTGGTTATATATCATGAAATGAGTTTGTCAACTTAATTTCATGTTGAAGCTTGAGGCTTAAAATAAGATTAAAAAATCCCCTCCTCCATGGGACGTCTCTTTAAGAAGAAAGGGATATAATCTTCTCAAAATAATTAGAAGAACAAAATCTAAGACATAAGAAATCAAGTAATTCTCAATAGAACTTCGGTAAAATAACGTAATGGAAATAAGCGTACATGCAAAAATAAACTAAATAATAGAACATCCATGAATAAAGATGATATACCTTTTGAAGATCAGATTCGATATATATAAAAAGCTTTATCTTTTTTTTTAAGCTGTGACCAAGTTGGGACGTTCCTTGAACATCATCTATGCCCATATTTAGTTTCAATAACAGTGCTTATGTTTTTTGGAAACACCAAGTGCTTTATAGAAATAATGGAGGGGAATAGCAAAAGATAGAGTAATAACATTTGAGACTTTTAAGCTTTCCACTAAAAAAGAATAGGAGGTGGGAGTAATTAAAATTGAAACTTTTCTTCTTATATTTAATCAAAGGTTCTCCCTAAAACGGTTATAAAGAAACGTCAAACGTAGGAGTTACAATTATCAGATTTTTTTATTATTAAGCCACCTTGGGGGTTAGTAATTATTAGATTTTAATGACTTTAATTAATTCTTATAATTGGATTGGATAAATAGAGAAATATCAAAAGAAAAGGCAAAAAAATGAGAAAAAAGATAAATAGGAATCATGGCCTTAGAGAGGTGTCACATCACCTATTCTAATCCTAGCTTTATTATATATATAGATTAAGAAAGAGGGAGCAATTATAAGAATATCATCAAAAGCCATACATTTTCCTTTCGTTTCTCTGCAATATCTCGTGCAGAGATGTTAACATTCTTTCCATTTTTTTTCATCAGAGAAGCTGCTAAATCAGATAACAATGGCGGCTTACACAGTGGTAATGGAAAAATGGCAGCTTGCCGAGGTGGGAATTTATCTGGGAAGAAGCTTATATTTTTTTTTGGCTACATTTTTTAATTAACTAAATAGTTTTAAAATAATTTTTCTATTCATATTTTATTTTTAATAATTAATTTTGATATATATGCCACATGTCTTCGGTTAATTCGCCTCTTTGACACGTCATCGGTGAGTGCATTACACTCACTTTACATATTTGGCTGATTGTATAAAAGGCGTCTAATTGAAACAAATTTCAGATAGTCTAAGTGCTAGGAACATCCCTAAATTTAAGCATTTAAGTGAAAGATCGTGTAAACTTTAGATGTCTCCTAATGGGTTCAGCCGATTTTAAATTGAGGATGTATGTCAAGTAGGAACAAGAAGTTTATTGAATATAAAATAAAATGATTATCTCGTTAGATGTCTTTCAATGATCAAATTTACAAGTCCAATCGGGGCAAATAGTGTCCCCAACAAAGTTGAATTAAAAATTTAAGAGGATTAGCTAATCTAAAATTGATTTGTGGAGATTAAGTTTGAAAATTTAGGCCACGGGTGTTAGTGGTTGATGAATCATTTATTTCTTCTTGTCTTTGATCATCTCAAAGACGTATTTCATATTTCTCACTCAATTAACAAAATTTAAATTCAACTTTTGGAACTTACACTTCACAAAAATTACTTTTTCCTTTATTTTCATTAAAACCATTCATTATTATCGAACCGTTAGAAGTACGTCACACAAGTTCGTTCATTACTAGGATATCTAAATAAAATATGGGATTTAAGGTAGGTATATTCGGAATGTTAAGATTATTTTTACATTAATAAAAAATATAATATGGGCTTCACCATCAGATTAAACAAGAATATGGCTCGGGCTAACTATGTATATATATTTCTGACTATGATATATAGAATATGAGAAAATATACATTAAGCCTAACTCAACCTTATAAATTAGCGCGAGATGAAGATTGTATAAAATATATAATAGTACAAGTGTCCATCCACAAATGATATGAGACTCAACATAAATTTACTTATAATTACATCATAAATAATATGAGTATGTAAATATTTGTTATATTGCAAGTGAATGAAATTTGAAGTAATAAAACATTGAAGTATATAAAAAATATAATGATGAAATAAACTATATAAAGGAGCATCAATCTTAGCACGTGGAACTTTTTCTTGTATTTTACTACTATAACATAAAAAATTACAAGAAACTGGCTGCGAAATCTCTCTTGATTAGATAATGTTGAAACTTACAAAGGAATTGGGCCCATACGTAATCTCTTTCTCTACACAGGGAAAAAAAGTGGAAGAATGTGCAAATGCATGCGTAATTCTAGTTCAGACGCCAATGCTAAAAGAAATATCTGCACTTTTACATGGCTTAAAATAAGAAAGGGCCTATTATATATTCGTATGCAAATGTGACTAAAAGACCAATCATTACTTTTATGATAGTACCAACTCTATATGACACTATCTAAAATCCAAGTGAAAGTGATGTATGCACATAGAGTCTTGAAAAGAAGTGGCATTCTTTAATTTTGTTGGTGGAAGAGTGACATTGGCAAAATAGTAATCTTATACTGAGACGAGAATTTTTCAGTTCAATGGTCATAGTCATTGGGTGCAGTGCTCATTGGCTTCGAAATGTCGCGAAGAGCTGTGAAAGGTGGGTTAATTTATTTATTTTTTGTTTTTTGTTTTATTTTGTCTTTGCTATGTTTAAAGAGAAATATTAAAAAATGTGTGCCTAAATTTTATACTCATGTTTTTCTTTCCAGTTTTACTCCTTTATCTCCCTTCGTCTGTTTGACATAGAATAGGCCAATTTAGTTTTTTAATAAAATTTTCACTTCTACATATATGCTTGAATGAAATATTCATATTGCTAATTTGAAAGCTACATCGACAAAAGTTATAATTATAAGGACTGACATTTGAGTAAAATCAACATATGTTTTATTTCTCAATTGTTCGATATTAGTATCGGGATCTCAACTAATTCAAATTTGCACGGTGTAAAATCCTTTATAGGGGGAATTAGCACTCCTTGACATGTTTTTTTAATCGCTAAGACTCGAACTCAAACTTCTGTTTAAGGATGGAGGGAGCCTAAAAATAAGTTTTTAACTCGTGTTCAGAGCTAAGCTCTGAGGCAAATTGACTTCCCGAGCCTTAGGCAAGACCAAAAGAAAAATTGGTCCAAACTAAGACTAAGAGCCCGTTTGGATTGACTTATAAGTTGCTTATAAGCTGTTTTCAGTTTTTTTGAGTGTTTGACTGACCAGCTTAAAGTCATTTTGTGCTTAAAATAAGCTCAAAAAAACAATTGGGCCCATTTGACTTAAGTTTATCTAAAGCAGCTTATAAGCCAAAAAAAATAAATTAGACTACCCAACTTTTTTTTTTTAACTTATAAGCTGCAAACAGCTTCTAGGCATAAACTCATCCAAACAGGCTCTAAATTTGATGTGTTAGCTATTAACTATTGGCGTCATCATATATATATAATTAATAGAAGTACTATAATTACGCATAATATTATTAGAAAGAACCACGCTCAAGATCTTGGTGGGACATGTGCTAGCTGGAGAGAGCATCAAGCTTTCTTTGAATGCATGCATTGCATTTTTAAGTAATAATAGTCTGTTTGGCCAAATTTATTTTTCGTTCAAAAGTACTTATTTTTTCAATAAGTGCTTATTTTAAAAAAAGTGAGTTGTTTGGTTAAGCTTTTGGGAGAAAATAAGTACTTTTGGGGAGTAGCAGAAGCAATTTTTCAGAAGCTAAAAAAAATAGTTTTTGCCCAAAAACACTTTTTTGAAAAGTACTTTTGAGAAAAATATACATAGAAACACTTTTTAAAAGCTTGGTCAAATACTAATTGCTGTTCAAAAGTACTTTTTAAATTAATTGACCAAACACAAATTGCTTTTAGCCAAAAATACTTTTTAAAAAAATACTTTTTAAAATAAGCTGTTTTTAAAAGCTTGACCAAACAGGCTGACTCTGTAAATGGGAAAAAGATTATGCATAATATCAATCTGACTCATTTTGGAATTTTGAAATAAAATAATCCCTCAATCAAGTGGTCTTTTCTCTAGTTGGAGGTCTAGTCATTCATACTCTTGTTTCTATTCCAGATCTAACTTTCTTCCTTTTTTTATATCATTATCATGATCATATCCATATCTTGAGAAATATACTATATTGTTATAAGCCATGCCCATATCTAAGCAGCCCAATTAAGTGGCAATTTGGGAAACACGAAGTATGACAGCACAACGAGAACACAAAGTTCTGTCAAGGAGTATAGTGGGATGATTGAGATCATTCGTTCCTTATCTAAAATTTCAAATATGAATCTTGAATGAGTAACTTATTAATAGAAAACGTATTACCCGTATTAATGGGCATATACGTAGCGGTAATCCAGATTACTTGGATTAGTTGACTTTTGAAGGTTGGATGTCGATTTTCTTTATTTTTTTTTAAAAGAAAAGATCATCTAGTGATTTTATCTTCTAAAAATGTAACACCTTGAGTTCCTTTATTAAGAGGAAAGGAGGGAGGCGGAAAGGGAAAAGAATAATATGTTATTGATAGGTGTTTGAATGCTCCACCTCAATCATAGAAGACAGAAAGTTTACCAAATAACAAGTGAGCTAACCCTCAATTCCAATTCTCTATAATTTGAATTTGATTCTCTTATTGTGTTATCTTCTCTTTCGTATAGTTAGTAATCTTTGTTCAGATTTAGTTACATTGCACCTAATTGTTGTAACTTCTAATTATGTTTTCTAACAACTCAAGGTAGAAACTTTCTTGATTCAAAGTTATCTGCACACGATTGTATCCCTACGGTATATGTTCTTAATTAACCCAAAGTGGAGTTAGTCCAAAATTAAAGAAAGAGTAACTTATAAAGAATTCACGTGTGGATGCAACTTTATTCTAAATCTTTCTTGATTTTAAGGAGATGAAGTAGGCATGAAATACAAATGGGTCCATCTTATATTATAGTACTAAATTAACTATACTATAGGATTAGAATGGGATTGAAAAGATAGGATAAGGGAAATTATGTCATAGTCCTAACTGTTTCAAGTTATGTGGCTAGTCAAGAAGCATGCTCTTTTCCTTTTTAGATACTACTCCTACAACTTTCGACGCTTGAATTAGATTGGCTTCTGATTGTGACAACGACTTGGCTTATATCGATAGATAAAAAACATACATATTTCTCCTTACTAAAATAAATAAAATAAGATGCAAAAGCACAATCAACCGTTCCAAGAAAAATCTTCCTTTTCGAGAGAATATACATCAACCGATCAACTAGAAAGATATGATACACAAAATTTACTATTTCAATTATTAATTATGCTTCTCGAAGGCATCCTTTCACTTAATATTTTAATTTGTTATCAATCTAATTAAGCTTTTCAGTTGAGCAAGATATTGGAACATATTCCAAGGATACTACCAATTAATAGTGTCTTGGTTAAACAATTATACATGTCATTTGTTCTCATGGGACTTAAAGGGATTGCAGTCCAATGATATCCTACATTAATTTAAGTTCGATAGTTTTCTCATCTGGCTTATCATATTAAACGGAATGTTGTGTGAATGTTATGCATTTTTATGTTAGGAAAGCACATATCAGATGAAACTAACTCGGGATGTAATAAGCATTACTGTGAGACTACTACTCCCACCGGTCCAAAACAATTTGTTAAGTCCAAGATTTCACCTATTAATTTTGATGATAACAAACTAACATAATTATTAATAAAAAATATTTACTTGTGGTAAATTTATTTTTGGTATAGGTTTATTTGATGAAGAAGAACTTGGTGAAGATCTAATCAAATATGGAAGAGAAGATATTACGAGATGGAATTTACGGAAGAAGATGTGGAAGAATATTTACTTCGATCCTATGGAAAGAAAATATTCTACAAAAGGAAAGGACAAGATCAATTTGTTGCATTAGGAAGATCCAAAATCTATGGAGTATCAAGAAGTCTCAAGTTCACAAAAGTGTCCACGTTCAGAATTATCAAAGTCCAAATTCAAGAAAATGAATGTGATTACATTCAAAATAATATAAATCAAGATCCAAGGTGAAATGAAGAGAATCTTGAAATTCTCTTGGGTTGTTCAACTAAGAGCTCAAATTTGTATAGCCAGAAACTTGTCATATGAAGAACACTTCGGCAAGCAATGACGATATATTCTGCAAGAATAAATCTTGAAGACTGGTACTGCACCAAAGAAGGAAAGGTTCCAATCCAAAGGGAAATTGGTACCGGATTAAAAAAGAAAGGTATATAAAAGTTGGAAATTATGAGTCAGCGTGAACATTATTTTATTATTCCATAAAGGGACCAGATTTGAATATGGCCAAGGAAGAATCCGTTCTTCAAATATTTAATTGGAGAGAGAAAGGAAATTATATTCTCTTATGCATTTTCCTATTATGATCAACAAAGTGGAGATCTCCTGTATACTAGCACTGGCATGGTGTCAAAAATCATGGAAAAGCATACAAGAAAGGCCTTGTTTTAAGTGAGACAAATAAGAGAAAATATTCTCTATGTTACAAAGATCATACTGTACATACACAAAGCTTTCATTTCCAAATAATAAAGCTATATACAAGCATGTTAGATGGAAATCAAGGATTTGGATGAATCAAGACACGAACCAAGGGAGGCATTCAAGAATTTAAGGAAGATTGGAGTGTATCAGGAATATTCCAAGATTGGAAGATCACTGCATTTATGAAGATCAACGACTAGAACATTCAAGGACCAACTATAAAAAAAAAAAAAAAAAAAAAAAAGACACCGCAACAATCAAAGGCACGCAACCACTTATACTTTTGTCTCAACCTTCTCAAGTTCTTTGCTCTACTTTTCATAAACATTGTAATCCTGAGTGACTTAATGTGTAAACTAAAAGGAGAGGAGAGATATAGTATAGTTGGTGAGGCTTTGTATTGAGAGGTTGTGTCATTGTTCGTTTCTTTGGTGAGCGAGTGAAAAACCAACTTTGTGTGTTGTTGGTGAGCGTGTCAAAAGCAACCCTTGTTCGTTGTTGGTGAGCGAGTGAAAACCAACCTTGTAAACGTTGGTGGTGAACGAGGAAAACCATAAAGGCTGTACTCAACTCAAACTACAAGAGCTTAAAGAGATAACCTCATTGCAACCCAAGGGGACTGGAGCAGGATATCACATTGGTTCCGAACCAGTATAAAAATTCTTGGTGTCATTTATTTTATTGCTCTCATATTATATTATGCACCCTTACTATTTATTGTGGTTTATATTTGTGTAAATCGAAGCACTAACAATTTTGTGCAGGCTGTCTCACCATCAGTCGACTGACACCAAACAGTAGTCAACTAAATTTTTTAACGGGCTTACAATTCACCCCCCCCCCCCCACCCCCCCCCCTACCCCCCCCCCCCCTTCCTTGTACTTTCACAATTGAGATTTTAGACTTGGGCATGTGGATTAAGGAATTCACTTACTCCTAAAATTTAAGAGGTGTATTGACTAAAATACCCTTAATTAAGAGGGACTTTAAAATTATAACAAGCATTGAATGAAAAATGTGTCAAGGGTAAATCTGGAAAAAAGAATAAAATAATTTCTTCATAGACTAAAATCTCAATTATTGTCAAGGGTAAATCTGGAAAAAAGAATAAAATAATTTCTTGATAGACTAAAATCTCAATTATTTTGGATCAACTTTTAGAGGCTAAATCCTTAATTATTTCTGATCGGAGGGAGTATGAAACTAATTTTAGATGAATTAGATGAAGACAAAATATCACATCCCTTTTACTAAATGAGGGGCCTCAAGTAGTTTACTAAAAAGTAAAAACGTTACTTTATTGTTTTAATAATGATTCGTATTAATTTAACAATCTTTTTTTATGATTATGTTGGCAAAGACAGGTGAATCGGGTTATAAAGCTAACATAGACAAGTTGATGTGTCATCTCTCTAAAGCCACCGTTCATATTTAATTTTTTTCTCCTTTTTTTTTTTAGCTTTTCTCTATTTATTTTCTTATTTTTCCTACTACTTTTATGTTTCTTTGTAACAACCTTTAATAGCTCAATAATAAATACTCCACTTTTTCTTCTCTTAAAGTCTCACTAATGACATTTACCAGCCCACAACACTATCGGTAAAAGATATATATCCAACCTTTTTATTGCTTTCTCTACTCAAGGTCTGGTTGTCTTCTTTTTCTAATTCCTAATTATAAATGTTTAATTATTGCTATAATAAAGTAGGATCATGAAGAATAATTAGAGCAATTATGAAGAGTGTGCGAAGAGTCTACTGTTGGGCATGTGTTTGTAAGAAAGATGAGTAAAAAATCCTTCATTTATCCATGAGATGCCAACAGACAAGGGTATATATATATATATATATATATATAAATAAAGATAGGCATAAGGTGATGTGGCATCTCTCTATAACCAAGGATCCTATTTATCTTTTTCCTCATTTCTTTCATTTATTCCTGGTTTTTTTTCTCCGTTCATGCATTACATTCAATTAGCCTAAATCTATATATAAAATTAAATAACATTTCATAGCACAATTGTTTGGCTGTCGAAACAAATAATCTACACTCTTAATTAGCACACTAATTCTCAGAATCCCAAGAGCCACCTTCTTAAGAGTAATTGATTTAATTAATTTGATTTATAATCGGTAACTTTTGATGCTATATAATAGATGCTTTACAGTTACCCTCTCCATTTTCTGGCAAAAACTTTCTTATCAAGTTCATTTTTCTTGCCTGATGCTTGACAATCTCCATTTTCCTTTGTTATCTTTTTATTTATGTATTCATATTTATCTATATTCCATTCTTTACATTGTTTACCCCAGATTTGGATAATCTATTGAATTTGTACGCGGGTATAGGATATGTGCTTGGATCTTGATGTATATTTGATAGCGGAAAATAAGCGTGTCAATATTTGGTAATAAAACGGCTAGTAACGGTGATTTGCTTAATTTTGCTACGGACATGAACGTTTAGAAGTCATGTTGAATACTTAATGGATGAAACACAACGTAAATGGAAACAAACGGCCTTGGCCGGATCAGATATTGAGAGAGAGATTGCATATATATTTTTCTATTACAAATGTTCTTGGAAAATGAAGAAGCCAACCCTTACAAAGGAGGGGGATATGCCCTATTTATAGTGTGACTTCCATGGGTTTCATCCAATATGAATTAATAAAATAATAATAATAATAATAATAATAATAAGGAAAGCTCTGCACGGATTTGGTGGGATTAGACTGACGGCGCCGTCTGACACACGCATGGTGGGTAGTTGACCATGACAGGATGCTACTGGCACGTGGCTCGCGTGTAACGGCCACACGGACCAACGGCTACACGGACCAACGGCTACTCGGACCAACAGCCGTACGGACCAACGGCTATACGGACCAACGGCCACGAATGCTCGGGTCACCGGGCTTGGTCGTTCCAATGATGAAGAAGGCAGATCAGTCGGTCCCCTCGCTCCACCGGTTTGCCTCGCACCCGATTTTTACCGTATACAGGTAGCCCCACACTTCCCGGATCTCCGATCTATCGGAGTAACGGGGAGTGGATAACTTCTGAAACCGGTGGCCCTGTCAGCTCGTCGTTACCTTCTTATTTCTTCGTTTTGAATGTTTGCCATTATTTTTGTCATGATCGTTGGTCCGTTTTAGGACAGGTCGACTCATAGTCGTTAATTCACCGTTCCCGTGGGACTTATCCGATGCTTCATAAGTTCAGATGTCTCCGAATTATGATAGGCATTTTCTTTAGGGTCGGTATTTTTTCAACCTTGGCAAAGTTTTTGATGTAGCAGTCCCCGTTTTGGGGGAATTTGCCGAGCTTTGGCTTGGGTCATTGTGACCTTGTCGCCTTTGTCGAATTTCGGGCACAATCCTCGATATAGAGTATGTGAGTGGGGCAGCGCCGGAATACGGCGGTTACCATCGGGGCGAAGTCCTTTTAATAGAAAGACACCCAAGATTTTGTTATACCAGCTTTTGATAACTTTGCGTTTGCAAATTGTTTGTACATATGAGAATTTTAATTCCTTCTGCCTTTGCTGTAGCAAATATACAACGGGACACGATTCGTTACGACCGTTTGGTCCTTACATCGAAGGCTATGGCCGGTGACCGGCCTTAGTTTTGCCGTAGCAAATGCTAAATGGGACACGATTCATTATGATCGTTTGGTCCTCACACCAAAGGCTATGGCCAGTGACCGGGCCTTAGTTTTGCCATAGCAAATGCTAAATGGGACACGATTCATTATGATCGTTTGGTCCTTTCATCGACACCGAATACAGAAGGTCCGGTTTTGGTTTTGCCGTAGCAAATATTGGGGGGACACGATTCATTTTGATCGTTTGGTCCTTACACCGAAACCTAATGCAGAAGGTCCGGTCTTGATTTGTTGAGCTCCTCTGTTTTCCATTAACCGGGGTAAACCTCGATGTGGGTATAAGTCCCCTAGTGCTTATCCGAGCTGCAAGATCAGGCGAGCGCTATCAAGCCCCCACTCATAGGCCGTGACCCCGAGTTCCCGGCCGTTTGTCCTTATTTTTGTTAAGTAACACGTTGTACTTGTTGCCTCATTAAAAACCTTGTCGAAAAACCCATTTTGGGACAAAACCATACTAAGGAAAAGAGTGCAACACGCGTTTTCAGACCTAGATCCTAACTTTATCCGGTACTTGACTTCCTGCAAAAAGAAAAAGGTTAAACATGAGGTGTCCATACCTTAGCAGTAATATCCCTTCAAATGAGCCACGTTCCGGTTGTTGCACAATCGCAGCCCGTCCACGGATTCCAGCTGACACGATCCTTTGCCCGTTACCTCGGTTATCTTGTACGGTTTTTCCCAGTTCGGACCCAGTTTTCCTCCGTTGGGATTCTTGGTGCTCAAGGTATCTTTCCGAAGCACCAAGTCCCCAACTTAGAAATGTCAAAAATTGGCTCTCCGATTGTAGTACCTTTCCATTCTCTGCTTCTGGGTTGCAATACGGACCAACGCGTTTTCGCGAAGTTCATCCGTGAGATCGAGTTTCACAGCTGTGGCCTCCTCGTTTGACTCCTCGGTGGTATACCTGAACCGGGGACTCAGCCCGTTTATCACCCCCGACCGGAGAAATGACTCGGGCCATCCCTTGAGTTTTTCCAATCTGAAGCTTGGTTTTCGAGAGTATGGCCAATACCTTTCCCTCGATGGTCCGACCTCCGGTTCGTAATTCTTTCGTGATCTCTCCCAACTTTTGTTCATTTTTACGGGCCCCGGGGGAAGCTCGAGTTGGTCATCCTCTATCCGAATTTTTGACTCGTATCGGTTATGGACATCCGCCCAGGTCACAGCCTCGTATTCCAGCAAGCTTTCCTTTAATTTGAACGAAGCCGTCGAGCTCTGAACATTGAACCCCTTTGTGAAAGCTTGTGCGGCCCATTCCTCCGGAACCGGGGGGAGCTCCATTCGTTCCCTTTGGAACCGGTTGACAAATTCACGTAATAGCTCCTTATCTCTTTGGGCTATACGGAAAATATCCGCCTTTCGAGCCTGCACCTTTTTGGCTCCGGCGTGTGCTTTTATGAAGGCATCGGCGAGCATTTCGAAAGAAGTGATTGAATGCTCGGGCAGATGATCGTACCAAGTCAATGCTCCTTTTGACAGAGTTTCCCCTAACTTTTTCAGCAACACGGATTCGATTTCATCATCTTCCATATCATTGCCTTTTATAGCACAGGCGTATGAGGTCACGTGTTCGTGAGGGTCCGTTGTGCCGTCATATTTTTGGATATCTGGCATTTTAAACCTCTTCGGAATCAATTTCGGAGCTGCACTCGGAGGAAAAGGCCTTTGGATGTACCTCTTTGAATCCGACCCTTTCAAAATAGGTGGAGCCCCCGGGATTTGATCCACCCGAGAGTTGTATGTCTCCACCCTTTTTTCGGTCGAGTCCACCCGCTTCGTCAACGTTTCGAGCATTCTCAGAACCTCGATGGATGGACCAGCTCCGGAGCCATTGCTTTCAACCATCCGTGCCTCATCTCTTCTGGGTTCAGCAACACTCTTCGCCTTTTTCGGGGTCGTTTTACCTCTTCCGTTTTGCAGCTGGGCTATTGCGATTCCCTGTTTGGCAATCGCCGGTCTCTGTTCCTGCAACATTTCAAAAATTAAACGCAAGTCAATATTATCATTCGGGGTATCCGGTTTTTTCCGGACTTGTGTTTCGGACAAAGTAATTGAATTGTTAGTATTTAAAGGGTCAGTGGGGCTTGGCGATCCTCGTGGCCCGCTGCCTTCATTTTCGGCCACGATCTCGTTGTTGTTGACGTGACCAGATTGCCCACTGTTAGCCATTTGGTCCATTTTTTCAGAGACGGACAGTAGATGTTTCTGATTTTGATGGGTAAGATAGAGATCAAGATCAAAGACCACTATTATCCTAGCCCCACGGTGGGCGCCAAACTGTTTACCCCGAATTTGGATAATCAATTGAATTTGTACGCGGGTATAGGATATGTACTTGGATCTTGATGTATATTTGATAGCGGAAAATAAGCGTGTGAATATTTGGTAATAAAACGGCTAGTAACGGTGATTTGCTTAATTTTTCTACGGACATGAACGTTTAGAAACCATGTTGAATACTTAATGGATGAAACACAACGTAAATGGAAACAAACGGCCTTGGCCGGATCAGATATTGAGAGAGAGATTGCATATATATTTTTCTATTACAAGTGTTCTTGGAAAATGAAGAAGCCAACCCTTACAAAGGAGGGGGATATGCCCTATTTATAGTGTGACTTCCATGGGTTTCATCCAATATGAATTAATAAAATAATAATAATAAGGACAGCTCTGCACGGATTTGATGGGATTAGACTCACAGCACCGTCTGACACACGCATGGTGGGTAGTTGACTATGACAGGACGCTACTGGCACGTGGCTCGCGTGTAACGGCCACACGGACCAACGGCTACACGGACCAACGACTACTCGGACCAACAGCCGTACGGACCAACGGCTATACGGACCAATAGCCGTACGGACCAACGGCTATACGGACCAACGACCACGAATGCTCGGGTCTCCGGGCTTGGTCGTTCCAATGACGAAGAAGGCAGATCAGTCGGTCCCCTCGCTCCACCGGTTTGCCTCGCACCCGGTTTTTACCGTATACATACATATTTTTGCTACTCATTATTTTCTTTTTCATGTGAAAGCAATGATGATAATTAGGTAGATTCTCCTTTCCTCCACCCCCCCCCCCCCCCCCCTTTTGTGTTGGAAACTTTGAAAATATTTTGTAAGCATTGTATAATATTATTCTTAATATTTGTTCTTTTTTTCGTTTCTTAGTAGATCTTTATTGATATTTTCTTGCTTTTAAACTATCTGATTTGTAGATGTGGCCAACTTTGATTTAGAAAGCTAAGGAGGCGGTCTACGTTTATGGGATGCTCAGGAGCTGGTATATCATTAGGTTTCTATAGTCAAGTGTTTTGGATACTCACTTTCTTTATTCTGTAGTAATGATCAAGATCTTTGTACAGTATGGCTATTTAAGCATTTTTTGGACACTCAATTTTCTTATTCTGTAGTTATATTTTTTCCTTTTATTTTATAAGTTACGCATGATTTTCTGAGCCTTTGAATTTACAAGGTTCTCAAGTTGATACGAAATGAAAGGCTTTATGCAGTATGAGAACTAGGCCACATGTTTGCATCGGATGAATTAGTTATTCTATTTGAACATACAATTGGATACTTTAGCCCTTTTTTTCCTTTCATTTTATATTATGTGCAATTTATTTGTTGCAAGGTCTTGCATCCGGAAAAAACTAGAATTTTTAGATGGTGAGAGATGGAGTGATAACGATTACTCCTTGATACCAAATTGTGTTTTTTTTCTTTTCGTGAACTATTTTTTGGTAGTTTCTTTTTTTTTTCAATTTCTCCCCATTCTTTCTATTTGCTTGCGTTAACAAATTCATAATCCATTGTTAGGAAACTGCAACTTCCTTATATTAGAGAGCTCAAAGTTTGCCCGCACTAGGTGATATCTTTTCGCCTTCTACAATTCGGTTAAGTAACAATACTTTGATATGTATGTGCTGAAAGTAATTTTTTTTTCATACTTGAACCTTTAATTTGATGTTACTATACTTTGATGGAGTATGTGTTGCCAATCCATTTAATGCAATTAAAATGCATTTATTATTGAAAATAGGGGCATTTTCAGCAATGGCTATACTAGGAAAGTATACTACCAAACATTGGCACCAAAAGTATTATTTACGAGTGTTGCTTGTGAAATGTGAATTATTTTCAACATAACCCGATCACAACGAGTGCATTCTTCTTATTTACCTGTTATTACAATTACTCATCAATTTGGTCATATCTAAAGTTGTCACATGAGCAATAACAAGCTTAAGGGCCTTCACGTATAAATTGTTGTAATTAGTTCCAATGGATGTTCTTTTAAATCTTATGTTCATGCTCATGATCGTTAGTACATTTGCTTTCATTTAAAATTAGATGGAGTTTTTTCCCTTTTCTTTTGCAGTAATTATACTTTTTAATATTCAACGTTAGAAAACTAATAGTATTAGATTGTAAATTCAATAAAAAATTTCATGATTGTAAATTCCATGAAAACTTTCATGGCCGCGCGAAGCGCTGATATATTTAGTAGTTACTTAAATAGCTCATCACTTGTTAGAAGAGGTTCTTTGAACCGACTAGTCACACCTACCCACTTAACCGACCTTACATTTCCTCCCTCCATGTGAATATAGTCGACTCTAACATCCACATCTGTCCAAATGGGGAAAAGGGAGAATTTCTGCAAATGTAAAACTATATGGTGGGCCAAGCCATGAAAGTGGGTCTTAAATTAAAGGTGAAACTAAATTCTATGACGACTATGACTATATTTTCAACAAGACCCTTCAAATCATTAGTTTTTCGGCAAAGAAAATGATTGAAAGAATGAGAAAGCACAATGTGAAGGATAAAACCCCACTTTCTTAATTTGCTCATCAACTTTTTACACAAAGGCAATGATGAGATTATTAAGTGGTGAATAGAGGAAGTAGCTAGAAAGAATAGCACCACTAATACTTACATGTATACAATTGTGTGCTGGCTTCAATTCCTCCTCCTTTCAGTTTTGTAGTAAATGATTATGAGAATACCAAGAAGTGAAGCTCATGATTGTGATAGCCCAATATTTGAATCTTCATGATAGAAAAATGTCACAATCATTATGACAGAGACCTCTTACCATCTTCTCCAACTTCAACAGGAAGAGAGCTTGCTTATTATTGAAACACAGCAAGATTAGTGGAAGCGTGGAGTTGGGAATATTACTTTAATAAGTTAGGCGGAATTTTAATCCCGAAAATCAAACGTTGTATTACTAATTTTGATACAATTACATGGTTAAAGTTTAGTATTATTCATATGCAAGATAAAAATACATGTATTTAAGTAATATTTTAACGAAAAAGTATCTGAAGACAAAAAATACCCTTATATAAAATAGTTATATTCGTATATACCAATTCATATGTTATTATTCACCGCATAACATCACCCTACATATATTATTATTCATTGTAAGACAAGCTCTACATCATTCAACACATACCTTTCTTGTGTCATATATTCGCGCATAACCAGCTAGAACGTAAATCAAATGATCTTTTTTTGTTAATATATTATTATTCCATCCATAACAACAGTTATATTTTTATTTAATGTATTACAATCTATTTTCATTAAATAATTCTCGCATTATTGATCTCCACTTAACTAACATGTGAACGAACATGTACAAGGATGAGCAACTTCAAAGACCGGAAAAGAGTAGAAATGACATTAGGGAGTCGCAATTAGCACCCCTATTTAAAATATATCTGGTTTTTAAAAACTATTTTAACTTTTGTCAGTTTTGAACAATTTCATATTGTTGTTGTAATTTCTTCGTCTTCTTTTCAGAAGCTGGTGATTCTTCTTTTGAGGAAACTTAAATTGCTTCCCACTATTGTTTATCTTAAAATGTGTGTATTGCTTAGTAACTGGAAACCAATAATATTATATAAGTTGGTGAAAAACTTAGAACAGTTCAAGCTTATTTTTTTTTTTTGAGTTGCATTGAAACTTTAGATCTGGTGATCTAAAGTCTGATTCTGAGGCGATCAAATTTTAAAAACTTTATAAATATATGTTATCTTTGGAATAGGGTCCTAAATACGGCTATTTGTGCAACTCCCGCCGCAAAAGGAAGTGTCATCGAAATGTGATCAACATTGAGGCATTAACCATCATTTTTTTGTGCGCAATGTCCTTCAAAGGCACTGGTCTTTAATTTTTGTCTTTCAAATTTGAAATCTTTAATTTTTATCCTTCGTTTAAAATTCATGAGTTCTAGGTTCGAATTCCCGCTCAGTCAAATATTTTAAAAAAAAATCGCAAGACAGAAGTTTATAGCAAAGTTAGGCCTTAAGACAGAGGCTTGTAAAATTCCAACTAAGTGGAATTTTTTTTTTTGCCTGAAAGTAAAATTCGTGCAAATGACCCATTAACCATTGTCATGATATGGGCTGAGCTCAACGAGATTCATTTTTTTGCGCGGATTGCCCTGCTTTTGGGGTGGTCTTTAAATTTTGCCCCTCATATTTGTGGTCTTTAAATTATGCCCCTCATATTGCTGGTCTTTAATTTTTGCCCTTCGCGTTGCAACCCTGAGCGTTCACGCATAAATCATGAGGTTCTGGTTTCGAACCCCGCTCAAGCATAAATTAAAAAAAAAATTGCAAGGCAAGGTTTGGATCGCGTGTATGCCGGACCCGGCATACACTTGTTAAGGAATTACCAAAGTTATGCCGGACCCGGCATACTCATGCCTTATGAGCAGACTTGGCATAAGTATGTCGTGTCCTGCATAACTTTGGTAATTTCTTAACAAGTTTATGTCGGGTCCGGCACACTTATGGGCAAACTTTTAGTTAAAGCCTTAACTAATTTTTTTTTTTCCTAGTTATGCCTTATGGGGCAGACTTTTAGTTAAAGCACAACTAAAAGTATGCCCCATAAGGCGAAACTTTTCCTTAAGGCATAACTAAAAATTTGCCTTATAAGACAAAACCTATATCTTAAGGAAAAGTTATGCCTTATGGGGCATACTTTTAGTTATGCCTTAACTAAAAGTCTGCCCCATAAGACATAACTAGGAAAAGACTTTTAGTTAAAGCTTAACTAAAAGTTTGCTCATAAGTATGCCGGACCCGGCATAAACTTGTGAAGGAATTACCAAAGTTATACCGGACCCGGCATACTTATGCCAAGTCTGCCCATAAGGCATAAGTATGCCGGGTCCGGCATAAATTTGGTAATACCTTAACAAGTGTATGTCTGTGGGGGCATAGCGAAATTTAAACTCTGCCTTGCGATTTTTTTTAAAATTTTTGACTGAGTGGGGGTTCGAACCTGGAACCCATGGGTTTTAGCCGAAGGGCAAAATTTAAAGATTTCAAATAAGAGGGGCAAAATTTAAAGACCACCCCAAAAGAAGGGCAATTCGTGAGATTTTGTTATTTTTCTGGATTTGATTTATTTTAATTTGGGCTCAAAGTTAGTATGAAATGGGCTGAATATGTAAGACTGAATTTTATGCTGAATAGTGTCAAATGAGCATGCTTTTTGTTGGAGATCACCGTTTGCTCTCATTTATGAGTCGTTTTGAACTGTTGAGGAAACAACAAAAACACTTATGTGCCAGTAGTGGTTTTCAGCTGTGAATTCAATTGTAGTTATAAAATGCAGGTAAATAAAATGCTTAAGGTTACATATGAAATTTCATAATCCATTAGCATAAGAGTACTTTTGATGTGAATAAGATAAGAAGAGACTAAATGACATAAATACATTAAACTACATATGTTCACGAGGATAAATCAGACTAGTACTAAGGAGAAGACGTAATACATAGATAACCCCTTTAAGTTGTCACTAACATGGGTCAAAACATTTTACTTTTAAAATATTTAAGTCACTCATTAATCTTTTTTCACATTAATACATCAAAGTTCCAAGAGTACATAGTGATCCACGGTTCATGCTATTTAGCTTGGATTGCTAGGATCCAACATGTGACTCGCTTGACTATAAAAAGATAAAAAGTATTTTTCTGGTTAAATCCTTTAAAACTCTTTACCAAATTAGAGTTTATGCTATTCATGTTTTTGTGCGGATTGCCCTTCAAAAGCGCTAGTCTTTAATTTTTGTCCCTCAAATTGGCAGTCTTTAATTTTTATCTTTCGACTAATATCTCAAGGTTCTGAATTCGAATATCAGCTCAGTAAAATAAAAAAAATAAAAAAGAAATTTTGCAAGACACAGAACTCTGCCTGCACTTTGGCCCGAATAGGTCTAAACTATACCGAATTCATTTACTAATTGTTTCATCTAATTAAAAAACAATTAGACAAACCTAAATTAATAAGTTGGCTGCCTGCCTGCCTGCCTGTTGGAAAATGTATCTGTAATAACTAAAACGAGCCACACTTTTGAAATTAGCCCGAACTTTTCTTGGTTCAACTTCAACCCAGTTTCAGTTTTTGCTAGTTGGCTCTATATGCTTCCCTGTTCCTAATCAAGACTTGTCCTTTCAGTTCCATCGCCTAATATCCATGTCGACAACATATTTTCGGCGTTGTCTCCACCACCGTATACTCCTCCACACAGCAACCTCAACACCCAATTTGTTTTCAGACCCACTTTTCAAATCCAAAGTTTCACAGCTAATTTCAAACCAACACTGGTCTAAACTCAAGGACTTAATTAAACCCATTAACCCAACTTCTTTTCTTGAACATCTTTTGGATTCTGGGTTTGATTCTTCCTCCATCTTGAGTTTCTTCAGGTGGTCTCAAAATCATCAGGTTTATCACCACCCTCTTGAAAATTTATTCAAAGTTCTTGTTTTATTAGTCAATGATAAAAGATACCCAAAGGTTCGATCTTTATTGCATGATTTTGTTAAAAATGGGAAACCCCATACTGTTTCTTCTGTTTTTCATACACTTTTGACATGTAGTGATAATGTGTGTGCTAATTCTATTATTATTGACATGTTGGTATTAGCTTATGTTAATAATGGTAGGGTGGATTTAGCTCTTGAGGCTTTTAATAGAGCTGGAGATTATGGGTTTAAGTTATCTGTGTTTTCGTGTAAACCGATGCTTAAAGGGGTGGTGAAAGAGGGAAAGTTTGAGGTAGGAGAGCTTGTGTATAAGGAGATGATTAGGAGGAGGATTGAGGTTGACTTGTACACGTTTAATATTGTGATTAACGGGTTGTGTAAGGCGGGGAAGTTGAATAAGGCTAGGGATGTGATGGAAGATATGAAGGTTAGAGGGATTATGCCTAATGTGGTTACTTATAATACGTTGATTGATGGGTATTGCAAGAGGGGTGGGGATGGGAAGATGTATAAAGCTGATGCACTTTTGAGAGAAATGGTGGAGCAGGGGGTGAGGCCAAATGAGAGAACTTATAATACTCTTATCGATGGGTTTTGTAAGGATGATAATGTCGGGGCAGCTATGAAGCTCTTTAAAGAAATGCAGCTTCAAGGGATGAGACCGGATATTGTGACGTTTAACTCGTTAATTAACGGGCTCTTTGGTGATGGGAAAGTTGATGAGGCTCTTGGTTTACGTGCAGAAATGATACGTTTGGGGTTGGAGCCTAATATTCGGACTTATAATGTAATGATAAATGGTTTTTCAAAAATGAAGATGTTTAGAGAGGCTAAAGAGTTGTTTGATGATGTTATGAAGCAAGGGTTAGATCTAAACGTACTAACTTTCAACACAGTTATTGATGCTCATAGTAAGGCTGGAAAAATGGAAGAAGCAGTCGCTCTTCGTGACTTGATGTTGAGCAAACTGATTTGTCCTAGCATTTCAACGTATAATTGCTTATTAGGGGGTTATTATCGAGAGGGAAATGCTGGAGCAGCAAAAGAGCTATTGGAGGAAATGGAGAAGAAGAGTGTGAAGGCTGATTTAGTAACGTACAACATTCGAGTAGATGCAATGTGCAAAAGGGGAGAATCAAGAAAGGCAGTTAGACTTCTGGATGAGATGTCTGAGAAAAGGTTGGTCCCAAGTCACGTGACATACAACACTTTGATGGCTGGCTATTGCCAAGAAGGTAACCCCAAAGCAGCTGTTGCTATTAGGAAAAGAATGGAGAAGGAAGGAATGCAACCAAATGTTGTCACTTATAATGTGTTGATTAAAGGTTTCTGTCAGAAAGATAAACTGGAAGAAGCAAATGCTCTTTTGAACGAGATGTTGGAAAAAGGATTGGTACCCAATAGAGTTACCTATGACATTATCAGAGAAGAAATGATAGACAAGGGATTTGTCCCTGACATAGATGGACACCTCTACAAGGATATTGTCAATTGTTAATTATGGTGGAGAAGTTTGAGATTGGTCTAATCGACTCATTCTGTCATTGTTATTTCACGTATTCAGAGGGACAAAGATAAGGCTTTGCGGCTCATGATTGCATTGCAAGGCTGGTATGTGCTTTTTTCCTCCTATGTCTCTTTCTGTTTTGGTTTAGAGTAGTTAAGCATACGAGGTCTATGGAGGTTAATTACATTTTCATAATTATTTTTTGTGTTCAGCAAGGGTTGGTTAATTATATTAAAACCTGTACATGGGTGCAATTCAGTGGAGGACTTGTCTGCTTCGTCATGAAAGGCAATCTTTTGTGCTCAGACATAGTTGCATCTGAAACAGAAGGTTTGCATGATGTGTTCTTTAATTCTTGTTTTTTCATTTTTTTATTGCAAACCTCTATGTGATTATGCTGATATATATGTCATGATGGTGTTGATGGTTCAGCTTTTATTCCGAGCAGATCCTAAGCATGTATTTCTTTTAGGACCGAATAGGACCTCGTCCTAAATTTACTTGATAGTGGCTAGTCCTTGAAATTCTGAAACTGCTCGTGAAGGATCTGCCAGTGAGTGAAGTATGCCTGCAGCATTAGATTCTGCCATAAACTGCAGCTGTCCGATTAACTGGCCACTTGTGCAAGGGAGTTCTACTAGTGGCCAAAACCTCAAATCTGCTTAGCAATGAAAATAATAGAAACCTTAAAGGGGTTGGCTTATTTATAAAAAATCTAGTCCATAAATGTGTGTCTGTATGAATGCCAAGGGGGTGAACTAGTAGTTGAGACTTGGATTAACAACTTTGGAACCAAAATTTGGGATTCCAACAGAGGCGACACTAGATGGATTTTCTCATCTGTTTAAACCTTGGTGAGTAGAGGTACCCGATACCTGTAATGGTGGGAGATAGCGTAACAGATGGATTTTCTCATCTGTTTAAGCCTTGGTGAGTAGAGGTACCCGATACCTGTAGTTGTGGGAGATAGCGATACCCAGTTGATTAGTCGATGTGCACGCAAGCTAGCATGGACACCAAATGCAAGTCTTGTATGTCTTGGTCCTTTTCTTTTTTTTTTTTTAAGGAAAATAATCAGGTAAGCTTCTTTATACAATCTGATGCATCTTACTAAGTGGAGATAAGATCAATGTCTGCAATTTTAACCGTGTGAATTTGCCTGTTTGAAAATAGAAGCCTTGCATGTTCAGTAATGACTGTTTAATTCTAGTTTCAAAGTTTAATTCTAGTTTCAAAAAGCTCTTACTTATGGATGAAAAGAGTTAAAGAATGAAATGATACTAAATGATCTGTTATTTCTCTACTTAGCAGATGGATCAGATTCGACGGTGGACCTATTTTCTCTGCTAAAGAAATTAGTACTTTCATTTTCTAAAATGATTCCTTTCATACTTCCACAAAATGTACCGCTTCTACCCTTAAATTCCAGACTGTAACAAAAGTCTGCTTGTTGAGATGGACTCCTTACATAAATAAAGTACAATACTATATGTATAGAAACATCTACAGTATCTTCATAAAATAAATGTATACAAAAACAACACTGTGCCATTGGACAATTAAACCTTACATTTTACATGTGGATACAACGAATGACAGAATGTTGCAACTGCAATACTGCATATAAATGCAACAGAAGGGAATAATAACCTAAACATAACTCTATTGACCTAATAGGAGTGTGTTAATATCTTCATCTTGCTTAGAGGATTCCAGTTTGTAGATGATTTGATTTAGAAGAAACTGGTCTTCTCTTTACTGTGTTCTAGCTTGTCCATATGAAATCATAGACTGGTGCGGTTGCTTTGATGTTTACCTTTAAAGTATGCTTGGATAAATTCTCATCATGGTCTTATCTACGTGTATAAATAGTTTTCTTTATATCTTGGGTTTTATGCCTGAAAAGAAATTACATTTTTATGCTGACAGGTACATCATGAATTTGCATGGCTCTGGCTTTTCATGAAAGATGATTTCGTGGCCGTTGTTTGCAAAGTTCAAAGTTTGCTGGCGGGTCCTTGGCTTGTTGACCACCTGCCACAATGTGGTTTTAGGTGAGTGACATGGCAAGAGAACGCTTGTCTGACTGGAAGTTCTCGTGTTGAACCCCTTTAGCAATCTACTCTACAAAACCTGGTAAGACATTTTGATTTGATCGGGTTTTGGGGAGAAATACTAAGCACCAAGGTATTAATGAGAGAGATAGAAACTGTTCAGTGTAACATGGTATTTGTTTTGTGGAATCACCGGGAACAGAATCCACAATTTTTTTTTGCCTGGTAATCTTTTGACTGTAAAAATGTATTAGAATTTCAATTACTTTACGAAATAATACTATCCATCAAAGTTCTGGAATCCCCATTTGCTTGTACTCACTCTTTTAGTTTTTCTAAATTTTTTTTAGGCCTTTTTCTTTCAGATGATTCCATGTATTTCAGTCAAACATGAGAATGGAAAAACAATTTTCTGTGTGTATTAGAGATATGGTTTGAGTTATGGAATTTGGTTTGGATGACCTTGTTTTTTATTGTGTTATATACGTTATTCTCTGTAATCTGAAACAGTAATTAATAAACAAGTTTTTGTTTATTAATCAAGACCAGAAATAAAATAATCAAACAGAAATGTGAAAGATGTAGAAAAAATATTCCAAGCCCACAAGTTGCTGGTGTGTTCTTAAGGAATTATAACCCCCTCACGGTTGCCAAGGATCTGGGTTACTTCCTCCCAGGATAGAACGGAAAAACGTTTTTGTAATAGTGGCAATGCAAACTACAGAACTCTAGCGAATTCAAATAGCGAAGCAAATCACACCACACTTACAGTTTTTGTTTTTGAAAGCGATGCACTGAATATGAAGAGAAGAAGTTAAGAATTTTCGAGGTTCATATTTTTTTTCCGTTGTGTGTAAATATGAGCTGTGGAATTTATAGTCAGGATTTTTTAATGTAAATATCTGTTCCGAACAGGTATGGTGCCTGTTCGGAAAAAGACTTGCCTTTTCCAAAAAGGAAATGGCCGTTGGGAATATTCTGCTAATTTTAAATTAATTTTTGCGTGAAAATACTATTATATAATATCAGAAATGGAAATTAAATTATGAAATTGAAAAAGTAAAATTGGTCCAAAAACATCATCATCAATCAAATCATTTGACTGAAACCGAACAGAACGACGACAATGGCGCGAGAGAGGCTTTCTCCTCAACTCTTTATGAGCTAAAGTATGTGCTTTCAAATATAAATACGCAGCTCTCCCTTTCTGCCATCAATGTGGTACAAAGTTCTCTTCCAAAAGAAACTTTGCTCAAATTTTCAAATTTTCCTTCCATTTCTCTTCCCTCTATTTCTCATTCATATCAACTTATCTTTAAAGCTTAAGGTTAAAATCTCAACATTATAAGCCAAAAGATATCGGTAAGGCTCTAATAACATTATATATGATGTAATTTGATTAAGAATTACAAAGAAATACTGATTAAACATCATCAGTTCAACTATACTAATATTCAATGACTGAAAAAAGGGGCAAAATTGGTCTAGAAACGTGGGAAACTAATGTTAAATGCGAAGAAAGAGCTGGGTGTTAAATCAGAATCTTGAAAATTAGAAATCAAAGCTGCCATCAATGACTGAGCTAGTTTCCAACATCTAGAATAAATCTAAATTCGGTTGCCTAAGAAAACTAGACATCTACTTTGGTTTTGTTTCTGAAACTCAAAAAAAGTATACACGGAATAAATATATTCTAGAATGGGAATCCAAAGTGAAATTGAGAGGGTATTATTCAGTAGAATCAGCGCAAACTAGGCCACTCAGCTTCGCACACGTCACTGACCAAGACTTTATAATCTGATTTTTCGTTATGTTTCTTCTTAACACACTACTGAGTAATAATATCATATTATAAACTTAAATACATATAGCATCAATTCCCCATCCCAAAAGAGAGAGAAAAGAAGAAGTGTCATGTTTGTTGTGTGCTTCTTCAAAAATTTAGGTGTGGTAACTTAGAAAATTATAAGTTTTGGAGTTAAATCATTCTATTTTCTGACGGAGAAATTGTCTAAATATGTCATTAGTGTGAGCGATTTGTCTTATACATAACCTCTTTGGGCTCGTAGGAGCCTCCACAATTATCTTACGTCTCAAATATGCTTCTTTCATTAAAAGTTTTTTACCGTGGAAAAATTGTACCACATAAGGGTACAATTGAACCTTTTCAATTTCTGAAGGGCATATTTAAACCCTTTTAATTATTCAGAGCATGCTTTGAGTATATGTAAACCAAATTACTATTTTAGGGGTAAATTTATTTATTTTTCTTTATTTATGTGACTCCACCATAACAAATATCATAGTCAAGCTGGACAACCATCATAAGAAATTAACGGTGCGAGACCGAAAAATAAACGAGAGTAAATTGAAGACAAATAGAAGCTTTCATAAGTAAATTTCTACTTTTTCGTTTTCTAATATACTTTGACTTGGTCAATTCACATCATTTGATTGGAGAGTATAATTGAGTCAAAATTTTCATTGAGAGGATTCAAAATATGAAGAAGTAAAAATACAAAGATGCTAAAGGGGGTTCAACATGTACTATAAATATATAAAAATAATTTTAATCATGTATAAATAGTGTAATTTTCCACTAAAGGGGTTTGAATGAATCCCTAGGTCCTTCTTGGCTCCGCTCGCTGTATTTATCAACAGAACTTTGCAAAAGTGTTGTTTAATTTAAATAAGTCGAACAATCATTATTTGCAGCATGCTTTTTAACCAGAAAATAGCTTTCACTTCATTATCCCGCCGAGATATCTAGAACTAGCAGCAATCATTTAGGCAGTTCCATGCACGCATCAAAGTTTGTCTTTTTCCAAGAAAATGTGGAACCTAATAACCATTTACTACAATAAGAGAATTCCCTCCTTTTCTTTCCACTTGATGTTTTTATTTCTGGATTTAATTAAATCGAATTCATATCGAGAAATCTCACTTTGAGAATCAAATGCTCTCTACTTAAACTAGAGTTTATTTCCTGAGACTCGAATTCGAAATCACTAATTAAGAATAGGAGATTATTTATCTCCACAGCATAACCTTTAGTGCTAATTTGTTAAAGGGAGTGAATAAGAGAACTCCCTCATTGTCACCTAAATTTCCTTTTTCGTTTTTGTGCGCGTTTGGAAGGAAGTAGACTCAAAATTAGTAATCTTGGAGTTTTAATTTGGACAAAAAATGGTGTATGCCACAGTAGAAAATAATAATATTTAATTTAAGTATGAATAAAATTTAGAGAAACATAAAATTGATCGAATACTTTGTTTTTGGACATTCTTCAATAGTTCATCAAAAGCTTTGTAAAACAAGAGTCCAGGGGACAATTTTTTAAAAAAAAATCAAGAAGGAATCGTTCCTTCTTGATTCCTTAGGAATGGAGACGAATTATAATTTTAACTCTTGTTTTGTCCGTCAAGGGGCCTTTCGAATTAGCGCAAATACATACTATATGATTTTACTGTTTTGTTAAATTGATTGTTCTTCAAAATTCCGTCTCGTTATGCTCCAGATGTAATAAAGAAGAATATTTTCCTAATTCGTTTAATCCTGATCCACACTTTAAACAATTAATACTTCTTACAATCCAAAACAGTAAACTAATGAAATACGGTCCTATCCTAATCCGACTTTTCGCGCCATCCCTTGCTACTCTTATCCAAAATTCAGCTAACTTTGACATTATTTAAAATATTATAAAGGTATGCTACTGTTATCCAATTCAGTTAACTTTGACATTATTTAAAATATTATAAAGGTGTTATTCTTCAATTGGATATTATTTTGAATTTCTAAATGCACTATTTGAGATTAGATTGGAATCAATTAGACTAGTCCCACCTCGCACTATCTCACTTAAAGAACCTTCTATTGTTTAGTATTCGCGAGCTTAATCACTTAAAAAAAATGGACAGAAAATACGAATTTCGAATAAATCACTTTAGTCACTGTAGAAAATATGTTTTATTTCCTAAGAATATTGCGCTGGAACTTTGATTTTGATTATTAATGAGTTCGGTTACAAAGTAATTAGCAATTTTATGTACTAATTTTGGGACTTAAAACTTAAAAGGGATGAATATTAATTTTCTCAAAATATACGTAGAGTTCAATGAATATTTTGTATTTTTCTAGTTTTGGGCTTTACAATTGTCATCCCGAACATTCTTCTCGCCTTCAAACTATTCAAAAACACCTTTCAAAGGTTGAGTAACGTAATCCTCTTTTCCTCCAAAAATACAAAAAACTTTCTGGCTTCTCCATATTAATCTCTTCCCTAATTTTCTCCACCTACCATTCCTGTGTTTGTCGTTTCTTATTTCTGGCTTACTAGTTTCTGCTTATTTTCTTGATTCCTTTTTGATCAACCTTTGTTCATTGTCTCAAATTTGAGACAACCCCATATCTTGAAATCATATTTCTAACGTTGTTGTTTGTGTTCTTTTTGGAGATTCCAAGGTGGGTATTTCTGGGGTTGTTGTTGATTTTTTCTCAGACAATGAATTTGGGTTTTCTTTAGTTAGGAGTCAATCTATGATCTTCTCGATTTCCACCACCCTTTTAGGCTTTTGTTTTGTTCAATCTTTCTCTGTATTGTTTCTCTACCATTTTTATGACTTTTCATGAAGACCCTTGACACCCTCTAAATAGTAGCTTTCTATTATTGAAGAACAACCTTTTTTGATTGTCCCAAAAAGTTAATCTTGAATTATAGCCACAGTATTGAATTTAAAATGTCAAGTTTAAGGCAGAGTGCTAGTTCATCTGCATCAGAAGATGATCAAAGGTATGCAGGAATGGATGAAAAGAAGAGGAAAAGGATGATTTCGAACAGGGAATCAGCGAGGCGTTCGAGGATGAAGAAGCAAAAGCTTTTGCAAGATTTGACAGGGGAAGTGAGCAGATTACAGGGTGCAAACAAGAACATGGTGGCTAAGATTGAAGAGACAACAGAAAGATATGCAATTTGTGTTGCACAGAATAATGTGCTGAGGGCACAGGCAACGGAATTGACTGATAGGTTGAGGTATTTAAATGATGTTATTGATAGTACTGGTTTGGCTGTGGATGTTGCTGCTGATCCTTTGTTGAAGCCATTGCGGACCCCGTTTTCAATGCAGCCCATTGCTTCTTCAGGCTTGTTTAAATTTTGACTGTCAAATGGTTGTCTTTGTGGCTATTTTGGATAACTTTGCTTCCATTAGTCCACATTAAGAGTTTCTTTGGATGGTAATGTTGTGTTAGTTTTGACTTTGTTTGTTATGCTGTGTGTATCTGTTTAGTCTTTGAACCATGTAAATGCCCAGAATTAGTTGGGAGTTGTGGGATCAGAATGTTTTAATCTTACCTTCTTATTTTTGTTTATAATGATGTTAACAATGAGGGATAACTTATTTGTCATTTCATGGTTGATAGTGAAGATTTTAGAAGATTATAGTGAATGTGGTTACAGGCAACTTGTTTGGGTTTGAGGAGCAGTAGTACTTGTATTAGTAGTTGTCGCGTATCATCAATGCTATCAATGTGTTTCTGGGTAGCATGCATGATTCACCGTGTTGAGGTTCTTGGTAGAACCATGTTCAAAAAATAGAGTGACATATTTGTTATGCCACCATTGAAGTGTGTGTGTTTTAAAAACAATTGCTTAGATTGGATCACATCACAATGTGTCAAAATGCTGTCGTAGATAAAAACTATATATATATATATATATATATATATATGATGTTTTGGACTTCTTAATATCTTGCTACTAGTGGAGCAAACTTCAGTTCTTCAGGTCTTGATAATGAGGCCTGACCAACAACAACAACAATATACCCAGTTGAATCCACAATGTGGAGTCTGGGGAGGATAAAGTGTACGCAGACCTTACCCTCACCTTGGAAGGTAGGGAGGTTGTTTCCGAAAGACCCTTGGCTCAAAAGAAAACAAGGGAAAAGAGTCAGATACGGACAAGCAAATCAAAACAATGCGAAAATGAAAAATAGCAAGAGCAAGGAAGTCATGATACAACAACAAAGATAGACAGGACCCAACACATAGAGACAGGATAAAAATACTCCTAATACGAGAAAGAAAACCTCGCGTCCCCCCACTAGCCCTCTACCCTACCCTGATACTCGACCTCCACCCCCACCTATCACCGATCATGTCCTCGGTAAGCTGAAATAGCGCCATATCCTGCCGAATCACTTCTCCCCAGGCCTTCTTTGGCCTACCCCTCCCTCTCTTCAGGCTCACCACTGCCATCCTCTCACACCTCCTTACTGGCGCATCAACGCATCTCCGCTGCACATGGCCGAACCATCTCATTATGAGGCCTGACCATGGTGGAGAATTAGTTTCAAAAGGTACATGATTTTTATTCAGAATTAAGCTCTATGGGTTTTAATTGAACTCGATAAATGTTTCCTAGCCAATTTGTTGGCCTCGAAGTGGAAGTAACTGTGTTTTGAGTTCTAGTGGCTACTTACATAGACCCCAGATTAGAAATGTCAGAGGCCAAAGCAATAGTATTTAGTTTGGGTGCAAACCTTGCAATGGATACTAGTCACAGAGCCCTTGGTTGCAGGCTGGTAGGGTGTTTCTTAGGTAAGAAAAGAGAGGAGTGTGATGAATAGCTACCTTTTACCTTCCCTAGGTTTTGCATGAGCTATTTATAAGGGATTATTATGAATTATGCAAGATTCCTCAGTGTCACGGCTATGTAAGTAACTGGTCTCAGCATTTAGCATTTGTCGAATCTAGTTATGTCGTGACAGCATTAAGCAGGTACTGTACGAGTGAGTGTTAGGACAAAAATTTAACCTCATTATTTGTAGGATTATCTAGAGGCGCAACCTCGCGTATGTTGGGTTTTAGTAAAAACTCCAATTGTGATAGAGGTAAGTTGGTAATTTCAACAGTGAAATTCCTTTTCTTTGAATTCTAGAAAGTTGGAAGTTTAGGAGGGAAAAGCTTGTTATATTGTTTGATAGACCCAGGGCAATCATGTACAAGGAATGAAACAGTCTCAGCAACAAATTTACATTTGTGATCTCTTTCGAAAACTGTAGCTCATTCCCTTTGCCGGGCTCAGATGCATTCTATATATTCATCATTTTGACTTGCATCAAGTGTAATACTCAAGAACTAGGATTATGCATCTCTCTTGCCTTCCTTAAGTTAATGATTGGGAAAAACTTCTTTCTCTATTCTTGTTCTTCTCTTTTCCGCATGATGAATGCTTCAGGATTATCACATTATTGACTTCTACCAAATATAGAACTATTACCAATGCACCCTGTTTATAGAATGATAGAATTGAAGCTTTCCAAGGATAAGGATTTACGATACTGTTTGTGTCCAATCTTCGTTTGGAATTTAGACATTTCTTGTCTGATCATTCTTGAAATCAATTATAGAATGTTTTCCCGTATAAATAGGAGTTAACATCAAATTAATCAAGTGTACAAAATTATACTCACTAAATACTAATGTGCACAATTTTATGGAACTGAGATTACATTCATAAGACGAATTCCTAGTTTTAGGAGTTCACTAATTTCCATTACCGCAGTTGCTCACATCTCAGAATTGTGTGTTTTATTTTATTTGGTTCTCCAGTAAAATCCTGTGAGTTCCTAAGCCTTTTCTGTTCTTCGTTTTCGGAACTTATTTTTGGCTTAAAGGTTTACTGTAGATCAAGGGGCTGAAGTTACCGGTTCATCCGAAGTCCGAACCCTAGCTTTAGCTCTGACCTTGTATTTGTATATGTGCTGAAGTTCTACTATTCAAGTACAAAAAATAAATTTCATACCTAGTAAATCAAATGAGTTACGGTAGAATTTCAAACTCGAACTCAAAGTTCAAATCTTGGATGATGTATACATATTGTATGGATCTGGAGTATTTATGCTTAGTCTGCATTGCCATTTATTTCCATTGTTTCGGAGAACGTCATGTGGAGGAAACTGATAACCAGCTGGACGGCTTGACGGCACATAGAAAAGCTTATCAAACATGTACATTAGAGGCGGATCCAGAATTTTAAGCTTGTGGGTTCCTAGTAAAATGAACTAATATGCAAATTCGGATAAAAAGACTCCAAGGGAAATTGATCGCCTACGTCAAGAACATGAGCGCTGAATCAAGGTTCCTTCGTTGCCGTTAAGCCAACAACTTCTTTTAGTAATGGGTTCCCAACTAGCAATTTGTTATAAAATTAACAGACTCTCAATATAAATATAGGGTTCGGGCTATCGGGTGTGGGTTCCCGGGAACCCACATCCATTACACTGGATCTGCCCCTGATGTGCGGTGCCATCCATGTTTAAGCTTACGTGGACAATGATAAACAATGAGAATTCTATTTGTTCAGCCGGAAGTAGGAGCAAATATGACAGGAAAGAGTATGGTGTCAAATATGGCCCAAAAGATAATAACCCGTTCAATCCGTCAAAATATTTATGGGTTGGGCTTAAAATATTTTAGCCCAATCCAACATAACTTATTTTAAGGGAAATTAACTTGTCATAGCTATTTCTAAGACCTATTTATGAATAATATCTACCTTTTATTTTATTTATTATTAGTAACTATAAATCATTTTTACTTACATATTATAGCTACAATTACTAAGATATGATCAAGACGTGATTTATGGGATGTGTTATGATGTCTTCCATTTTTAAAAGATTCCATCCAGAATATGGCACTATAATTACACCCAAAAAAATAGGAACAACAAAAAATACATGTGTTGATAAAAACAAAATACAATGATTCCACTAAAAATACATGTGAATACTTAAATTGATTTGTGTATTATCTTCATATGTGCATATGTGGTATATTTGAGATACACTTGTATTTATTTGTTTCAGTAAATACAAATGTATATTGACACCCAATTTTGACCCTCCTTTCTTTCATTTAATTTCTTAGAGCTTCTTGTCATCAATAACTTTTAAAATACTATATTTGTCTAGTTTGTCGACAATTTTGTTTAAAATAACAACTTACTAGTATCTCTTTAAAATTCTTGATATTGAGTTATTAATAGTTAATCCTTTTATTTTTATATTGAGATATTATACATGTTGAAAATGATTTTATCTTGGTCCAAGTTTTAAGAAAAGAATCTCAAAGCATTATAAAAAGAGGAAATATTCTTGAATTAAGCTCAAATGCCTTTGCACAAATCTGTCTCGGGCAATTCGCAAAATTGCCCTTCTTTTGGGGTGGTCTTTAAATTTTGCCCCTCATATTTGAAATCTTTAAATTTTGCCCTTCGGTTAAAATCATAGGTTCCAGGTTCGAACCCTCACTCAGTCAAAAATTAAAAAAAAAAAAATCACAATGCAGAGTTTAAATTTCGCTATGCCCCCGCCAGCATACACTTGTTAAGGAATTGCCAAAGTTATGCCGGACCCGGCATAATTATGCCTTATGGGCAGACTTGGCATAAGTATGCCGGGTCCGGCATAACTTTGGTAATTCCTTCACAAGTTTATGCCAGGTCCGACATATTTATGGGCAAACTTTTAGTTAAGCCTTGACTAAATGTCTTTTCCTAGTTATGCCTTATGGGGCAGACTTTTAGTTAAGGCATAACTAAAAGTATGCCCCATAAGGCATAACTTTTCCTTAAGACATAAACTTTGTCTTATAAGACAAATTTTTAGTTATGCCTTAAAGAAAAGTTCCGTCTTGTGGGCATACTTATAGTTATGCCTTATGGGGCATACTTTTAGTTGTATCTTAACTAAAAGACTGCCCCATAAGGCATAACTAGGAAAAGACTTTTAGTTAAGGCTTAACTAAAAGTTTGCCCATAAGTATGCCGGATCCGGCATAAACTTGTTAAGGAATTACCAAAGTTATGCCGGACCCGACATACTTATGCCAAGTCTGCCCATAAGGCATGAGTATGCTAGGTCCGGCATAACTTTGGTAATTCCTTAACAAGTGTAAGCCGAGTCCGGCATACACGCGATCCAAACTTTGCCTTGCAACTTTTTTTTTTAATTTATGCTTGAGCGGGGGTTCGAACCCAGAACCTCATGATTTCTGCGTGAATGCTCAGGGTTGCAACGCGAAGGGCAAAAATTAAAGACCAGCAATATGAGGGGCATAATTTAAAGACCACAAATATGAGGGGCAAAATTTAAAGACCACCCCAAAAGAAGGGCAATCCACGCAAAAAAAATGATCTGCCTCTAATTCAGCCTAAAACGGATTAGCCCATTTGGCCGAATAAATGGCCCATCTGAGCATCTCTTAAAAAATCATTCCAATATGCAGCCCACTATTCTTTTGAACCGACCCGGCCCGTTTTGTCTAAAAAAATCAACTAGGGTTTCAAATACTTTTCATAAAAAACAATCGATCAGCTGTGCTTGCTCTCTCTCATCTCCATTTTTGGCTAAACGTTCTACTTTTCTTAGACACGGACAGAGGTTTTTCACCCCATTTCCGTGCAAACTTTAACTTGTTTCAATATTTATCAGAAGCCTTTCTATCCCTTTGATGATATAACGTCCATATATCAAAGATTGAATCTGGTGACAGAGATTTCTTCAGTTTTTTTTTTTCTGTCATGGTCTTGACTGATCTTCAAACAACTATTTTTAAATGCAAATCCCAGACTTTTGAAATCCCGCCCAAATGTTAGCCTAAAAACCCTAGCTCATCACCATAAATACTAGCATTTTCTACTCATTTAAGGCAAAGTTTTTCTAGCCGCCATTCCCCCCCTCGAGTTAATAATCTCCTTAATACTGTTTTTTTTCTTTCTCAAAGCACTAAGTTCATCTTGCTCTCTTATTATCTCTGTTAAAATCTCGGATCTGAGCATCGTTTGTGTTCGAGCGTAGATTGGAGATTCAAAGCCCCATTTCACTGCCACCGTAGCAGGTCAGTGATGTTTCTTCCTTTGCTTTTCAATTCCGAAGTTATTTAGTCAAATCCATGCTATGAAGTATGCTAGTTTAGTGTTAAACATCATGAAATAAAAGTTTTCAGTATGCTTCTTGTTATTCGTGTTTTGTTGCTCGTGTACTAGAGTTATACCAATAGGAAATTACTATTGACTCAAAAACGAAATGTTGTGTGTGCGTGACTGAGTTGCTGTCCATATTAGAATATGCTAGCACTCTTCCTTTACTTATTTAAGGAGGTATACTGCTTGTGGAAGATTTAGTTTATTTATTGTCAAAAGTATGAATGTTGTAGCTAAGCTTGAATATGGTGTCAAGTTCATACAATAATTTTCTATGGTCTAGATAAGCAATTTTTGAATCTATAATCATTTAGTTTCCTCTATGTCTAAGTGTTTAAAAAAGGTAAAGGAAAAGAGCTTGTATTCTGAATAAAACGTTTGCTTGAGCAAAAGGTAAACCAAATCATATGTTTCCAGTAGGTATTAGGTGCAAAATATGTGTCAAAGTTTGGTTCAACATGTTGTAGTTGAGTGATCTTTACTGTATTTTATTTATCTTTGTTGTTTACTCTAATTTTCTCTTTTCGGATTTCTTCTTTTGCATGACATCCGGAGTTGCGAGGAGTCTCAAACGAGACTCAATATCATCAGTGCATGCAAGAAACTTGCATTTCGTCCTTTCAAGCACCTCTCTCGTTCCCTCATGATACCTCCGAACAAAAATGAAAGGGAAATAACGGGAAATATAGAACCCGCGTCCACTTCTTCGCTCACTCCTTTCCCTCGTTGGAGAAGAAAGAGCACCTGCTGCATTTTTAGCTTGTCCAAAACTAACTGTCTTTGTTCTTCTTATTTGTGACCGTTCATGTGGTTCGTTTAAATTTATCGACACTATGACACTTAGTTTTAGGGGATGGATATTGGCATATTATTTCAGCGACTATCAAAAGTAATATTTTTCTAAGTTCTTTTCTAGTTCATTTTATGGGAATGTTTTTTATGAATCGAAATGGTTTACAACCACCAGATTTCAGTTCCCAATGAGTTTAATTTAATTTAGGAGCAATCCAAATGGGACTTGAAATCATCTCTTTAAAACCAACTTCATTTCTTTCATGTGAAAGTAATTGGTCCCTGGTCAAGTTGAAAGCTTGGATTTTGATTCAATTGACAAACATTTTTTTAGAATACTTTCTTGCTACTTATTTTTAAACAAGTTTTAAAACAAAAACTGGTCATATGACTTTCTTTTTCAAGTTCTAAAAGAAATGACCATGTCTTTGCTATTTTTTTTTTTTTTTCAAAAAGAAGAGTTTCAATTTTAAATCTGCTAATCTCGCTTTCTTAAATAGAAAACCGTTTTGTGAATTATAAGTCACTTCTTAATTCATTTTGAGGTTAAAAAGTGTTCTTTTTCTAAATTAATTATTTGCCTATTTGATATTTTAAGACAAATATTTATTTTGATTTCAATTCACCTAAGTTTGGCCGGTTAACCGTATTTAACGGATCTAAAGGATGATTAACACCTTCCCTTTAGGATAATTAGAACCCTTACCTAGAATCATATAAGTTAAATGGACCTTTGAACCAGAGTTAATTTAGCATTAGTTTAGGTGTCCTAATTCACCTTAAAAATAATTAGGTGGCGACTCTTTACATAATTAATTAAGAATCACCAATATGTTGTACACCGCTTTGATCCGATTAAAATGGGGTATAACAATGTATATTTCTGTATTTGTTAATGTAATTATCAAGAAAATACATATGTATGTGTATATATATTTAGAGGATTCTAGTACAAATACATGTGAATACTTAAGTTGATACGTGTATTGTCTTCATATGTGCATATGTGGTATATTTGAGATACACTTGTATTTATTTGTTTAAGTAAATAAAAATGCATTTTTCTGTATTTGTATATGCAATTATCAGAAAAATACATATGTATGTATATGTATTTAAAGGATTCCAGTACAAATATATGTGTAAACCTAAGTGGATAAGTGGTTTATTTGAGTTACAGTTATATTTATTTGTTTCAGTGTCATATAATTTTGATCTAATTATAATTATAAACATTATCATAAATATATATGTATTTTGTATTGTAATTTATTAACATAATAATCGAGATATTCTCCATGTCAACTTTGCAGGAAAGAGTTATATACGCAAATATTATGGAAGATATGATCAAGACGTGATTTATGGGATGTGTTATGATATGTTCTATTTTTAAAAGATTGGAAGATATGATCAAGACGTGATTTATGGGATGTGTTATGATGTTTTCCATTTTTAGAAGATTCCATCCAAAATGTGGCACTATAATTACGTCCAAAAAATAGGAAAAACAAAAATACATGTATTGATAAAAACGAAATACAACCGTAAAAAACTAAAAAAATAACTACAAATGGTAAATATGAAAAAGTAGCTATAAATTGTTAGAATCTTCCAAAATATGGAGGTTTATGTAAGTTTCCCTTATTTTAAAGTGATATCTAATGGGAAACTTACATAAACAACTATTTTTATAAGCTCCTAACAATATATAACTACAAGTTTGCAATTTACAACCCGTAGCTATCCTTTATGTGGTTTTCGGCTGTATTTCCGTGTTTTTAAATACAGCGAAATAAATGTATCATAAAAATAGAGTGGAGTAAATTTTTTAAATACACGAAGGAGTTTCGACTGTATTTCAGTATTTTTAAATACAACGAAATACATGTATCATAAAATAGAATGGAATAATTCTTTTAAATAAAGCGAAATACATGTATTTTCGTGTTTTTAAATAAAGCGAAATACATGTATCATAAAAACAGAATAAGTAAATCCTTTAAATACACAAAGGATTTGTGTATTTCATTGTATTTATATACTGATAATCCTTTTGTTTTGGCTATATTTAAATGTATTCGAGTTCAGATTAGTAAAGTCACAGCCTGACGTCGCATCAGTTGAATGTATTCGACAGTATTTGAATGTATTTACACAAAAAAAATAACGAAAATGGGTCGCATGTATTAAAATACACTCAAATATTGAATATAATAAATAAAATACACGCCCAAACACTGAATTGTGCATAAAAAAATTAACAAATATTGAATATAATAAATAAAATACACGCCCAAACATTGAATTGTGCACAAAAAATTAACGAATACACTCAAATACTGAATACAAAAAATAAAATACACCTCCATCTCAGATATAAGAAAATAAAATACACTTTGATTTGAAATACAAAAAAATAGTAAGCTCAAATCTGAGCTGGCACGCCGAAACATGACCAGATTTGAGCCGACACGCTGGAAAATCTGAGCTGACACGCCTGAAAACGCCAGAATATAATACGCTCAGATCCGAGCTGTGCCGGAGGGACCAGATCTGGAAAATAAGCTGAAAAATATATTGTTACTACATTAAAGTAACAATATAATACAATGAGATCATCAAGTTGCTATATATAGCATTATTGGTATGAATACCACAGAAGCTTTAGGCTTTGTTTTTATGGACAAATTTTATGTTTGAAACATTTCATAAGGTTTGTACCCTTTTCCTGCTTCTCCCACTGTTTTTGGTGCTGGCAGCGGCATTGGTGGTGGAGATGGAGAAGGGAGGGAGGGTAAGGAGAAACAAGACCTGGGGGTGCCGCTGTTTTTGGTGTTAACGGCGGCGTTGTGGTGGAGATAGAAGAGGGAGAGAGGGGTAAGGGGAAACAAGATCTAGGGTAGGAAAGGGAAGAGAGAGAGAGAGAGAGAGAGAGAGAGAGAGAGAGAGAGAGAGAGAGAGAGAGAGAGAGAGAGAGAGAGAGATAGATAGATAGATAGATAGATAGATAGATAGAGAGAGAGATAGATTTTGTAAGTGAGAGAAAATCAAGAGGAACTTGTGAAATATAAAACACTAGTTACGATATATAATTTAAGAAAATATTTTAGCTACGAAAAATAAATAAAATAAAAAGTAGTTATTATTCATAAATAAGTCTTAGAAATAGCTATGATAAGTAAATTTTCCATCTCTAATTTAGCTCAATACTAACCCAATTCTAACCCGTTTTTGAGATTTACTTAAATTTGGGTTTATTGCTTGAAATTTACTTTTTATTTTTATTTTTTATGCATACACTTTTCTTGTGCCATGTATCTTATAAATTAGGGAAAATTTCATAAATATACAATTTGCTCACTTACATTGTAAAAAAATAGCTCAAAACTTACATTGCAAAGCTTTAACCCACACCTATATACATATACACTTATATACACCCATATATAATATTATAACATATATCCGTATACACCCATATACAATATTATAACATATATCTATATACACCCATATACAATGTTATACAATATTATACACCCATATACAATATTATAACATATATCTATATACACCCATATACAATGTTATACAATATTATACACCCATATACAATATTGTACGCCCATATACAATATTACACATCCATATACAACAACCACAACGCTGCCGCCACTGCTCCATCTCCGGCCAGACAACCTAGACCAAACACAACGTCGGCGGAATAGATCTAGGGTTTCAGTAGCAGTAGGAGGCGGAGGAGAGAGAGGCGAACTAGATCTAGGGTTTCGCCGGCATTTTTGGCCACCGCCGCGAACTAGATCTAGGGTTTTGGGGAGGAGAGAGAGCGAGAGAGAAGGATTTCCATGGTGGCGGCTGCGATGTAGTGGCCACCGCCGCGAGCTAGATCTAGGGTTTAGGGAGGAGAGAGAGCGAGAGAGCGAGAGAGAAGGACTTCTTCGGCGCCGGCGCCGACGGCGATGTGCAGTGGTGGGTGGCAGCACCGGAGGTAGAGAGAGGGGAGAAGAGAGAGAAGGCTGGGTCATTTTTTGACAAGTAATTTTTATTTAAACTGAAGATGGGCTACTGCGGGCAAGAAACTCAAATACGGGCTAAATTCGGTAGCATTGGTACCCCAATTGATATTGAGTGTAATTATCTCATAAATTTATGGTGTGTTTGATATGAAGAAAAATAGACACTTCAAAAAAAAAAAACTGGGTCAAGTTGGGCGGGTCATGACCCAGCTCATTTTTAGCCCAATCCATTTATTACTTCAATTCATTTTGATCGGCCAATTTCAGCTCAACCCGCCCATTTGATAGCCGAAAGAGTAACGATAGGAGTGTATTGGTTATCAACTCCTAAGGTAGGCAAAGTTAAGGGAAAGCCGATAGTTCAAAAAACAAAAACAAAAAAACAAAAAGATATTGAACCTTTCCCTAAACTAAGTACTCTGTGAAGGTCGATCCAATAATTAGAAATCTAGAATTTGTGGATAAGTGCACGTGGAATTTCCCTCTCCTCCTTTTATTTCTTTTGTTTCTTGAATGTTTATGCGAAATTGCGAACCACAATTTGAGAAAACTAGTGGCCTAACTTTAAAGGTTCAAGTTCTTTTCTTCCTTCTCCATTCTCTTGTCCGAACCTTCCAAAAGCAGGTACTATTACTAAACAATTATGGATCATTCAGTAAATGCATAAAAAAAAAAAAAAAAGTAAATGCATAAAATTGTCATAACACGAATTAGTCTTTCCGTGGGCTACGTAGGGGAAAAAAAACAATTAAATTCAATTTTAATATATGGTTTGATTTCTAACATAAAAGCTAACTTAATTCTGCCTAATGAATAAAATATATTTAATTTCTAAAACTTTATATCAATGCAGCATTTCTTAAAGTTTTCATTGCTAATATTGACATAAACTAAGAGAAAACTATGTACCATATTATTGTAATAATGTGAAATAGAAATATAAGTATTAGTGAAACTTGGATAAAAAGCATCTAAAGAATAAAGGCAAAAGTCATAGATAGCCCCCTAAACTTTGCCACATTTTTCTCTGAGATACCTAAATCGAGGGTTGTACTTATTGAGTACCTAGACCAGTTCAAATTCGATCCTATTGGGTACCTTTTTCACAATAATCAGTAAAGTTAGGAGAGTGTATTACACTCTCCGTGACGTGGCAACTTTGTTAAATAAAAACATGACACGTGGCGGTGAGGGATCCATCACAATAATTAAAAAATAAATTATACAACCACCCCCAATTTTCATCCCCTTCGCCCCCCCCCCCCCCCCTCCCTCAACTGCAACCAGTCGCCGCTCCTCCATCACTGGCCGCCGCACCACCACCCCCAACCGCCGTCCCCCCACCCCACCAATAATTTATTTCCCTTTTCTTCTCTTATTTAGGTCTATCAATGTCTTTATAAGACCCACCAACCTTTAATGAAAGGTGAGATGAAAAAAAAGAGTCATAGTAATGGTAAATCTCCATTTTTTCCGGTGAACAAGATGGTAATGTTACTTTTCAGATCTAAAAAGGAAAAAAAATGGTGGTAAGAAATAACATCCAATTCACAAATTAATTTTATATAAATAATTAAAAGAAATGAATTGTTGTAATGAAGAGGAAGAAGAGAAAAAAAAAAGGAAGAAGAAGATGAAGAGAACTGAACACAGTGAAGATGTCACGCCCCGAACCTGGGCCTGGACGTAACACGGCACCCGGTGCCTGACTGCATGTGACCGAGCGAACCAACTGGCTGGCTGAATCAACATGTGAATTCAAAAACATAACTGAATATGGAAACAACTAAACACATGCTGATATACTAAAGGTCTGACTGAAATCATAATGCGGAAATAATACTTAGACAAATCTGAAATATCTGAACGTAGCCAACATGGCTTAAACCAAAACAAATGAACAACCGCCAACAAGGCTAACATAATAAATATCTGACTGTCTGAACTGTGTCTATGAAGCCTCTAAGAGTACTAAATAATAGAGCTGCCTATAAACTGAAATAACTGGATAGCTGACAATGCCCCGAAGGAATTTGGGGCTCACCAGTAGCTGATACGTGCACTCCTAAATAGTTGAGTCGTCAACCTGTATATCGTTACCTGCATCGCGAGATGCAGGCCCCCAAGCAATAAAAAGGGATATCAGTACATTTGAATTGTACTGGTATGTAAAGCAACTGAAGCAATAAAATACTGGGACTGAAACTGAAACTGAAACAGAAACAGAAACTGAACTAAACAGGAAAGCAAGAAGCTGAAGTACTCCCTGTTGTGAATGAAGAATCACCTGTAAAACTGTAAATATAACTGTGGCCTGGGGCCCAAATAATGTGCACAAAAACTGTGGCCTCTGGCCCAAGCAATACGTATGCATAAACTGTGGCCTAGGGCCCAAAAATACAGATATAGGTGTTCAACATTAACAATGTACAAAACTGAGACTGGCTATAGCTGATAGCATGATAACTGTTTCTGATTCTGGGACTCTTGCAGTTAACTGGTTATACACTGACTGAGACTCATGTGATAATAATGCATAAGTCTATAAGGATTACGTGCTGGGTTCATGATGTTCAAAGTGACAACCATGAACGAATTCTGTAACTGCAACCCTAGAAGATAACAGTTCTATATCATTTCATGAAACTAGAGCTAACTATATTCTGAGTCAAATTTCTAACAAGTATGAAGAATGAGGCGTAGGGAGAATCATGAACATTCCCTAACGTAGATAGTTAGCCTCACATACCTCAATTCCAGCCTTTGAGCGTAATACAATGTTCGTCAACCCTCTCAACTTTGATCTATATCAATACAAGTCAAAGGGATTCTATATTAGCAATAATATTCATGCTTTGGTCATCTAAGCATTTTATCAAACACTTGGTGGGCATGAAGCTCCACAACCTTCATTAATGGTGTTTTCTTCACCCAATCCCATTCTATTACTTCTAGATGATTCTACAATCTCAATTAGATGTAATTAACATCATTCTTCGTCACTCATATGAATACAACAAATCCCAAGTCAACAATCCAACAACTCTAGCATAGTTCATATAATTCCCTTCATCAAACCCAATTATTATTCTCCCAAGAATACAACAACACTTTAGTCATCATGAGAAAGTCATGAAACTTACCTTAGATAGTGGTTGAACAAGTCTTGAGTGGAGTTACTCCTTTAGCACCAAAACCCTACTTCACTTCCCTTGGGTTTTCTTGAATTAGATGAACTTTGGCTAGGTTTCATACATTTGGGTTCATGGATTTGGTGTTATTGATCATGGATTTCCCTTGAATTTTCTTGTGGATGAATGTTAGAGAGTATTTTAGAGGTTTTCTTGACCAAGAATGATGAAAATATGATTTTGGACGAGTTGGGTCTTATTTAAAGTAGTCCAGAAAAGTCTGGACAAAATCTCTCTGGCACAACTTGCGACGGGACTGCGGCGTCGCATGTAGTGTTTGCGAGTCGCATCCTGAGTCGCATCTTGTGACAGAGGGTGATATTCTGTCGAACAGTCTGTCGTAAAATGGCCATAACTTTTTGTGTATAGCTCCGTTCAAGACCCATAATATACCGTTGGAAAGCTATTTCAAAGGGCTACAACTTTCATCAAGGAAGTTTTCCCAAATTCTCAATTAATAAAGGGGTTATGGTCGTTGGAAGTAAGACCTTCTATAAACTCACTTGCAAACATGCCCCGTAGAGTGGTTTTCAACTTTGCTTTGCCTAAAGACATTTCTTATGACTAAATTGGTTTTCATAACACTTCCTATAACCCTCATATTGGTTCCATTATATTATCATCTTATGAGTCAAACTTACGTCCGAAGTTACGAGGTGTTACAGAAGAAGAAGAAGAGAAAAAAAAGAACGTACAGTGGGGTGCGGCTGGGGGGTGGGGAGGTGGGTTAAATGAATTGTTATAATGAAGAGGAAGAAGAGAAAAAAAAAAAAGGAGAAGAAGATGAAGAGAACTGAACACAGTAAAGAAGAAGAGAAAAACGTACAGTGGGGTGCGGCTGGGGGGAGGGGAGGTGGGTTATTTTTTTATTAATTTATCTATTAAATTTTATTTAAAAGAAGTAAAGTTTTAACCAAAAAAAAAAAATTAAAGATGAAAGGGCTGTCTCGCGCCCAATAAAAAGTGTAATCAATTGCTGCGCCACGTAAGCGCCACATAAGCAAAAGGTACCAAATAGGATCAATTTAGACTGATTTAGATATCCAATAAGTACAATCCTCGGTTTAAATAGCCTGGAGGAAAATGTGTTAAAGTTTAGGGGCTATGTGTGACTTTTGCCAAGAATAAAACAGAATGAGTCAAAGTTGCATTGCATAACAATCCTTCTTTTATTGATCACCGTATAATAAGTCATATTAGTATTATTTATTGCATAATAATTCATAAACTAAATAATTTTCTATATGATAATCTATTACAGTAATAATTAATAAATTTTTGGTTCTAATAGACTTGAACAGTGGTCCGGCACTTTTTCATCTCCCGCTTAATCAACGAACTGAAAATAAAATCAATAAATTGAACGGCGACTATTTGCAATATTCATTTATTCTTTTGAGTCAAAGGTTTATACTTTAACTGCTGTAGATCCATCGTTCCAATCTTCTTAGATTCGCTTTTATACTTAGGGTTTGGTGCATTAATTTAAGTTCAATGATTGAGAAAAAGAGAGTTCAAGTTATTCTCTTTCTCGTTGGCCTCCTACTTCTCAGCCTCACCGGTAAGTAACCCCCCTTTTTCTTTGATTGACTCAGGGTTTAATTGCTATTGATGTATTTGTCCAATTGAGGGGTATGTGTTTATAAATGGCTTGATGTTGACTATTGAAGATTATTTGTATGGGTCTAACGAATCCATGCGTTTTACCTTTTCGACTACTTTGCTTTTAGTTTGTTATGACCCACTGTGTGATTTTAGGCGATAAATGATATCAAAATTTCATCTCTATTTAGGTAAATGGAAGATCAACTTCTTATCTAGTAATGATGGCTCATATTATATGGTTTGCCCCGGGGATTTTCTACTTGTACGGAAGATGACAGTGTGTGTCTGTAAAATGTACATGGAGAGTTGTCCGCTAGAAGGGATCTTGCGATCTTGGAGGTAGAGAACAAAAGTATTAGACTCTAAATCATAAACTTGGCAGTCCATTGTGTCCAATGCTTTCACTGCTCAGGCATATAGTTTGGGTGATAACTTTGCATAAGGGAGAATTCGATAATTGGATCCGAAAACTCTGTTAGTTTGTTTGGAGACCATGTTCCAGATTAATTATTGGTTGTAAAGATTTGGGGGTAAATACTATATAATATAACAGGATTTTATAACTAATGTAGTTTTAATTACAACAAAAAATTTGAAGTTAAGAGGGTAGCAGTTTTTGCCTGTACCAATGTGTAAAATGTTAGATCTAGGGCTCATTGGCTGAGACATGAATGTAGAAAGTTGCATATGATCTGTCAAAATCGAAACAAATTTGGCAAATTGCAGGTTTTTTTAAGCTTAGTCTATGCTCATAAATGTGGAAAACACTTTCTTTATCAGTGTCATATCATGTCTTAGGTTCTTACAGTAGTGATGGCTACTCTTTCTTGCAACTTGCAACCATGCTTAAAGTCAAATTCTTTATTTAACCTCCCATCCCCTTGCAGAATTTCTCTCTTTACGTTTAAGGTAGAAAGTAAGGAAATTATATTTGGGTTGAGTTGGGTTGGGAGGACTCTTCTCTAATACACTGTGTGAGAAATAAGAGAAAGATGGAGGATGCAGGAAAAGTAATGTCTTGCACCTTTTCTTTTTTAATTAAATCAAATAATTTTACTAAATATGCGCCAAGCACCCAAGGGTGTGGCCTAGTGGTCAGTGAAGTGGGTTGAGCACCATGAGGTCTCATGTTCAATTCCTAGCAGAGACAAAACACTAAGTAATTTCTTCCCATATGTTCCAGTCTTCGTGGACAGAGTTACCTCGTACTTGTTGTTGGTGGGAGGTGGCAGGTATCCTGTGTCATTAGTCGAGGTGCGCGCAAGCTGGCCCGGACACCACAGTTATAATTAAAAAAAAAAGGTGCTCCAAGATGGTGCCAAAAAGAATTACATATATTTTAGTAACTTTTTGGTAATTTAAATACTTATCATTTATTCAGTACCCTCAGTGTGGAAAAAATATATACAAGTGAATGAGTGGCTTAATCACAAATAGCAAACAAGCTATCAAAGTATAAATATCTCACCTGAACTTTCTCTTTTACCAAAATATAAGAAGTTTTGTGTTCAGCTACCAAGAAAGTACTGTGAGCTATGTATGCATAACTAAATACGATAAAAAAAAAAAAAAAGCATAACTAAATATGTTAAGTAAAATAAAAGGGCACTGTTGATCATCATATTGGCTTGTCAACTCTTCCAGTGAGTATCTCGATTGAAGTTCTCTTAAAGAAATCCTTCTACTGGGAAGACAAGTACTCTACTCGTCTTGAAATCCAATTCTTATAGGTCCTAGAACATCCACATTTGTGACCTCCTGCCTGCTAACCTTTTTAAATTATGGTATATGACTGTCAGTCGGCAATATTAACCAGTTTAAACTATCTGGCATCCTTTACTAACTTTCAACAATTCCTGTTCTTGATAGATTAGTCGACTAATATCCTCTTAACGAGATATATCCTTTCCTATCCCTTCTATCCCACATTATATTCTGTTATGAAATACCATGAGATTAAATTTTGAGAAACAAGGTGAATCACTGAAGTTCTTATTCGTAGGAAGATGATAGAAGCTAGAGACAAAGTGTATTGATAGGTGTAGAAGATATTTTCCCCCAAAAAAGTGAAAAAGTGAGAAGATCGATAAGGAGTTTCAATCTGGTGGCTATTACATGAAGTGACAACTTTTAGATTCTTTTTATCTGGGGAGGGGATATGAGATAAAGAGATAAGTGAGAAGATGAGGTTGAACTAGGGAGTATCCTTCACCAAAAAACTAGGGAGTATCAATCTATGGTTGGAAAAAAGGAAAGAAGATGAGTCAGTTTATTTCACAAAATCCTATGTTTCCAATTCCTGATTTAGTGATAGTGAGAGGTTAATATGTCGTGAAGTTAACAACTCTCAGCGGATGAATTTTTTAACTTCTCTATATTATGCCTACCATTCTAAAATAAGGCGTGAGAAATATCTCTGTGATTTGTGAAACACGTATGTCTAGATTGGAATGTTGAACCTCGTAAAAAGAGAGATGTGAAAAGAGAAATGAGACGAGAAAAAACCACTTGTCTTGATGATTGAAGTCAATGCACAATGCTTTATATAGGAATTGTTAGCCTGCTCTAATAAGTAGCCATATTTACAAGGTTCCTATGTAATACAAAACAATTTTTTAATGGTGGTGTCCGGGTTAGTTTGGGCGCACCTCGACTATTTCACCGGTTACCTGCTACCTCCCACCATCACATGTATTGGGTAACTCTATCCACTAAGGCTTGGGCTAGTGGGAAGAAATCACCTAGTGTTTCCGCCGCCGCTGAGATTTGAACCTAAGACCTCTTGGTCTTCCACCCACTTCATTGACCTCTAAGCCACACCGTTATACAGTGTTAATTCAGGTATCATGGCGTTAACTGGGAAACTAATATTCAATCTCTTTCTGAAGTTTCTACCTTTTTTTTTTTTTTTTTTTTTTAAATTTGTTGTGATTTTCTTGCTAATCCATTATAGCATTTTCCCCCATCCCCTCCAATTAGAAGTATTAACTTTGCTGCTGGATAGTTGCATCTTACATATGTTGTCTACCATTTATTTCTTGATAATTTGCTGCGCTGACCATTCAACTGAGGTTCTTGTTGTAGCAAAGTATTAACTTTGCTACTGGATAGTTGCATCTTACATATGTTGTCTACCATTTATTTCTTGATAATTTGCTGCACTGACCATTCAACAAGAGGTTCTTGTTGTAGTGCTATACATTCAAGTAGGAGGGAATGGAGGTTACTACGTTCTCGATTTGGCAATCACTTTGCGTTGTATCTTGGTGTTATATTGTGCACTCATTGCCGCAGGATACTTTTATGCTCATACTTCATAATCTGCATGTATTTCCCTGCCAGCTTCAGTTTCATCTAGGGGCTACTTTGAGTCACTTTTCTTTAAATATTGTGTGCTTAGAATTGTATCATTGACATCGTCACAACTTTTAAGGACAAGGGTTTTCTTCAGTGTTAACCGTCCTATTCACCATTATTTGGTGCTTAGCTTATTCTGTTCCACCTTATTTATGTACTCCAATCAATTATCTAATATCTTGTTGCTTTCCAGCTGAAAAATGCAGGGAGTTGGTTGGTCAAGAGGCTGCATCAAAGAGTGGGGATTTTACTTGGTTGCACTGTTTTGATGGAAGTACGGGAAGTGTAGCATGTTTAGTCAAGGAAGGTGTGAAGCTGTACTCTTATAACATCAGATCTTCCCATGTGGAGAGAGCAAGGAACTCAGCAATCGAGACGGCTCTGGCTGATGCTATATCACAAGGCATGGCAGCAAAAGAGTCAGCTAAACTAGCTCAGAAAGAAGGAGCAAAAGCTGCAAAACTGGCTGTGCGGAAAACCAAGCGCATTGTTGGTCCGATTATTGCTGGAGGGTGGGACTTTTTTGAAGCACTTTATCTTGGGGGTACAACAACTGAGGGGGTATTGAGGGGTTCAGGTACCTTGTTTGGCGCCTATTGGGTTGGCTATCTTGGGGAGCAGTCCATGGGTAGGTTTGGTTACTTGGTTGGGAGCGAGTTGGGCAGTTGGGTTGGAGGAAAGGTTGGACTGATGGTGTATGATTTAGTTAATGGAGTGGATCATTTACTTGAATTTCTCCAACTAAAGGAAGTAGAAGGCGATGGAACGGTGTCTGATGAATTTTACGAGGAAACTATAGCTGAAAGTTCCGAGGTCCCCAAGGACTTGTATTACGGTGAATCAACGACATATACAAGCTCTGAAGCTTCTGAAGAGTCTAGTAGTTATGAAGCTCCTGCTTATGAGGACCCTGAAGTCCGCGAAGAATTTTAGATCGGATGAATTTCACGTTGGTCTTATACATGTTTTTTTTTATATTATTAGACATCACTTGTCCTGTGCTTTGTCACTATTTGTACAGGAGTGGAGGTTGTATTTTATTCCGTTATAGGAAGTTTTATCCCATTGACTTGTAAAGTGACACACCATAGTAGAATTGCTTAGCCCACACATAATGAATTTGGTGTAGTTTTTTGATGTATTTCTGATGACAGAAGGAATTATCCCCGTTCTTGATAAATGACAAATGGTTATTGTTAGATTTTAAAAGCAAGATCTCTCTCTCTAAATTCCAAGATCTTGAATCTTGATGAAGATGGTTCAGAAGGAACTCATATCAGCTGGTTAGTCATTTCCCATCATTTTACTAACATGTTCACATCTCTGATAAAACGGGAAGTGGGATAAAATAAGAACTACGATTGACTAACATCTCTAGCAATTGGGTTTTGGTCAATTATGAAAGCAAATGATGGCCATTTAGACTATCTATTGTAGACTTGGACTTATCTTCTCCCTTGACTTTAATGTTGCCCGGCCCAAAGATCTATTAACCTCGAGTACCAACTGGGGAAAACTTTACCTTATATCGTGTAGACACCAAAAACGACAATTTAAGAATTATGACGCGTATAATTCTCTAAATCATGATTTTATAGAAATATGCTTTGCACGTGTTGTTGCTAAATAGAAATTCATGTCAATATATGGCATGAATCATGATGTATCATTGCTAAATCTATAAAAGAAAAATAAGCAAATTTCAAATATTAGAATAACAGATTTAAAAATTCCCGACAGTGGTTCATAATTCCGGAAATAAAAATAAAAAGCAGACCTAATTCATAACCAAATTTGTGCATACGCGGATCTGACCAATGCCTTAGAAGAATAAACTATGGTAAAATATGACCCATTATCAAATAGAATTCCGAGGTACCAAGATGAGGAAGAATATGTGAATATTTCCGCAATACTACATCTTTTTTGTGCAACTGCTCATCAACACATTCTTGAAACTTACTGCCACTCATTCTTGAAAATTACTGCCACTTTCTTTCATCCAGTGCTTCGGAAACAAAATTATTGTATTTGATAGTCCAGATTAGTCAATTAGTCAAGTTATGGAACAACCACTAACTAATTTTCCATGGCTAATCGTAGAATTTATTCGTTAGGAAATAAGGAAGGTAGGTTTAAGGAGAATAATTATGCTAGAGATACGTACAGAAGAATAGTAAAAAAGAATATATTGAAAAACAATTTCAACAAGTAATGAAAAGATCGTTTGCTGTAATCTTAATTCTATAGCTGGACAAAGAGCAAAAGGTATTTACAAAGGATCAACCTGAACAAATTGAGCATCGAAAGTGGAACTGACCTTCAATCAAGTCATCTTTGGTACTGATAAGACAAAATATGTTCTATGTTTTGATGATTGTCAAATTGCTGAAGAAATAGAGAGAAACCTGATTCGCTATCTGCTCCTTCTGTACGTCGTACAGTCAACAACAACAGCTGTAAATATACACTGCCAATTGTATAATTGTATAGCAATGCTGCGGCCCATGCCTTAAGTCAAACATGGGATAAGTAGTCTCTATCTCACCCACATATTCCCCAATATATATACAACTTGTTCCAACATATTGGTTATCGCTTGAAAACCTAAACCATCTTGTGCAAATCCTTGCCGCCACAAGTTCTCAAGTGCTCTCAAGAACAAAGCCACTTACAAGCTGAAGAACCTGATACAGACACCAGATTATGTCTATCTTCTTTGTTGTGAGTCTTTGTTCATTTGTTCTTTAAACTGTAAACCTACTCTTCTTTCAAGAAGCTGTTGTAGGTAGCTTAAATTCTCAGTAGTTGTTAGATAGTTTACCTATTCAATCTATTGAATGGTACCCTTGGCTAGAGTTAGTCAACGTGGTTGTGTGCTTGGCTAAAGGTAGTCAAGAGTTGCTGCTTACAATAGGTGTATTGTAAGGGTGAGGGATTTATGTGAGTTAAACTCCTAGATTACAAGAAGTTGTAATCTGAAGTTGCTCAATGTAGTGAAGTGAAATCCTACGTGGTAGGTCGTCGTTTTTAATCCCTGGAAAAAGGAGTTTTCCACGGTAAATCTTGTGTTATTAACCTACTGCACTGTCTGAGAGAATTGGTAGACAACTATGTCGCTCCATATACTGTTTGATGGACGCACTACTATCATCAGGTATAAGACCCGACTAATGCAATTTTCTTTTTTAAAAATAAAATAAATCATAATTTGATGATAAGTACGTTTACTTATTGGTGAGAATTTGATTTCCCACTATGCAATTTTCTTTCTCTCTATATAATTTAAAAAATTAAAAGAATTCATGTTACGTGATTAAGTTCATTATTACATAGAAAAGCTATAAAAGGATCTTATTAGATAAATTACCTAGTACTCCTCGTATACTCTAACCACTAGGCTTATAATCTAGTGCAGATGCGAATTCCAGATTTGGAATGTCATCGAACGCACAAACCTTATCGGTTATTACATTCGAAGTTTGATATTCATACATATTTAGTAGACTTCTTAATATATCATATATTCGCCTATGGTCTAATGATACTGTGAAATCTCTCACACAATCGGTGTTTTTTCAATTCACTTTGTCCTTCACTCCTCCATCCTTTTCCCTTTCTTAATCCCCCAGTGTAATAGAAATCATTATGAGAAACACCGAAAAATAACTACAATAGTAATTTTTGCTATATGGACTTCGTTGAGCTGTCGTGCAATATAAATTCTAAAGAAAAATATCCCTCATACAATACAAGAACAGGAAATTGAACATGTGTTTCTACTTTGCATCTCTTCCCTTTCTCTTTGACTCTTTCCATACGTCAAGCCTTCCCAAAACAGAAAAGGAAAAAAAAAAAAAAAAAAAGAGGGACTCTCAGTCAACTTGCTTCCATCAGTCTTTGAAATTCTTGTTTCCACCAATCTTTGAAATTATTGCTTCATTGAATGACTTTAATCTCTCATTTGAAATGTACATAAATTGACAGTTATACCAGAAGAATACGCAAGTGCCGAATTCTCAAAAGATCAATAAAAAAGAATGCACAACAAGACAAAGAATTTCTACTTCTGAAAAAGAATAAAGAAATATAGAACCGTAATCTTATTGCTTGGCCAAAATGAGCGGCTAACCATCCCCATCACTATAGAAGCCACACGAAAAGGTAAAGCTAGCATATTTCTAAATTGATCTTCTTACGAAATGCATTATATTTTCTTTTAGTCTAATATAAGAATTCCTTAATGTAATCTTCATGTGAAGACCTCCATATGATTTAAGCAAATTGTTTTTCGTAAAATTTTATTAATATACACAAATGGTTTAAATAATTTTATGTGACGCTCATGACGGAGTGCAGATGCCGACAAGGGCAGGTCAAAGAGAAGTACTATCGGGCTTCTAGCTAGGCTGGCAAGCCTTAAAGAAGGGTAAACATGACACCTTAGGTGAATCTTATGTTGGAATAGAAGAGGTAAGTGAAGAACTTTAATTTTTAAGACATAACACAAGCTCACATGGTACACAAGCTTTTGGACTCGATAATGGCGTAGCCTATAAATCTTTGAGGTTTATTAGGTCAAAACAAACAATACGTGCCATGAGCTTGAATCGTTACATTTTTTGCATCAATATGACGTTCTAACGGTTATAACATGTATTTTTCTATGTTAACAAATTAATATTATTATAGACATTTACTAGTTTTAGATCAACTTAACCCGACAGTATAAAAAAGTGACACAATGTACCGTGTGCACAGAAGTTATGGCAGGGTCCAGCTAATCTTCTATCGTATTTTTAAAAATAGCTTTATTTTCTAAAAATATACTCCACTAGAAATGATCCCCTTTTTTCAAAATTCTAAAATCGACAGAAATAATTCAAATAAAATGATGCGGGGAGCTTTGTAGAGAACATTTTAAATGTCACAATCTGAAATAGACATATGAGAATCTGACACGCGATGTCTTGTGGCAGCCACGGACCCTATCATTTTGACTTTCATTGCAGCCTAACAATATGCTATTATTGATTTCTTCTTCTGGTTTATAATGCTTCACTTTTCAATTTATGCAATTCGGATATACAGATTCTTTCTTTATCATTTATTTGATTTTTATGCCATACTTGCGTAGACTATAGAGATTGCTTCAAGTCTACAAACTCTCCTAGAATCAATTGAAATAGAAAAAATAATGAAAAGAATGACGCCAAGATAAGGAGTAGAACAGATTACTAGCTTTTTATTTATTTATCTATTTCTTGTCTCCTGGCCGAGTTTTTAATTTGTGCAATAATAAGGCAATAGGAATCGAATTATAAATAGAGCAAACTCAAGGAGCGCAACAGAAAATAAAATAAAAAAAATAAAGACAATTTAAAAGAGAGAGAGAGAGAGTTAGTGTCTTGACCCAAGCCCATGATGCATGTTATATGTTTGGGCCTAACAAATTTCACAAATTGGGCAATTCGCACGATTGACCCTCTTTTGGGGTGGTCTTTAATTTTTGGTCCCTCAAATCGATGGTCTTTAATTTTAGTCCTTCACCACTTTAAGTAATAAAAAAGTGGCTGAAAATATCCCTTAAATTCTGGGTTCGAACCCCAATAGCGTTGAAAAAAAAAATACAAGGCAAAGTTTCATGGCAAACTATGCCTATTCAGACTAAAGTTATGCCTTAAGGTATAGATTCTATGTAAAGTATGTCTTGTCTGGCATAGTTCTGTAGAAATTAAGTTATCCTACAGAACTATGCCTTCTCCGACATAATTTTGTAGAAATTAAGTTATAGTACAAAACTATACCGGAAAAGGAACTACATAAAAACTATGCCTTACGGCATAACTTTTGCTCGAAATAGGCATAGTTTGTTATGGAATCTTGACTTGCGATTTTTTTTTTTTTTGGCTCTGTTAGTGTTCGAACCCGAATCTCTGGTTTCATAGGCCAGCGAATAAGGATACTTTGGCCCATAAATTTTCATTAAATGAGAAGTAGGGCCAAAAATTAAAGACCACTGGTTTGCAAAAATTAAAGACCAGTCAGTCCATATGAAGGGAATCCGTGCAATTTTTTGTTACAAATTTGTTATTTGGGCTACGTGATTATCGAGCCCAAAAGCGTATGTACCGTGTCTGTAATATATCTTCTACTTTCTCATTTCAAAATTTGGAAATCGTCTAAAATATCATGTATACCACTTCTTTAATAGCTTGCTTGATTAGAAGTTTGTCAGTCCTTTGTGACCCTATCCTCGTCAGTCTTTCCCCGTCACATTTGGTGAATTTTAGGCCATTATTGTAGATTAGGTTTTATGTATGCACAGAAAGTCTAAAAAATATTATTACAATCAGGTCACCTCAAAGAGAATTACAAGTAACTATATTTAATATCAACGATTGCCAATCTAGCATAAATGATAGATAAATAACCTATTATATCATCTTAAATTACACTGATGATGATTTAAAAAGTTCATTATACTGGAATGTTAAAGTCAACTTCATGCATTTCACAATTTAGGTATTAAAAAAAAAATAGCCACCCCACCCCCACCCACCCCCAACCACCCCCTTTTTAAAAAAAAAAAAAAAAAAAAGAGTGAGCTTCTCTCTTTCCTCTATTTTTAGAGGCTCCATTAATGTGTAAAGTTCAAGCTTACGTTTGTCGAAAAATATATTCACTGTTACGAAAAAACTTTTTAAAGAAGTAAAAAGAAGAAGAATTTCTTTTAGGAGAATGAGACAAGCTCTCCAAGTGTGACTAAAAAAGAGAGTAGCACAAAGATGAAAAGTGAAATCAAATTCAATGTCGAGTAGTCGCATTAGTTCTACTTTGTTACGAGTGAAACAGGGTCCAATGATTTAACAATTTGTAGCCGATCCAACTTGACCATTCTAACACACCGAAATTATATATTTTCTGTTTGTTCAAAATATCCCAACTTGTTTTTATATACACATTCTTTCTTAATTATTCCAATATTCTTCATCAACATGGTTGCACTTCAAAGTTTTTTTTAAGGAGAGTTACTAGCATGAACATTTAATACTCAAGTAGTACTTTTTTTTCCTTTTGCAATATTAACATAGAGTAGTTAAGATACAGTGAGATCAACTAGTTTTATTCAAAAAAAAAAAAAGTCTACATAATATACCATTTTCATCGTAATTTATATGACACTCTTTTATTTTTAGTAATGATATATTTCTATTACTACATGTTATTTCTTGTGCTTTGGTTATCATATTATTTTGCTCTGAAAGCTATGTTACGCTCTCTCAATTATTTGCTATGCCTATTTACTTATGTATCTTCTGTTTCAAACTTATTTGTGTGATACTTGAGCCGAGGGTATTTCGTAAACAATCTCTCTATATTCATGAGGTAGGGATAAAGTCTGCGTACACTCTACCCTCCCCAGACCTCATCTCTAAGAATACACTGGGCATGTTGTTGCTGCTTTCCTTTTTAGTAAGTTCCAAAAACAATGACATTTTTCTATATTTACCCTTAAATGAAATGATTTATAACCACGCAAATACCCAGTCAAACACCATTATATAAATTAGGATGAAGGGAATAATATATAAATGAAAAGGGAAGTCCCAACTGAACCAAAGCAACCTATTGGTGTTGAGCACTACAGAAAAGGCTAAAAGTGAATGGCTATATCTGTTTTGGACCATTGAAGTTGAGGGGGGAAAGGCAATGGTATAGTAAAAGATGGAGACGCAAAAGATGGAGACACAAAAAAAGAAAACCACCATCACATCGTAAGGAAGTTGAATTAATAAGTAACAAAATGGTTCTTATATAATGACATGAAATGTCAACATTATGGTTTTGTAGTAGTATTAGCTTGTCGGAGTAGTTCTCCAAGGGGTGGCCATTCAAACTTCATAAAGGCCATTACTTTTTTCCTCATAGCATTAACTTAATATATTATAGAATAATATAACAAGGATACCCCATCGCTAAAACATCTATTGGATAATTCTCTTATTATATTTTGGTTTAGAGGATAAAATGTTCTTACGAAAGAATTTTATATTCTCGTGGCTCAAACCTAAAACATCTAGTTAGAGGGGAACACATGAGAAGAGTTAGTATATTAAGTATCGGTTCGGCTGAACCCAATAATTTTAGTTCAAATTTTATATTTGTATTAAATATTTCAATAAATGTATACAAGAATTAAATTTAGAACTCAATCGCTAATTTTTTATTTTCCTACCTTAAAATATATAACTCATAAAATTCAAATCATAATTTCGCCGCTGTTGGACGAATCGTAACCATCCTACCATATCCTTTAGTAGTCTTTTGCAATATCATTAACGAGTTGTCTAAGTCCAAATAGGGAACAATCTATCTTTTGTTTTTATTTTCTATGGTATTTGTCGTAATGGTACGATTTCTTGTGCAATGAAGTGACACGAACAATCAATGATAGGATAAGATGTATTCTTGTTTGATGGAACAATTAAGCTCATAATTCAGAAGATATACTGTAAATTGGTAATATTTATTTCTGCTTCTTCCTTACGGTATTCTTATTCCATTTTCTTGTGTTTGTCGAACCAAGTGATTAATTATTCTTACATAACTTAGTTGTCAACTTCAAGTTATTCTATCACTAGGTTGCGTTAAGGAAGCTAAGGTTACACGTAACTATACAAAATTATCACCTTCTAACACCCCCACCACAAAAAAACCTCAATATTAAACAAATCGATATACATATTTTGAAAATAATTTATTTTATATTCACTAACAGTACAAATAAATATTTACACAGTTAGTACAATAGATATACAAAATTTTCTTTTTTCAAACGATCCCAAAAACATGAAACTTTTTTTTTTAATTAAAAATAATTTAATTTAAGCTCTCATTAACCAACCCTTACTGATATGAATTTACAGTTGAGCGCAACTTTTTTTTTTTCCTTAAATTTTGTGTTCAATCACTTAAATTCATATAAAATGGGACAAAGAATATATACATTTTATTCGACTGGATAGTGTGAAAAACAAAAAAATTACACTTCCAGCCTATAAAAGTTAAACACATCTAAAAGATCATAATAGTTGTAAAGTTTACGCTAGCTGAAATGACTGGTTACACTGTCGCCAAATAAGATCTTCAAAAATGCTAAGTAAATAAATTAATAATACACGTTCTTTGTAGTCACCAGAACATGTTCCTTGAACCATTTCGATCAATTATTAAAGCAAAGATCCCCAAGTAATATTATAGTAAGTGCCGCAAAGAACTCATAGAATGTAATTAGTAACAAAGAAAGTCGTAGGTCGGCGCTCCAAGAAAAAATATACTATATATTTTTTTATCAAGACTACAATGTACAATCCCAATTGTTAAATTAATAGTATAGCTGCATAAAAATAACATAAAAGGATAACGAAAGACTAATACGTACATGACATCATTTGATCAAATATCTATATGAGCCTTCTATGCAGATTTTTCAACACTAATTAAAAAGAAGAGAATAAATAAATAAAAATCTCATTTTAAAAAGAATAAAAAATAAATACATTTTCTCTTTTTTCTTTTTTCCCCGCTCCTTGAGACGCATGGCGCTGCCCTTAAAGAAGCGTGGAAATATATATACATATTAATTAATTATGGTTATTTGAGAAAATTATATGTGCAAATACGTGTCATACACATATTGGCTTGATACTCAATGACTCTTTTTTACCGTGAGTGAGTTATTTGCTTCGAGGTGTTGTCACAATGACTCTAAAATGGCAGTAGTATGCCATATAGTGCTGGTAATTTCATAGGGCACTATGAAGGGCTAATGCTGTTCGTTTGTTGCAGCACATGGAGGTATATTAAAATATTGTTCAACTTTTCAATTAAGTATCAGTGTCGGAGCTACACTCCTACTGTTCTTCTTTGTTTTTCCTAATTTTATTTTTCAACTATAATTTGCTTGCTATTGTGTGGCATGCAGAAAATTAACTCTCCTTTTATTGGTTATTTCCATTCAATGTTAGAACAGCAAAACACACATTTGTCAATTTTTTTGAGATAAAATTTATATGTTTGAGAATAGCATGAAAAGTACTATTTACGTTAACATGCTTGATAAATCAAGATTCAAGAGCTTTAGAAAAAATTTATTCAAAGAAAAATTATAGTAATAGTATCACGTAAAGTAAATAGAGAGAGTCGCAAAAATCCGCTACTATAAAAAGTGGGGGAAAAAACAAAAATGGAACTCTTCTTATTTTCTTGACAAGACAGAAGTAATTGATGGAGACGTAATTTTTCTTAAAGTTCCACCTTGGCATTTAAATGGCCACTTGAGAAACTATAAGCCATCATATTACAAGCTGATCATATTGCAGTGTAATTGTTTAAAGAAAGGTAGCAATTCTAGAAATAATGCTTATTATCATTAATGCTTATTATCATTAATAACGTGTCATGTGAATTGATGTATTTCCCAACAAAAAAAATGAGAAAGAAGTTTTTAAGATTTTAAAGAAGTATGAAAGTGACTTAATGAATACTTAAAACAAATTCGAAAAAAGATGTGTTGCTAAAACTTTGTAACGTAAAATCTTGTCTATTGTGGGCACCTTATACATATGTGGAAAATCGCTGAGATAGATTGGGGACCCAAATGCTTGCACGCAAGGTTACAAGAAAAATTGACAGTTTCTATAGGTCTTACATTACCTTCATATTTAATTTCAAGACTTGGTGTGAAACCAAAATATGCTATAGAGGCAGTCCATTCGATATTGAACATAACAAATACTGCCTTCCTTCGACAATGGTTTTGAAAGCCAGTTTTGATTCAACTCTAATTTAGATCATACACAAGTCAATTTTTGTTTTAAAAATTAAAAATGTTCATACTCTCAATGGTCCCAACTATTAGTCTTCGTTCTGATAAATGTAGATGTTCCAACACATGGTATTCTTTTATCGGTCTGGTGTAAATATCGGTGCAGATGATTTTTACCCAAAAGAACTGAATTCGTTTCAAATTATTTGACGTTTCAGAAAAATAACAAATTTTGCTCCTCTTTTTTTCTTTCTATTATACTGGAGTATTAATCAAGGGAAATGCTTGAGAAGAAATAAAGGGTAGTCTAAAAATACTATAATTAAAGGCTACTAAATATAGTACTTCCTCCGTCTCATTTTAAGTAGGCGTTTGGCCATGAAAATCAAACATTTTTCACTTTATTTGGAATTTTAAAGTTAGAGTTGAAGATGGAGTTGTGTTTGGTTATAGTTTTTGCAAAGAATATTTGATTGTTTAATTGTATTGAAAGTGAATAAAGTGAAGAATGAAAACAAAGTTTTAGGTGTTTTTCAAATTTCAAATACAACTTCAAAATGTATAAGAAATTGGAATTTTCATGGCCAAACGTTGATTTCCAATAAAGTGAAATAATTTTTCTGAAAAAAGTGAAAAAAATTCATGGACAAACGGGTCCAAGTGTCTTATTTTCCTTTTTGGTCTGTCTCAAAAAGAATGTTTCTTTCATATTTAATAAGTTGACAATTCAAGCATCTTACATGATAGTTTAAAACCACAAGATTCAAATGAAATTTTAATACATTATTATACACATCTGATTTAGAACCACAAGATTCAAAAATCTCCTTTTATCTTTAAACTTTGTGCCCAATCAAACTAAAACACTTAAATTAGGACGGAGGGAGAATTTTTTGCTAGAACAAGGATAGTAATATCTTCCAACTGCTCGAACTGAAATATCATCAAATTGTTAGAATACAAATGATAATAATACTAGAAACTCAAAATAGGACTTGCTTGGCTTAGAGGCACGTCAAGACTTTTCTTGAAGATAGTTGGAGTCTCTCCCACGAGCAAACGGAAGAACAAATGACAACTCTATCTTCGAGATTCAACTAAGCCACACAACAAGTAGCATTCAAGAACGTTGCTCTTCTATTCTTGAATCTGTAATTTCACCTTTTGATCAATGTCTCGCAAAAGTTTTTAGGGGAAATTGTTTCTTGAAGTGCTTGCATTTTTCAAAAGAATGAAACACTATTTATAGGATAAAAATTACATAACATAAAAGTTTTCATTAAATAGAATTTATAATAGGTTCATGAATTTTTCTTAAAATACATGTAACTTTCAAGAACCTAAAACGTAAAATACTAAATGATGAATATATCTTCAAATTCACATTCATTTAGTTTGGAAAAACTTTTATTAGATGAAGTGTTTTAAACTTAATTGAAACATTAATCTTAACATTTTTTAAGGATGTGCAAACTGCAAAGGCATACAAAAACAGATGGATGAGCCTGAGGTAGTACTTTTTCATAAATCGTATCGGAATTAAAATAACTTACTACATTTTTTTCTTGTTACGAAACAACAGAAGAATATGCTAAGAACCTGCGTCAAAGTCCAATCTGTTTGATTTTTCAAAAATACAATAGGAATACCAATTTGGGATTGAGAGGATTAAAGAAAAGGTATTAAAAATAGCTTAGAATTAAAGCACTGAATTTGGTCATGCAGTGGGATCGTGGTGTGGACAATCTAAAGTGGGAAAGCATAAGAAGTTTGAGATTCTGATATTGCAATCAATGTTTTTCTATATATTTGGCGCTTTTGACTAATTTAGGTGTGTATTACTAGATTCTTACTGCATTATCCATGCCATATTCCCAATAATCCTAGGTTTTTTCCTTCTTCTAAATTCATTAAATTGTTCCCCTTGTCATTCATGACGTTTTGATTTGAGCAAGGAAATGAGGAAACAAGAGAGATCTGAGTTTCTTTTTAATTTATTACTGTTCATGTATCATTATAATTATCACGTCTCAATGCCAAGCAACTTAATTTTCATTTATTATTCATTCAAAAAAGAACTCCTTACTGCTCTTCACATCGTAATTAGTGTAAAAATGGTTTTTTACAAGATTTGCGTTTTCGGAGAAAAGTGTTCTTCTGAAGTGCTTAAGGAAGAAAGAAAAGAAAAAAGAAAAAAAAAAAGTATACCATACACTCAAGCGGTAAAAACTTATTTGTATCGTGTGCTTACATCAAATCAATACAACTTAGTAATTTATCATGATTTAGTGAGTTGCAAAGTGAAAAAATAATCAATCATGATTAAGTAATAATTGTATATATTGACTTGATGTAAATAACCGGTGCAGATAAATTTACCCTCGGAAGCTATGATATGTTGGATGGATTTTCCTTAATTACTTCCATTATGAAGCACAAGATTGTTAAATAAAGGAGTTACTATTAGAAGTCATTTTCAGTTAACTTATTAAGAATAGCAAGGAGCAATAGATATATATGCCTAGGCATTGGGATTGGGATTGTAAGTTTGAGATTTTGTCCCAAGTCCCAAGAAAACTACTTGCTTGTGGTCCAGCAAAGCCTAACTTACTAACCGTAAACATTAGGGTTTTCGTACAAATGCAAAACTAGAAACACAACAAAAGTCCAAAGAAGTACTACAAAACAAGTTGCTAGTAATTTTAAAATTTAAATGAAGTTCATGTTTTAAATCTATGATCTTGTTGATTAATCAACCTACCACCTTTTTATTGAGTAATTTACTACTTAATTGCAGTACTTAAATGTTTGACATTCCTAATTATAGAACTATATAGTATTGCGTCTAGTTGTTGTTAATCTAATAATCTTACATATATGTTGAAAGAAAATCATACCATAGATATATACAAGACAAAAAAATAATGTAAATTAGGCTCTTAAAAACAAAACAAATTACCTCACACATTTAAGTAATAGTATAAAAATGAGTTACACTACCAATATCTACAAATGATTTAGTTTGTTAAAGAAATCACCTGAGAATTGATTCTACTGGTGATTAAGTTGAAATGTGGCAAGTGATTAACCAGTAAGATAAGAAAACAAAGCACAACATTTCATCATATTCTTTCAAATCAATTAAATTATATAAAAATCTCTAACAATGAATGATGCAACAAATCATCCCTCACCCCACCCCACCCCCCTCCTTTTTGTGTATATGGGTCCCCCAAAAATCCCTTGATAAATAGTGACCTGTGGAGGCTTCATAAGCATCAGATTATTGAGTGTTTCCTCCCAAGTCCCAACTTCAAAAAAATAAAAAATTACAACAATTCTCATTGTTTTTTATAATTCCAAGGGGAATTTCTAGCTATTTTAACTTTGTTCAAAACACACTGGTCTTCCCAAATTCTTTGCCAATTTCATCATAGTGTCGACATGGTGTGCCCAAACAGCAATCCAGTAGTACAAAAAGTGTGTGAATTATATGACCAAATCTCGAGATTGGAGAACCTTAGCCCTTCCAAAGATGTCAACATGCTGTTTACAGACCTTGTGCACACGTGCATGCCCCCTAATCCCATTGATGTTTCAAAACTATGCCCAAAAATTCAAGAAATCAGGTCTCAGCTCATTAAGATATGTGGGGAAGCTGAAGGCCTTTTAGAGAGTCACTTTTCAAAAATTCTTGGCTCTTTTGAAAACCCCCTGGACCATCTTGACATTTTCCCTTATTTTGACAATTATATCAAACTCAGCTTGCTTGAGTTCAACATCCTTGCTAGAAACACTAATAAAACCCCAAACAAAATTGCCTTTATTGGATCAGGCCCTATGCCACTTACCTCTCTTGTTTTGGCTACTAAACATCTTACTACCACCTACTTCCACAACTATGACATTGATGTTGGTGCTAATTCAATGGCGGCCGCCCTTGTGGCAGCCGATCCTGACTTGTCCGAGCGGATGACTTTCCACACGACGGACATCATGGATGTCACGTGCGCCCTGAAGGACTACGACGTAGTCTTCTTGGCCGCGTTGGTTGGTATGGATAAGGAAGACAAAGTTAAGGTTGTTGATCATTTGGCTAAGTATATGGCTCCAGGGGCAACCCTGATGCTCAGGAGTGCACATGGTGCGCGCGCTTTTCTGTATCCTGTTCTCGATCCTCGTGATCTACGAGGATTTGAAGTGCTTTCGGTGTACCATCCAACGGATGAGGTGATTAATTCTGTGATTATAGCGCGTAAGTTGCCATTGCCATGTGTTCAGCCACTTGATGGATTGGGTTCCTATGTGCTACCAAGCAAATGTGCTTGTGCTGAAATTCATGCCTTCAATCCACTCAACAAGATGAACTTGATTGAGGAATTCGCACTGGAGGAGTAAAACTTGTCGCTTGAAGAATAATTGTCTATGCTGCTAGCATGTGTGTTTTTAATTAATGGTCTGATTTATGAGTTGATTATTATATGATGTCCCTCATAGATAGATCTGGAGTACTATCATTTCTGTTTTTTTTTTGTTGTTAGTAGTACTTTATTGTATCCCCTAACTGTTTGATCGCCTAGCTAATCAAGTGTGTCCCATTTGTGTGTCCCTTTGTCTCAACTTCAAGAAAAAGACATGACCCTATGAGGCCTTTGTTAATTTCACTTAGTAATTAGGGATATATCATCTTACATTTATCTATATGAATACAACCATAAGATGTTTTGTGTAAATGCCCTTTGGCAAAAATCTTGTTGATTCCCTTCCCAATCTTGTTTTGCTCAGTAATGTTTTCCTTTTTTCTATTACATTGGAGGATCAGAAAAGGCGGAGGAATCGAGGAAGAAGATAAGGAATTGAACCATACATCTTGCTCTGTGGGAGATTCACATCAATATCACTAGACTGTAAACTTTTGTGTCATCATTTCTTTAGCTATTTGCTTCAAGTAATTTTCTATTCAAAATCCTCCACCCCTACCAGCTCGTGAAGAAATTAAAAAAAAAAAAAAGGTAAAACATATAAAAGCCAAACTATATCCCAGATATCACTTGTAAAATAGAACTATAGATTTCGAGCAAAAACTTTTTCTTTCACTTCCTTTATTTAACTACTACGATGAATGACCTCTTTCCTAATTTATGTGGACCTATTTCATTTTTAGTCCGTGCCAAAATGAATGACCTTTTTCCTAATTTGGATACAAATTTACTTTATGAAATGATTTACAGCCACATAAATATTCAAGACTTATTTTGAACCACAAGTTTCAAAAGTCTTCACTCTTTCTTAAATGTCGTGCCCAGTCAAATGAGTTCACATAAATTGAAACGGAGGGAATAGTACATGTTTATGCAAACTTGCACACACCTTAACTATTCTATTGGATATCTACTCTTTTCATCAAACAGATACTAAAATATAACTCTGCCCAGACTTAGGCATGTAAGATTTTGAACCTTAACTGCCTTAATTTGTTCTTCGTACATTACACTTCTCAACTGGCGTTACAACTTACAAGAGTTCAGTTGTAACGACTAAAGAAAAGAAAAAGGGAAAGAAAGTGAAACCTTGCACGATTTTGATTTTGATTTTGATTTTGAAGATCATGTCAAGGAGGAAATTGAGAAAAAAGGGCCATTTGAACTTCACACTTAGGGTCAGGTACACAAGTTTAGAAAAAGTTTCTAACTGCTACTACTCCCAAGTGATGTGATATCATGTCTTTTATCTTTTTTTTATTACTTCTATTTTTGCATACTTTCCGTTATTTTCAGATGTTGAATGGACAAAAGAATCTGATCACTTAAGTTGAGTGGAAGAGAAAGCTGAAGGGGCCATTTGAGGATAAAACCAAAATAAATTTAAAAAGATAGTCAATAATAAGAAGACTACAATATATCTTTCAACTACACAACTTCAGTCAATTCAAACAGTGCACTTGCTACCATCTCTTGATTTTCTGTTTGTCTTGATTTGATGATATATTTGATGCAATTTTGTTAATATATATACATATGCCTTTACATCATAGAAAAGTTAATAGTCGATATTTCCAGCTAAAATATGTCTTGTCATTTATCAATCATACACCATCATATCCATAATTTTGCATGTCATTTAGCTCTATGCATATATATTTTTAAGGCTTAATGCATATGCGGCCTCCTAAATTTGTTCTTTTTTTTTTATTTTAGCACCTCAACTAAGTGTTGTTTCTATTGAATCCATGAACTCGTCCTCAAGTTTGTCTATCAAACCCCCTAAATCTGATTTTTATTAGAAGCAGAAATTAAGTTGGAGAAATGAAGCTAAAGTAATATTTTAGACATGTGGTAAGCTATTATTTAGGTCATGAATGTGTCGGTTTCTGTTGGTTCTGTTCTTCCACTACCAGCTTAATTAAGAGTCACTCTTTTTTTCCCTCTCAATTGCAACTAATTTTAGCTAAAAGATGACATAATTAAATTAGAATATATATTAGCATACTGCTACATTGAAGATGGAATACTATGTAAGTCGGATTTTGTTTGATAGACACACTTGAGGACGAGTTCAGAAGTTCAATAGGAACAACACTTAGTTGAGGTGCCAAAATGAAAAAAAGGACAAAGTTTAGGAGACAGCATATGCATTAATCCTTTTTTTAATCTACCATGGCTTTATATTCTCACAATATGCGAATTATATCTTTGAGGATATATACGGTTCTACTTGCGGTTCAATTTCTTCTCCTCTAGTTAAATAATCAAATATTAAGATCTTGTAGGACCAGCAATTTGAAGAAATAATACAAATATTTTATTTATTTATTATTATTATTTTAGTATTAAGAAGTTTCCCACCCCAACCCCAATTTCAGAAATATATCAAAACTATGGTAGAATTATATTACCATTACGTATCATTTGTTTTGTATCCTGAAAACGTTATTAGAACTTATCCTAGGCTTAATATAAAGACAAGATTTCGCTTCGAATATGAACCAGTATTTCAACATTCCACTTGAAATTCAGTATTTTGTAAATATTATGAACAAACTAGTTTTTGCAAATATTGAAGTTCAGTATTGAAATAGTAATTCGTGCCCAGAAATGTCAATTGAAATGGATCCCAGTAAGGGCTCAAAATGTACTGGGATTCGACATTATTTTCAATTGAATTTAAAATACAGTGGATCAAATTCTTTTGTCTCTGTGTCATCAGATAATATGAGCTTGTCACACTAATGCTCTCTGATTACTGATATGAATAGAATCTTTTTTCCCGACCGTTATATTATACATATCCTCGAGATTAAAATTCAGACTTTAGATGCTACAAAAGTTCAATTATAACTAGTGATCAAAATTTATTAATCCGGGAGTAACCTAGCTATAGTGCCCACGTAGGGATCTAGTTAGTTGACTACCTGAACTTTCACCTTGTTGGTCGAATCCCTACGTTGTAATCGTCTCCCCATTGCCCCTTCCTCTACCCACTAGTAATTTTAAAAAAAAAAACTATAGTGCACGCATTCAACTTATTGCGTACACTTCTATTTCTTTAGCTTTATGGTTGGGAAATAATCTTAATGTTATTAACAAATTCTAAGTCTATGTACACACTACCCTCCTCATACCCCACTTGCGGGATTACACTGAGTTTGTTGTTGTTGTTATTAATAGATTCCGTCATTCAAGTGTACCGTCGTACTTTTAAAGAAACAAATGAATAATAAGTTATTTTAATGTTAATACGAAAAAGATAGATAGACTGATTAAGTTGAATGACCATTTAAAAAATTAACTTGATATTTATGCACACTGGTTGAGAAAGTTGAACAGCCACTGGAAGAAGAAAAGAAAGGAAAAAAAGATGAGAAAATCAATCTTCCACAAATAGTTAAGTGTATTAAGAATTTTAGGATATCGAAAATACAAAGGTGCAACTCCTTTGATGAGTCGCCATTTTGTGTGGCACTTTTATGTGTCACAGACTCATAATAGCAAATATTGTTGGGAATAAAATAGACCCGCAAAATAATATTCACGGTATTAGTGATAAACGCGGAACACTAAGTTATGGTTAAATCAGCAAGAATAAAATACAGCAATAATGACACCAAGATTTTACGTGGAAACCCTTCTGAATAAGGGAAAAAACCACGGCCAAGAGGAGCAGCTGATATCACTATAGTAAGGAATTTTACACTGTGTAGTAACGAGTATAAATACTCCTAAGACCACTACACCCACAAAAGAAATAACACTCTTTTGATTTCCCACCTTACTACAATATCACTCACACTCTATTTTTCTTCACAGACTATTTTCTCACAGTCTATGGAACACCTCACTTTGCTCTCACTCAGATGTATTGTCTGAGATTTTGGTGTGTATAGCAAATGATCTTGGTGTTGATACAAATGAACCATAAGCCGCCTATTTATAGGAATGAATTTCCTATGATGAGGTAAGCGCTTACATCACAACTATGATGAGCTAAGCGCTTACATCACGACTAAGATGAGGTAAGCGCTTACATCACGGCTATGTGAACAAAAGAATTGACTTGTTGGCCAATCCCACAATTGCTACCAATGTGATTTTGTCAAAGGAAGAAAAATCTTCCTTTCTTAAAATATGGGATAGAGGACTGGACCCCACAAATCTCCCCCTCCAGTCCCATTCACCTGAAGGAGGGTACACTGGCTTCTAATTTGAGTGCATGCCGACAAATTCTTTGCACGATTCGAACTTGTCTCTCGGTACCACCTTGGTCAGCATATCTGATAGTGCGACACACTTCTGCAACTTCGACTGCCATGGTATAGCTCCCCCTGAGCTTCCTCTTAGATACCTGAGTATCCACTTCATAGCTTCCCAATGCTCTTTCCCTGGATTTTCGAGAAATCTGCTAACAACACCGACTGCATGAGCAATATCTGGTCGAGTGCATACCATTGCATACATCTTGTTGGTACGAGTTTTTCGAGCATACAAACTTTCAAGATGCTCCCATAGGGTCCGAGCATGTGTCTCTCCAGAAATATGGTTCAACACATTATCGTCAACCCACTGTCTAATAAAGCCGCAAACCTGCCGATGCAACAAATTCCACTCTTCATCTGATTTATTATCAGGCTTTTTATTGGCAAAGACAGGTTGATGAAAATTCTTGACATAGAGTAAATCTTCCATTTTGCCCTTCCAAATGGCATAATTTACGCCACTCAATGTAACCATTCTACTAGTGTTGGCTTCCATCGTTTATCACAAATACAAATACTATTTTATTCGAAGACCAAAGTAATTCTTTTCTGATGTGGAAGTTCAGACTGTGCTGCAACCACAGAGCATACTCAGACAGAACCTTGGCTCTGATACCACTTGATGGGAATAAAATAGACCCGCAAAAATAATATTCACGGTATTAGTGATAAACGCGGAACACTAACTTATGGTTAAATCAGCAAGAATAAAATGCAGCAATAATGACACCAAGATTTTATGTGGAAACCCTTCTGAATAAGGGAAAAACCACGGCCAAGAGGAGCAGCTGATATCACTATAGAGGAATTTTACACTGTGTAGTAACGAGTACAAATACTCCTAAGACCACTACACCCTCAAAAGAAATAACACTCTTTTGATTTTCCCACCTCACTACAATATCACTCACACTCTATTTTTCTTCACAGACTATTTTCTTACAGTCTATGGAATACCTCACTTTTGCTCTCACTCAGATGTATTGTCTGAGATTTTGGTGTGTATAGCAAATGATCTTGGTGTATTACAAATGAACCATAAGCTGCCTATTTATAGGAATGAATTTCCTATGATGAGGTAAGCGCTTACGTCACGACTATGATGAGGTAAGCGCTTACATCACGAAAATGTGAACAAAAGAATTGACTTGTTGGCCAATTCCACAATTGCTACAAATGTGATTTTGTCAAAGGAAGAAAAATCTTCCTTCCTTAAAATATGGGATAGGGGACTGGACCCCACAAATCTCCCCCTCCAGTCCCATTCACCTGAAGGAGGGTACACTGGCTTCTAATTTGAGTGCATGCCGACAAGTTCTTTGCACAATTCGAACTTGTCTCTCGGTACCACCTTGGTCAGCATATCTGATAGTGCGACACACTTCTGCAACTTCGACTGCCATGGTATAGCTCCCCCTGAGCTTCCTCTTAGATACCTGAGTATCCACTTCATAGCTTCCCAATGCTCTTTCCCTGGATTTTCGAGAAATCTGCTAACAACACCGACTGTATGAGCAATATCTGGTCGAGTGCATACCATTGCATACATCTTGTTGGTACGAGTTTTTCGAGCATACAAACTTTCAAGATGCTTCCATAGGGTCCGAGCATGTGTCTCCCCAGAAATATGGTTCAACACATTATCGTCAACCCACTGTCTAATAAAGCCGCAAACCTGCCGATGCAACAAATTCCACTCTTCATCTGATTTATTATCAGGCTTTTTATTGGCAAAGACAGGTTGATGAAAATTCTTGACATAGAGCAAATCTTCCATTTTGCCCTTCCAAATGACATAATTTACGCCACTCAAAGTAACCATTCTACTAGTGTTGGCTTCCATCATTTATCACAAATACAAATACTATTTTATTCGAATACCAAAGTAATTCTTTTCTGATGTGGAAGTTCAGACTGTGCTGCAACCACAGAGCATACTCAGACAGAACCTTGGCTCTGATACCACTTGTTGGGAATAAAATAGACCCGCAAAATAATATTCACGGTATTAGTGATAAACGCGGAACACTAAGTTATGGTTAAATCAGCAAGAATAAAATACAGCAATAATGACACCAAGATTTTACGTGGAAACCCTTCTGAATAAGGGAAAAAACCACGGCCAAGAGGAGCAGCTGATATCACTATAGTAAGGAATTTTACACTGTGTAGTAACGAGTATAAATACTCCTAAGACCACTACACCCACAAAAGAAATAACACTCTTTTGATTTCCCACCTTACTACATTATCACTCACACTCTATTTTTCTTCACAGACTATTTTCTCACAGTCTATGGAACACCTCACTTTGCTCTCACTCAGATGTATTGTCTGAGATTTTGGTGTGTATAGCAAATGATCTTGGTGTATTACAAATGAACCATAAGCCGCCTATTTATAGGAATGAATTTCCTATGATGAGGTAAGTGCTTACATCACAACTATGATGAGCTAAGCGCTTACATCACGACTAAGATGAGGTAAGCGCTTACATCACGGCTATGTGAACAAAAGAATTGACTTGTTGGCCAATTCCACAATTGCTACCAATGTGATTTTGTCAAAGGAAGAAAAATCTTCCTTTCTTAAAATATGGGATAGAGGACTGGACCCCACAAATATTTCATAATCCTCAATGATATATGCGTTACATCCACGACAGTGAATAGAAAAAAGAACCTCTCTTCTTCCTATATATATTTAGCATGAAGATAAATACTCTTCCCCTACCTACCTTGGTCAGTCATGTCTCTGCAAAAATCTAAGTCTGCTGTTGGTAATCCTATCATCAATTAAATAGCAACAGAAAAGTATACTTTATCAAGGCGTTTTATTTGCCGAATCTGATCCCCAGTTAACCAAGCTTTAATTTGATGAAAAATGTTTAGTATACTTGAGGAGGTTAACGGTGATCATACACAAGACATGGGAGATAAATTTATCACTGGAAAAATGTCCAAATCACTGTCATCCCCAGGGTTCTTACTGAATGTGGGTGCCAAATTGCTAATAATTTGGATCAAAATGTGAGGAGTTAGCTAGAAGATAGTGTCAGATAAACCCACTCTCCCTATCCCCATCGATAAACCCACAAAATCTTTTGTGACCCCACGTCTTTCGCCTCCCCTTCAATCATGTCATACCAGAAGGAGACCCAATCATTATGCATATAACATAAGGTAAGACACCTTAGTAAGAACCCCATTGCACAGACAGCGACAAATGAAAACAATGCATCACAAATTGATGAACTTGTGGATGGAAGGGGCTGCAGGGCATCTCTGAGATAATCACATTAGATAATATTCGAAGCTTTTTCAAGGTTCAGTTAGATTCGCCGAATTCCAAAACGCCCACCCTACCCGAAAACTAGGGCTGCTTATCGGGCGGATTGGGCGGATAACTACGCTTAACGGTTTGACTTAACGGTTATCGGCTTTTAAAAGTACTAATCCGCTAGTCAACCGATAAGATATCGGTTGGTTCGGTATCGGGTTGCAATTATCGGACGGTTATCGGGCGGTGTATCGGTTAAATTACATAACTACTGTCTTTTTTTTTTTGCCTTGAAAGACAAACATTTTATTCATAATTTAACAACTAGGAAGTCAATTAACCCCTATAGCCACAGGGCAGGACTTAACAGTTAAAAATTCACAAGTTTAATCTCAACCCTTCCGATGGTGATCACTTCCACCTTTCTCTGGAATCACAATTATTGCAATAGTAACTTCCAACACAAAATAATAATAATAATAATAATAATAATAATAATAATAATAATAATAATAATAATAATAATAATAATAATAATTTATGGTTAATGGAAGAGTTTACCGAAAATAATTACTGATGGTTCAGACTTTTCACTTTAGTGCTTTAGCTTTAGATTTTAGTGTTTTAGGTTTATAATACATATTTTATATGTTTAGGGGTAAAAATATAAATATGATAAATTCTTAACGGGTTAACGGTTTGCCCAATAAGAAAATTGTGTGATCCGCCTCCGCACCGATAAGCCGTTAACTACAAAATTTTAATCCATTCCCCAACCGCTAATCCGATAGCCCACTACCAATAAGCCAATTTTACGGTTGGGTTATCGGTGGCGGTTCGGTTTTGAACAGCCCTACCGAAAACCTTTTCCATCTTTTGACTTATTTCCATGGATTAGTTCATGGAGAAGAAAGAAGTCAGAAGCTCAACTTCAAGGGGTAGATCTACCCTACGAAAGATTATAACTATTTTAACATGAGTTCAATTATGTAGCCAATAAATTAGTCATAACTCTCTATATATTCCATTAAATGAAGAAACGAATCTACATAGGCGAATATACTAAAGAGGTATCATACCTGGGAAAGAGAATAGGATTGACAACTCCTTTTTACTGTAGAGACCAGAGGGGGCGCGGGGGGTTTGGCGGAGGTGGGGGGACGGAGGGGGGGGGGGTGTTTAGAGAATATAATAGTGAACTATGTTGAATTGAAAGCAACAAGGGAAACCTACTTATTTACAGGAGATGTTTCTTTTTTCTCTCTCTTGTAACTTATGGAAGTATCCAACCGAAGAAAACATGAACTGGTTGGGGATAAAATGGTTCAGAAGTTCTACTCATGATTTTAGTTGAGCATACAGCATAGTGAACGATACTGAGAACAAGTTCCATGCTTTATTTATAGCAGATCCCTATAATTGAAAAGCGGAATATAAGCTATGCCCTAATGCGTGAATTCTTCAATCAGGAGACACTTAGATAATTCTGAAATTGCTACAAGAATGTGCTTCATAGCTAGCTCTGCAATTCATACAACTTTGCACAAGAGCTACAGATGACATTTGAATGCAACAAGCAAAATAGAAAGACAGTGACCATGCTTCGAATGATCTGAGAGAAAAATCATGAGCACAAGCAGGAACCAGACTATAGTACAGCTTCACCGAGTCTCCCAATCCTTCATTTTCTTACCCTTAGGCTTTGCAATAGGAGCATTAACAGCAGCCATTTTCGTATTGTACTTGGCCCGAAGAGTGTCATTGTATGTCCACCTGCTCCCAACAGCAATTGTCAGTCAATGAGTGCAGAGACTGTTAGCAGAATAATACATAGATAAAGCTGGACACTGAACCAGAAAGCATATACTATACGCCGTAAACTAGAATACAGAAGTATATCTTGTTCCCACAAGGAGAAGATTAAACTAAAATATACACACTGAACCAGAAAGCATATACTATATGCCTAACTGAATAGCAGAAGTCAAATAGAGACTACACCTGTTAAGCAGCAAGTAATAGCATTCAAGTGGCCAAGGCAAAAGAGTAGAGATGCACAGCAGCAGTCTTACTATAAGACAAAGACTAGCAGGCATGCGAAGTCTTCAATGTAAACCAGGGACTTGGCCAGACATTACTATACTTCCTCTCAGTACAAGCTAAGCCCCGCAAACCAGTCGATCAAATGGAGGGACCAAGGATGCTAGCTATTTTCTTAAACTGGCCTTAGCTGTAATCCCAGCTGCAAGGTATTATAGGTTCTAAAGGCATTACCCAACTGAAGAGTATTTTTATTTATTTATTTGAAGATACATAATTTTACCGAGTGAAAAAGTGCTTAAATTTTGGGGAATTCCCTTTCCAAAATCGAACTTACTGAACTGGAAGCAAAACCCTGTGTCCCATTGTCTCGCTAATGTAATTAAATTATAAGTCTCTCCAGACTGATCTTAATAAAGCACATCTGCTTACTCCTATGTATGAATCTTTTAAAGTATTTCACTTTAATACAAGACTCGTCAGGCAGGTAATTGTGTAGGGAATTTCAAGGTAAAACTGAAAGCACCTAAAGTTTATGCACACTCTCACTCCCACACCTCTAAAGTCGTTTCAAGGCCCCAAACTCTGAACTCCCACTCACAACCTTCATATGCTATATGAGGCTCTCATTTCTTATCCTATCCTGAAGGCCAGGTACATTAGCCATGACAAGAACTTACCAACCATCAAAACAGGACGCAAAAGCATTTTTACAGGAACAGAGAAAAAAGGATGCTCCTATTCTAGCCCCATCACTCAACAGTCAAAATTTTCAAGGCCCCAACAGTGGTTGATTGTCTCATCTTCTGAAAATTATGATGATTTCAATGCTAGAAGTACCACTCAGACAGGAAACATCTCAATAGACAATCGAACTCTTCATATATTCATTCCCAGAAACCACCTAGCAAAAGAAAATTTTCTCCTTTGGAATCCTCTCAACCACCATGATTTATCCCGCCCTAAGTACTGATACACATAAGATAAACCTCTCTACACCCTGAGATGCACATGATTCTCTCTTAAGATCTTTGGCTAGTTAAAATTTAATAACTTTACTGGCCAGGGTAATAATGATTACTCAAAACTCCAAGTAAAAGAATAATAGAAAGAGAAGATCATTAATCCAGCTTGCAGGAATCCATCAGCATACAAGACAAGACCCATGGGCTCATATCAACACACCCCCCCCCCCCCCCCAACCCTCTCTCCCCCTTCCCCTTATCCCTACCCAGTAAGAAGAACGAAAAAGGAACAGAGAGAAAGAGAGAGCAGCTATCAACGTGAAGTGCTGTATGGTTTGGCTACAAATCATCCACTTCATAAAAGACCAACTAAGACTCCAGAACAAAGTTCACATATTAAGAGCCGTTAGTCTCCTAATAGTTCTGACGCAACTGTGGAACATCTGAAGTATGATTAAACATTCAATGATTATACTCAAATTTATTCTTTGCTTTGATGTACACTCCTAATAGTTCTGACGCAACTGTGGAACATCTAAAGTATGATTGAAAATTCAATTGTTATATAACTCAAATTTATCCTTTGCTTTTATGTACGCTAAATCCGATTTTGAAGGCCAAAATTGAGAGATATGACCAGTTTCAAGAAAATCAAATATGCTAGAGAGCACAAACTGTGACATGACATCCCTTTCAACCAAAGTGAGTGAGCAGCTAAGATCATCACAACCGGTGAAACTTAATATTCACCACTGCGTTGAGACCATTAAACCAGATGCTAACGTGAAATAAACAACTGGACGCAACTGAACATGCATTATTTAGAAATACAAAACCAGCATAACATGACAAATTGATTGAACAAAGATGAGCATGTAACATAGAAGGTTTAAGGTACTTACGGGTTGTTCCAATCAGTTGTGTCCTCATTGACAAGATGTGTCCATTTTGTCCTTCCACTGCGACCAAAGTGTTTAACCTGCATGACTTTTGGTAGTATGGATTTATCCAACTTATCCTCCCCTGTTGGTGCAGAGAAATCACGGTGGAATATATTATCAGCACCAGAAGTTCCAGCTATATCATCAGCATCTGACTGGAAGAAAGCACCCTTGTGGTAGTATTTCTGCATGAACTTCCACTTCTGCTTGGGTGGTGGGGCAGGTTTCGGGTTTCTCCTTTCCCACTCCTTCCTCTCTTCTTCCGTCATGTTTCTTACCCTCTCTATTTCTTCCCTCTCCTTCTTACTAGCCTCCCTGTCTTCTCTCTCCCTCTTGATCCTGGCAATTTCTCTGGACTTCCAAGCTTCATATTCTTCAGCCTCATTCACCTCATCATCAGTATCTACATCAGCAATATTAGCTTCCAGCTCCAAGTTTTTCTGAATTATTTCTTCCTCTCGTATCTTCTCAACAACTATTTGCTTTGTTTCAAGTTTTCTCTCCTGTAACCTCTTCTTCACTAACTCCTCGAGAGCTCGTTCCTCTGCCTCACGCTTCTCACGCTCATCTATGGTGTCTCTCTCAGATTTTGGAACAAAAACTGGTTTCACCATTGCTATCCCTGTTGTCTCTTCCTCTGATTCAGTCTCATATTCTGATTCTTCTTCCTCCTCTTCCTCTACCTCCTCTTCTTCTTCCTCCGGCAGAGCTTCTTCCTGTTGCCTCTGAAGATTCTTTTCCCTGATTCTCCTCCTCCTTTCATCCAAGGCATCTTCATCATCCTCTTCAAATTCCATCCTCTCCAGTCTTCTATTTTCCTCTTCTATGGTTGAAACAATCTCCGCTTGCCGGATGCGTCGATGATCTGCTCTGATTTCCTCACGGTTATCAACTCTACTCTCTGCCAGTCGACGCAGCCTTGCATCATCCTTTCTTGCAATGTCTAAACCGCCCTGGCTGGGAAAGGCTTTCTCAAGCGCTGCTTCCCTGTTCATCCTAATATCCTCATCTTTTTCTGGTTCATCTGCCCATTCAGGAGCTTTACCAGGCCAATATCTTTTCACTTTTGTTTGGCCAATTTTACCCCTGAGCTTTTCCCTAATTGCAATAATTGTATCACTTACACCAGCTGTCACAGACATTTTTGTAAAGAGGAAAAAAACCCTCCTTGAAGAAAATGTTGTGTAAACAAAGCAGTGACCGCTTTATCTGCTTCAAGCCTCCGAACCCAATGATATAATCTCCCTATTACAAAGAACCAAAAAAAAAAATATTAGATAATATTATAACTACATAACTGATCAAGAAGAGATACTTTTTTGGCAATAAAGTGGATTTGTAACTTGTACTAAGTTATAGAAGATTTCAGTGCCTAACAAAAATAAAAGACAAATAACTCATAAAGAAGAACAATGCCGTTCCAATATCTTCTCTAGAGTCGCAATCAACTTCAACCTATATAATAGCATCAACATCTATCTTTCACTTGTCTTCTTTCAGACAAAGGTTGTTAACGGAGGGCGAAGGGCAGAATATTTCTATTTTATACATGAACAGAAACTCAAAGATATGAAGGGGAGCTCTGCTCATATAAACAGACTATAAATAAATTCAATCTCCTTCTCCACTTAATCTATCCAACTCAGCAGAAGCTTCTAGACCACCTTATTGATCAAAAGAGTAAATAGATTTTGAGATTGGTAATAGTGTAGGGAAAAGTTAACCTTGAAAAGCATGCCATGAAGGCCTTCATAGGCAGCAAAGCTGGTAAAAAAGGATCGTAAACCCAAAGGCGGATCCAGGATTTAAACTGTATGGGTTCAATTTTAAGATTATTAGCATTGAACCCATTATATTTTTAAGTCAAGTGATCATATCTATTATTTATTGCAAATTTTTACACATGAATTTATTCTCCCCTCTGTATAAACCCTACTCCTTCCACAAAGGAACCCTAGAACCGACTAGGAGACAAATACAAATATCACCGCTTCAAAATAATCTTAAATTACTTTTTATACTAAAGAAGAACCACTCATATAGCAGAATCTATTTGTCTATGAACAGTTCCATGATTTCTTAAAAATAAACACTATACTTGAGGGAATTCAGGCGGGCATAAAAGGGCAAATACGTAAAGAAGGAAAAAAAAGTTGGATGATTAAACGAAAGAAAACTGACCTTAGAGATGATTAAATGATGGGACGGATACGGAGATTGGCGTTAGGAATAGACTCGCTCGACAATGGCGGTCGGGTAATCCAAGTGAGGTTGAACAAACATTTTACTACTCCTGCCCCATTTATACCCACGTAATTACCAACTTAACCTCCAAACGAAAATCAAAATTCTAACTTAAACCCCTTTTTTTTTTTTTTGGATTTACACGCACTTTAACAAATATTAATTAGAAGCATATATTTGAATATTTTACACTTATTTATGTCTAATTTAAAATAATGATAAAATTATACTAAGGATAAAATGATGAAAAAATAATTAATTATACCTTAAACTTTTAAAATGATAAATAATTTCGGACGACTATTTTAGTACCCACGACAGATAATTTAAGACGGAGGGAGTAATATTTCAAGGAGTGAAAAGGGTCACTTTTGCCCATTAACTATGGGAAATAGGATAAAATACCCTTGGTCTCAAAGAGGTCTTCCTTGTTACTCAAGTAGCTTACTTATACCCCTGAAAACTAACTGGTCTCGTGTGTAATTTAATATAGAGTAAAGGGCTAAATTCGGCCTTTAACTATGCGAAATGTAATAACTTTTTCCTTAGTTAATAATTGGGGTTACCTGAGCCCTTGTCAAGTAAAGATATTACTCCAATATTAAGCCATTTTGAAGGTGATGGCACAAGTGACCCAGTAATACCATCGTATAAAAATGAAAATTTCATTCAACTCTCATAATCTTTTGAGATAAGGAAGCAAATGACAAGAGACCCAGTAATACCATCGTACAAAAATGACTAGAGACCCAGTAATACCAAAAATGAAAATTTCATTTAACTCTCATAATCTTTTGAGATAAGGAAGCAAAAGACTACCTTACATGAAATGAGAAAAAAATTCGATTATGTACCGACAGCAAAAATAGTATAAGTAGCCAAAGAAAAGAAACAACAGTAATAGTGATATAATTGAAGAAAGAAGACTGGAGGAGAAAAAAGAGATGTATCGAATTTTAATTTTGATATCTATATAACACTATTGCATGCATTTTTAAAACCGAATAATATATTTGATATAGTTCATAAAAGTAGATCGTCATTTTTCGCTTTTCTAAAACTTACATCAATGACCTGTCTTATTTCGGTCTTTCACTTTGGTCTATCTATTATATATTAGTAGAGTTCAATTTGATCATTATAATATTTATTAACAGTATTAAGGTCACATTACAACTTATAATAAGTGGGAATTCAAAGATTTTGTAGTTACGGATTCTAACGGATGATTACTAACCAAAAGGCTTCTCTTTCAAATTCAACCTTTTAGAGGTCTTTTAATAGCTTTTTTTATATGCCTCATTTTTCTCTTACTATGAGCCCGTTTGGATTGGCTTATAAGTTGCTTATAAGCTGTTTTCAGCTTTTTTGAGTGTTTGGCTGACCAGCTTAAAATCATTTTGTGCTTAAAATAAGCTCAAAAAAATAATTGGGCCCATTTGACTTAGCTTATCTAAAGTAGCTTATAAGCAAAAAAAAATAAGTTAGACTACTCCAACTTATTTTTTTTAGCTTATAAGTTGTTTGCAACTTATAGGCATAAGCCCATCCAAACAGGCTCTATATATTGCTTTATTAGCTTAATATTTTTTTTAAAAAAAATTATCAGTAAATTTTAAATGAACACATAAATTACAACTTATTTCAATTGAGGACCCGAACATATATTTTAAAAATACTTTTGCTTCTATTCTCAAATGTCTATTACATAGATAAGTTAACTACTTAAAATATGTCACCTCCTTTAATATACACATTAGCCTCAATAGCTTGTAAATCCTTAGAATCTTTCCAACTATAATTGATGTGTATAATTAAAGAAAATGACATTTTTTATGCATGTGTATCTAAATATTACATAATTTTTAATTTTCCAAGCAACAGTAATACTCCCTATGTCCCAATTTAAGTGTATTAGTTTGATTGCGCACGAAGTTTAAGAAATAAAGAGAGTTTTTGAATCTTGTGGTCTAAAACTTGCATGAACTTACTAAATATAGAAAGAGACACCGTTTTTGTGACAAATAAAAAAGGAAAGTAAGCCACTTAAATCGGGACGGAGGAAGTATCAAATAATTGTAACAAAAGAGAACAATCATATTTAAGGTTTTTGACTATCGTTTTTTTCTTTTGTGGTGGGGGAGGGGGGGGGGGGTGAAGGGGGGTAAAAAAAGATTAGGCGGTGTGCAGAAGGACACATGATTAAATTAAGCACGAAGGTTGAAGCTTTATTTGTGTTTAAAAAATTATTAGAATGTATAGTTTATAAAATAATGTGCCGCTTATAATAGAAACTAACAAAAGGAAAAGTGCTTTTATGAACTAACATCGAAAAATAGCTTATAATATAAACCAACAAAAGGAAAAATATAAACTAACATTTAGCATGGGCCAAATGTTATTTCTAGAATTAAAAATGTCAAAGTTTGACACATGAGTTATTATGCATTTAGATAAAAGTACTGAATTTAATAATAAATAATTGGTTTATTTGATTTAAAAAGTTGACATTCTTTCAATAAACATGAGTCAAATGTCTTAAAAGCTATTTATAATAAAAATATTACTTCAAACATATATTTTACATGGAAAAATATGAATTGTACAAGAAAATATAAATTTAAACATCTTTTTTTACATGGAAAAAGATGCATATTAGGAGTTTTGTGTTGAGAAGGGTATTCTGAGAACTAAGAAAGATATTAAATATAAAGTAGTAAACAAATTGATCAAACTGCAAGTGCTAATAAGCTAATTAACTTTTGACTTATGAACACTTGACTTCCAGCCTTTTTTTAAAACCCAAAAAAAAAAAAAAAAGACTTCTAGCAATTTCTGAGATTTAGCAAACAAACAGATAAGTTAAACCAGTTAGCTTTAAGCCCCATCTAAATTGTCAGTCTAAAATTCTTGTTCAAATCAAGTTCATCCCAGTAACTATGGAAAGGTTACCAGCGCAGCAGGTATTCATTTTTTTTTTTTGAATTCTATAATGGGAACTTAGGAAGAGAATATATAATTAACAATTGTTCTGAATGTAAGTGAATATATAAACTTCAAAATACAAACGTTTCTGTCATACTATGCACTACGTGTTAGCTAGTTATAGCAAATCTTATTTCTTCTCATTTTCAAGGGTCAATACTTCCAGTGCCTCCAGATCCATCGAAATACATGGATCCAGTGCTGACACTTTCCATTAGAGCAAATTTCATGTCTTCCGATGGCCTCCAGTGTCGCTTCCTTTGGTTTATGAACCAATTGTTTATCTGCTTCTGGTCTAGCCCTGTCCTTTCCGATAGCCTATTTTTTTCCTCTTCCTGCATTAATGTCATCTATACATTGTTACATGAATAGAAAAAAACTGATGATCAGCACTATAAACTCGTTAGTCCTGAATTCTGCACGTTCCAATCACATGAATCTATCAATCAATTAGAATGACAAATAAAAAGTATTTAAGTCTGAATCCTATCATATTAACCTTGACATTTGAATAGAAGTTCCAAGTCATGGAATTGACCATTAAATCGAGGCGTAAAAGGAACTAGCAACGTTATTCAGGACAAATGCTATATATAATGTTTGAACTTTGAAGACCCGTTAAAATATGAACTAGTTTAGCCAGATCTCTTTAGAAAAGTTTTTGAATGTTTCGACCAGCAATTCTAGCTAAAGCATAGTTGCGAGACATCCTTAAACAAGTGGCACGGGGAAGTACTAGAAATTACCGTGGGATAAGGCCATCTATAGTGGGTATTCCACCAGTCCAGCAACGCAATTCTTGCATCTTTAGGTAACTTGCCTTTCTTCCTCTTCTTCAAAAATTCCTTTCTCAAGCTGCTAAGATAGCCGCTATATTTCCTCATCAGCATTTCTTTTAGCTCACTATCGCCTTCACGGTTAGCAGGAGACTCTTGACTATCCGCTGCTTCCATCTCCTCACAGCCTAGATCCTCATCTGAGGTACCACCTGCTTCATCTGTTATGGACATCCAACATATATCAAAAGGACTGGTATGCTTACATCACCTAGCGCGGCACATCTTTTGCATTCATAATCAAAGATCCATCATGGTATGTTTCTGTTTTACAAAAAAAAAAAAAAAGATATCCGACCAAGCAACACTATTTACGTGGAATACTTTATAGCCCCGAGCAATAGTATGAGACATAAAATGTTTTGACCATTTAATTAAATGAGAATTAACACATTAACAATTGATTTAACGGTTCACTAGATGACCAAGCTTCCAGTTGAACAGATCCAAATTGAGCGGTTTTAGCATCATATCTCGAGTAATTATGGAGCCTTGTACAGCTGCATAACACTAATTAAGATATCATACAAGGATCCAGCTAATGGAAATGACATACACACAGTTTTCAGTACATGGTAACATGCAGATGTTACCCATCAGGACAGCAGAAACCCTTAAGGAGCAATGGAATCTAATTCTTGCACAGTTAAAGATGCTTGATTTAGTTATGCATCATCACATTTCAGAAGGGATTCAGTCAAAACTATCCAATTTCAAATGGGTCTGCATTTTCAAACAGCACACAGCTCTAACATAACTAAATTCCCCGGCTTTATATGAGGCAAAAAAAAGTGAATGTATTTCTTATATACTCGGTCTCTCCTAATGCAAAATTGGTCTTTCCAACACGAAGATTTACAACTTACAGTGAGGTACGTAAATTTTGAGGTGGTAAACAAAGTGACATGTGGCCCCAAGCTGTGATTATAAAGACGTCCTATCCTAGTATACATTAGGTAGTAAATTTGGATGCTTGAATCATGTAGTATCATAGCTTGTACTAAGTACGATTTCTAAAGATTACAAACAGAAAATAAGTTGCATAAAACTTGGGAGTATATCTCATCAAACTACATATGTATGATCTTTTTTAAGTATTAAACCTTGGTCCCTCTTATTATTCCAATGTTTCTTGGTGTCATCCTTAATTAATTCAGAGTCTAGCAGCACAAGCAAAAATGAATACAGGAGAGGAAGGACTTCAGCAACACTGGAATGCATAGAGAGCAAAGACATGGATACAGGAGAAAGGAAAGCAATAAATACCCGGAAGACTTCAGCACCACCGGAATGCATAGAGAGGAAAGAAATGGATACAGGAGAAAGCAATAATCACAAACAGTAAGATGACTATATATGATACCTCTTTATTTTGAAGTATAAAGAAAAAAATTCCACCTCAACAGTAGCGGAGAGGTCAGCCAATTATATTAGCTAGCAAATCAAATTAAAAAATATTAAGGTCTTGTAAAGGGATCCTTGCTTGTATAATCCATGCATAGCAGCTATTGTTTCCTAGTTGAAAGTAATAATGATTCTCAGAAGTAGAGAAAAGATATCCTCCCCTTAGAACAGATTGCGTTGGCACATATATATATTGCGCCAAAACCATTTATGTGCAAGTAAAATGTTCAGCAGAATAAAACTACTGAGGACTAAATTTTCTCACAAATATGCTACCTGTCCGCTAAGAGTTCTGTTTAAATGGATTTGCATACAAAACAAAGCAAGCTACATGTCCTGATGTACTCATAACCTTGAGAACTCCATGTGAAAGGTACCACTTGCCACAATAATTATTAGAAATCCAGACTTTAAGCACTATTACATGACTAGGAAAAAGAGTAAGGACGAAATCATGACACAAAAAAAGCACAGTAAAGGTCTGACAAATGACATGACTATACATTTTACAAGGGGCATATTTGGAAACTATTTAGCAATTTCAATGCATAAACATATTTCACCTGAAGCTCTTTCTTCATTACCAACGGTACATCGTTCACACGAAATAAATCAACACATTAAAGCTAGTTTTAATTAAAAAAAAAAAAGTGATAAAGAACTTTATACAACGGTAACGGGAAGTGAAATGAACAAAAAGAAGAAAAGAAAACAGGAAAAAACTTGGGGTGGCACTGTTGCAGCTATTGCATAACTAAGGGGTCGTTTGGCAGATAGTCAAAATTATCCCGGGACTAATTTATCCCATCTATTTGGATTATTTTATACCATCTTTTAGATGGTATAAAATAATCTCAGTATAAGTGGGATAAAAAGGTATAAGCTGGGATATCCCAGCACTAATTTTTATACCATGTTTGGTACAAGATATAAATTTATCCTGAACACCCCTAAGAGTTTGAAAAAGAAAAAAAAAAGCTTTCGGAAAAACTGAAACAAACACCACTGAGTAATCTCCTTGTATGCCTAAACCATGTCTAAGCCTTGGCTCTTCATCTGTCTACCAAACAAATGGATATTAGAGACAGAAACCTAATTTACTACACATCCCTTATTTCAGCATATCCATCATGTGTCAAAGCTAAGCAAATCACATGTTCATGTGCAGGTGGGTTTCTTCGGCACCATAACATAGAAACAAAGTGTTAGTGCACCATAGGTCTTGAAACTAGTGCACCATCTACCAAATTGGACCTGCATAGTGTCTATACATTTTAGGCCTGATTGTATTGGTTGTATATTCAATATCATCAGTAACAACCAAATCATTCAAGGGAGGTTTTATCATATGTAAACCATCTAAGCGAGTTTTCATTAAAACCTAAATTACTTTCTTCGAAATTTTAATGAAAAAATCGAGCCAAACAAACAGCTAGTAGTTTTTCTGCATCACCGTGTAATACCATTTCAGAAAGGAAAAGAACACCCAATTATAAAGAAAAAATTCATTTGTTTCTCTAATTAATTTCACATTTGATCATCTTTTTTAAAAAATTCACTCATGACTCAAATGTCTGGAGAGTTGACATAAATTGGGACGGAGGGAGTAGTTATTATAGATAGATCTTCTTCAAGCATTGGAAATTAAAAGAAACATTACTAATCCGAGTGGGAAAGATAAAGAAACAAAGTCTGACAGAAATACTAGTTCCATGGTTGCAGCCTCTGAAAAGTATCAATTTCCAAGGCTACACCAACATGCTTACTGGAGAACATCGGTCTTGTAACCCTATATACAATATACAGAAGGGCCCAGCTTAAAGTATAAGGGGGTCCGAATCTATCTTTCTCAAAAGTTGAACGGAATAGTATTTCTGACCAAACCCCCAAAAGAAAAGCCATAAACACACGCATGTACAACACTAGTATCAAGACGACGATGAGTCAAGAATCATAGTATATCAATAGTGTTTCACTATATGTTAAAAGAATCAAGAAAAGGACAAAAAGAAAGTGAGGTACCAGATAGATAGTTGTTGGAGTTGAAAGAGGCGGTGCTTGTTGAAGTCATTAAGTTATCCTTGCAAAGGGAACTGAGCTGTGACTCTATGTTATTCAAGAACGTTGTGGCTTCATCAAAAGGCTTTGATAGCTCCTCCTTATATTTCAGCAAAACCTCACAAAATGATACCTTCAACACAAAGGAAAAAACAAGAAGAAAACCCTCATTTAGCAAATAAAAATATAGTGATAAGTTCTAGCTAGCTAGACACTAGAATATATGGACGTTTTCCTATGTGGGTTTTCACCATAAACTCATCAAGTTCAGGATCAGTTCCAATTTCAGTAGTGTGGCAGCTGGATATTAGGTTGTTCTCTTTGCTGATTTCTTCAAGAATTGATGCCAATTCATGGGGTGCTCCAACCTTAAAGTACCCACAAAAAAAAAAAACATAAATGAATACTCTTGCTCTTCTTTAATCTTGTTAAGTGCAAAGCTAATAAAGGGCATATATAAATAGCCAAATAACAACTGTGTACACAATGAATACAGTGATCATCAACAGACCGTATATAATATACAATGATTTACCTTTCGGCATTGAAGGTAAGCAGAAAGTAAGTTAGGATAAAGAGGATGATTAGCAATCTGTGCTTTGATAAGATCTGACATAGTCTCCAAGCTGGCTTTATTATGATCAACAGCTTCTAACTGATGATGATGAACAGCAGCTACAAGATTATTATCATCACTAACACTGTTATTAATCGGCCCCTCAACCGAACATGCAGTAACAGAATGAAGTTTGCTCAATTCATCCATCATCAAATAGTCACAGTTGTGTGTTACAAACAAAACAAACCCTTTCTCACATACACAGTATACAGTGTATAAACAACTTATAAAATCTGTCAAGTTTTTGACCCTTGTAAGAGAAACTGGGAGAGGAAAGGTCAAGGAAGAGATAGGGATAGACACCTGGAAAAAGACCCAAGCTAGCTACTTTAATTTTTTTATTTTTTATTTTTGAGTTAAATAAAAAGGGTGATAAAGACCAGATTTTCTGTTCCAAACACTAGTTAATAAGTAGTGGGTGAAAGTAAAGAGACGCGAAGCCCCGGGCTATTTTTAAGGGTTCAAAGAGGGGTGGCGGATTGGATTTATATGCTATCATTGAGTGCTTCTGACATAGTATATATTACTCTATAAGAAAACTATATTGTAAATTTTGTATTCAAATCTCACTTACAATATATTTATGGAAAAAGTTTAAAAAACCATCTACTACCTAAATGTTGTGCCTTTTAGTAAGTTAATTTTAATCTGATATTACTCCTGCCATTGCAAAAATAGTACCTTTGATTTTTAACGGGGCTTCTATTCCATGATAATTTTAAATTATTACTATTATATTTCAGGTGCAAAATTTAAACGTATGCTAATAATAAGAGTATGAATTGACTAAAATGTAACATGGAAAGGATTAAACAATTTTGGATAATATAAAGGTAAATTTAAACCTTATTTTTTTCTCTAATTTTAATAATCATGTTTACCGACTATAGCAATATATTTTCTTTTAAGGATCAAAAATCCGTACGAGACAATTTTTAGGACCAACTACAACTTTTGTAACTTAGGGATAATAGGTCTATGAATTTACTAATCTCTATTTAAATATCAATCTTAAATTGCATGGCACAGAGTTCAAACCTCTTTACCCCTTGAACTAAGCCTAGAAAACGTAACTATAACAATTTATTTTATGAAAAAATTAATTACAAATTTTATTAAGTTGACCTACCATTTCTTCTCGGTGCAAAACAAAGGGGTCTATCCCTCGAATTCTTTATCGTGAATTAGGTTCAGTCAAATAAATAGATAAAATTGTTAAACTTTTATTGATATAATAATATGAAATACCTATTATTTTTTGGTATATTTTACTAATAATAAAAAAGGAATACTATAAAAATTTATATATAATTATATTATGGTAAATGATCTAATCATGTAGGAGAGGTGAGGAAGGTTGGGGAAGAAGAGGGTGGTTTTAGGAAAGGAGAAGAGAAAGGAATGGATGGACATGGCAGTATATAATAAAGTAGAGTAATATGAAGTAAGGGGGGTTTTTGATTTACAGCGCACATTCTCCCACGCTATCCAACAGTAGCACTTGTACGTTATACTCATTTCTAGTGAGGCATCTTCACTCTTCTAGCTCAATATACAACTCCACTATATGATAAAAGTTTAATCATCCACTAGCTATTTAGTAGGCGTTTGCCTATGCAGCTTAAATTTGAAGTTTTGATTTGTAATAAGTATTAATATTTTTTTATGAAATTTAAACAAAATTTCGCTTTCAATTGTGATTTCACTTCTTTTAAAATTTAAAACTTGATCCACAAATTTATATTTTACAAAAATAGAATCATAAGTTAAAATTTGCAAAAAAAACTCATGCTCAAAAAAAAAATTATGTACCATGTGGGGATTATATTAAGCAGTGGCGGAGCTAGTCCTTCGGGAGTGAATTCGGCCTAACTCAATAGCTTTTGTCCGAATCATATATTTGTATTAAATTTTTTGTCAAATATGTACAAGTTATTAATTAAGAACACAATAAGTTCAAAGAATTAGAACTCCGAATCAACAAGTTTTGAATCCTGACCCCGCCTCTGATATTAAGGAATAACTAATTACTACTATTGTTAATTTTTATTGAACCAGCGAATCTTTGTAAAATTCTATGTATTTAAAAGTTTGTAATAGCATATAATCGCAAACATTTATTTATAAATGTAACTTTTCAGATATGCGACTTATTAATCCGGCGCCTTAGAATTTTAAAACTTTATTCATCAACTATGATTTGCTCATTTAGTAAAATTATAAGAATTGAAAAAGATTTGATTGTTTTCGCAAATTATTGGTTAGAACGACTTTTGAGATTTGAATTATATATCCGTGCAAATGTCAGTTTCGAATCTGGCTGATTCAAATCAATATCTAAGATCTTTGTTTCGAAATCATGGTCAAACGGGCCCATTCTCGCTCCTTATATTTCTTTGTCAAATATTAGATGACTTCTACCTTCATTTTTTTTTGCGCCGATTGCCCTTCATTTGTGGTGGAATTTAAATTTTACCCTTCACTTAATACTCTAAAGTTATGGGTCCGAATCCCAATTTAGTAAAAAAAAAATTGCAACTCAGATGTTTGGGAATGCAAGGCAAATTCTGCCTTAAGGTCAAAACTCTGTCTTGCGAATTCAAACTCTATCTTGTTAATTTTTTTAAAACTTTTGATTGAGCGGTGATTCGAACCCTAAACTAAAACATTTTTAGAGACGGGCAAAATTTAAAGACCACCAATTTGAGGAACAAAAATTAAAGACCACCCCCTGCAAAGGGTAATCCTGCAAATTGCCCTTCTGCCTTTAATTAAGCCCCTGTTTGGTCATAAGAATTATTCACTTTATTCCAGAATTTTTTTTCACTTTTTTCCAGAATCAGCGTTTGGCCATGAGAATTCCGAATACTACTTGAAGTCGTATTCCGGAATACCAAAAACTCAAAAAACTTGTTTTTTAAAAAAAAAAATCACTTTTTTATAACTATATTTCACCAAAAACTATAATTATTATTATTGACTACAAACACAATTTGATAAAATATGTAAGAGACAATTTAAGTCCCGTTTGTCCATAAAGACCAAAAAAAACAATTCACTTTTTTTTGGAATTAAGTTATCTGTAATAACATTTATTATTATTGACTACAAACACAATTTGATAAAATATGTAAGAGACAATTTATCAAGTTATATGACTTTATTTCGATATATCATATGTTCAATGACTTGGAAAAAACATCAAAAATTATTTTCAATTTATAAAAAAGTGAAAACAAAATTATATGAAATACTTTCACCATTTTTAGAACTTGCGTATTAGGCTGTATGAAAAGTGAGAATTACGGAAGAACTGAGTGGTCAAATAGTGAATGATGTTTTGGTAAAAAAAAAAAAAGAAGGGTGAGTCATGCAATGACGGGACAATACGATATGTTTCGACTGGTGATTGGGCGTTAAAATTAATAACTGTCACTCACTTTTTTCCACTGTTTGATGGATCGTTGATGAGTGATCACACAAGGCACAAGCATTCTTGTGTTGAGTCATTCAAAGGCAGAGTAAAAGAGAGAGCACATTCAAAGGCAGAGTAAAAGAGAGAGCACAAGTAGTAGTAGTCCCTCAATGAACCGAAACCTCAGTTTAGTTGCTTATAAGCTGTTTTTAGCTTTTTTGAGTGTTTGGCTGACCAGGTTAAAGTCATTTTATGCTTAAAATAAGTTTTAAAAAATAATTGAGCCTATTTAACTTAACTTATCTAAAATAATTTATAAGTCAAAAAAATAAATTAAACTATCCAACTTATTTATTTTAGTTTATAAACTATAAACAACTTATAGGCATAAGCCTAGCAGGCTCTTACTCTCTTCTCAGTTCTCTTCTGTATTTTGTCAAGAATTGTTGTTGCTCACTTATTATTGTTTCTCTCTCTCTCTTCTTTCTTACTGTATGTATATGTACTTCTTTCCAAAGGATGCATACGGTGTCCCCACGAATTTATTTAAGTGGATTGTTTGCTCGTGTGCTGTCCCCACTATTTTTTTTTTCCACGTCATATTAAATGAGGGGTCGTTTGGTAGCTAGTTAGAATTATGCGAGTATTATTAATTAAGATATTAATAATGCACGTATTAATTATGCAGGTTTTAGTAATATATGTATTAGTTATATAGGGTTTAGTTATGCATAAATTATTTCTTTGGATGTTGATTTCTTATATTAAAAGTTAATAATTATATACTTTTAATATTTGTTTAGAAATGAAAGTATTTAAGTGGGGAATGATAAGGGTAATATTGTCATTTCAACTTTTTATTCATGTATTAATTTTTCCATCTTCTACCCGGCATAAAATAATACATAGATCTCTCATAACTTATACATGTATTAGTTATGCGGGTTTCTAAATTGCAAATCAAACATCGTACTAATTTTATACATGAATAACTTACTTCCTAACTAGCTACCAACCGCGGTATAAGTATGCAAAAAACAATACTACATGAATAAGGTGCCTCTTTACTAGCTACCAAACTTGATATAAGTTAATGCAGAAATTAACACATATCTAATTTGCTATTTTTTATTAGTACATATATTAGACAACGTATACCCACAAAAGTTTAGGCAAATCAGAAAAATCAGCTAGTATGATATTTGAGCCTAAGAACTCATGATTCCTTGTTCATTTTATTGATTACTAGGTCATATTCTTGAGTGCCCGGTACCTATATAATATTATATTTTGATGAAAAAAAATTACACAACTTTTTTTTCTCTACATAATTTGCCAACCCGAACATTGTATTATAGGATATAGGTAAAAGATAATCTGAATATAATAGTGTTATAGGTGATCAATTCTCTAGTAGTGAAATGAAATGCAAAATGCAGTATGTAGGGCTGTTTACGGTTTTGGTTAAAATTAAAATCAAATCGAAAATTTAACCAAACCGAATAAAAAAAACAACATTTGATTTGGTTTGGTTTGATTTAGTTTTAAATTTTAAAAACCGATAATATTTGGTTTGGTTATGGTTCTATTAAAAAATAACTGAATAAATAACCGAACCAAACCGATAAATTATAAACATAAATTTTATAATTATTTATATGTATAATATTAGTTTTTCATAAATAATTATAAATATTTTATACCTTTTAATCATTAATTTGATTTTTGGTCTACTTATTTCACATGATTGTTTAAGGCCTACTCATTTCACATGATTATTTAAAGCCCAAGTTTTTAAGAATATGTCAAAGCCCATGTCTTTAAGTCTTTTAACTCTTTAAGTGTTAAGTGTAAACCTACTAATAGAAGCTCATGTTAGAGTCTAATGTCTTTAACTTAAATTTTTAGCCTTTCTTTGTCAGCCATTTGATTTTAGGTTGTTTCTTCTTCTTTTTTCCGAATTTATACCTTTATTTTTTCTTGTCTGAATGAGTCCTAAACTTCTAATATTTTTCATATGAAAATGACAGAGGTTGTAGATTTGAAGGTTCCTATAGAAGATACTTCAGTAACATCAGCATTTGCTGCAACTCAAGCACATAGTAATGCCCTAATACTTCTTTCGTGGGTAATCCTCCTAAAAAGCAGAAAAGAACAAATCAAAAGTTTTACTGATGTTTTACTGATAAGTCTCATGGCTGCTAGTCATAAATCGAAAAATCAAATCAACCCGACAATAACTAAATCGGTGGTTATTATTTTATTTGGTTTGGTTATGGTTTTAGACATTTAAAAACCGACTAAATTGATTTGGTTATGGTTTTAATTAATAACCGACTCAAATCGAACCATGAACACCCCTAACAGAATGTATATGTCAAATATAACTGAAAATAATGCTGATGGAAGAGCAGATGTGCTAATTAAAACCAAGCAGCACTAATGAAGTATGGTATCTACAAAGTTCGACCATATCATTGAAGCAAATCTTTGACTTTGAAGAAAGGCAGAATCCTTAGCTAGTCATCATTCTCCTCCCTTTTTGTCCGAAAACATGATTTGATAACTTTGCCCACAAATGATTTCTTTAGTCTAAAAATGATTGGGCTCTTAGCCAGCACATGTTCGTTTCACTAATTAAACAATTTGCTTTCCATATTAATTTCCAGAATTAAAAATAAATAGAACCTTAGGATCCCGCACATTGGTTCATCATCGTATAATCTAGCTAGCTAGCTTCCAATATGATAATAGGCCCCAACACCTTTTATATTGAAAAAAATTGTATTGGTTTAGCTTTAGGCAAAGTACTGTCTCAACATCGGACGAATCTGATTTACTCTCTTCATTTAGTAGGCGTTTGGCCATGAAACCAAATGTTTTTCACTTTATTTGGTATTTTAGAGTTTGGAGTTGAAGTTGGAGTTGTGATTGGTTATAGTGTTTGCAAAGAATATTTGGTTGTTTGAATGTATTGAAAAAAAAAGTGAAAATAAGTTTTTTGGTGTTTTCTAAATTCCAAATACAACTTCAAGTTGTATTTGAAATTTTCATGACCAAACGTTGATTTTCAAATAAAGTGAAAACGTTTCCTGGAAAAAATTGAAAAATTTTCATGGCCAAACAGGCCCTAAAGTATTAAGTATACCTTCTTTGTGTTTTCCTAGTTAAAGTGAGTGTACTAGATAAATCAAATTTAATGTACCAAAAGAAACAGATAAATCAATTTTTTATAAATAAGTGAAGATTTAGGGTGTGTTTGGTATGGAGGAGAACATTTTCTTTCTAATATTTTCATGTTTAGAAAATAATTTTTCTAGAAAAACAAGTTTCTTAAAAATAAAAAAATTGACTACCGAAAGTACCGATTTTTTTTTCTCTAAGTGATAGTTTTTTCTCCCCCATCCTTCAGCACACCTGCCCACCCCCATAAACCCCACCTCCACCACCCCAATCCTTAACCACCTCCATAATGTTTGTGTCTAGACTAGAGTCCGCGACTTTTGTAGGACAAAAAAAAAGTTGAACCAAACTAACAAAAAAAAAAAAAAAAATATAAGTAGGTTTCACGCACTAATTTAGTGCGTGAAAGGATCAAAATGCAAAAATAAGAATTTGGCCTTTCATGCACGAAATTTGTGCGTGAATGAGCCCACAGTCAATTCTTGAAAGGAGTCACTGCATAAGGTTCCATCAGGCCTATCACCAAATTGTAATGTTTGTCTTTGTTGATAGGCCATGATATACTTATTCAGAGTCCGGAGCCTAAAGGGTATAAAAATACACGGTATAAACCAAAAGGGGATAGCCAAAAATTTACAGATCAAAACGGGTATAACGTAGACTGGTCCACGTTATACCCCAAATTTTTTTTCCACTGTCAGAGAATCACAAAAAAAAAAAAAAGTATAACGTGGACTGATCCACGTTATACAAAATTATTTGTATAACGTGGATCAATCCACGTTATACCATTAATATATATTTTTCTCCCCAACGTTTTACAAAATAGTTTGTAAGACGTTACCTCTATTTAAATCATATTCGGCTGTGTTTTTAATAAAAAAAATTATTGATTTTTTTAATTTTAAAGATATCAGGTTCTATATAAAATATTGACATTAACTATATGCTTTAAAAATTAAAAAAATCAATAATTTTTTTTTTATTAAAAACACAGCCGAATAAGATTTAAATAGAGGAAACGTCTTACAAACTATTTTGTAAAACGTTGGGGAGAAAAATATAAATTAATGGTATAACGTGGACTGATCCACGTTATACAAATAATTTTGTATAATGTGGATCAGTCCACGTTATACTTTTAATTTTTTAATTTTTTCTGTGATTCTCTGACAGTGGAAAAAAAATTTGGGGTATAACGTGGACGTTTTGGTCTGTAAATTTTTGGCTATCCCCTTTTGGTTTATACCGTGTATTTTTATACCCTTTAGGCTCCGGACTCTGAATGAGTATATCATGGCCTATCAACAAAGACAAACATTACAATCTGGAATTTGGTGATAGGCATGATGGAACCTTATGCAGTGACTCCTTTCAAGAATTGACTGTGGGCTCACGCACAAATTTCGTGCGTGAAAGGCCAAACTTTTATTTTTGCAGTTTGGTCCTTTCACGCAAACCTACTTATGTTTTTTTTTTTTTTGTTAGTTTGGTTCAACTTTTTTTTTGTCCTACAAAAGTCGCGAATTCGTCTAGACTATGTATAAATATTATTTGGGACAATATTTTATGTTTGTTACCAAATATCATAAAATAAGTAAGAAAATAACTTATTTAATTTTTCAGGAAAATATTTTTGTGGAAAACATTCTTCTTCATACCAAACACACCATTAATTTTTGTACTAGATTATCTCCCTTATTTTCAGATAACTAGTTCGATTTTTTTATATATTACTTGTAATTATATTATAATAAATAATAATCGAGTAATGTAAATATTATTTTACTGCCAATATGCAGAAGTGAAAACTCACGTTTGGGGCAATATGTAAAACCTCCACAGCCAAGCCAATAACATAGGTGGATGACATGAAAACGTAGAGACAAGAGAGAAAAGGCAAAATATAAGGTAGACTAGGTATGTTTGATGTTTGGACAAAAGGAGAAATGAAGGACCAACGCATGCCAAGCTAATAGTGTAAATATATAGAAATATAAGCATATGAAATGGAATTGGCTTTGTTCATAAAAAGGGACAATTGCTTGAAAGGGTACAGACACAGGGGTTTGGTTTTAGACCCTTGAGACAATACGTCCAAATGGACCATATTCCATTCCGCATTTTATGGATCTCTGTTATTCTCATTTCCCCTCACATGTGCATTTGATGGAACTTCATTCTTAAATTTCTGTCCTACTTCCATAAAAATGTTTCAAATTTATCAAGGATTACATAACACATCTAAACTAATTGATATTGCATAAATTGTAAAACGAGAACTTACAGGTTACTCCGTGTAGCAGAAGAAACTATATGTCCATGGTGATAGTCACGGTATGTCGAAGAATATCTGAGAGTTCTATCTTCTCGTATATTTCTTAATTGCACACAATAGGTACACTTATATAGGAAAATATTAGAATTACTATATTTATTAAAATTACTGTATTCGTAATGGGCTTTTACAACATCCCTTAATAACTTGGAATGGAATCAGGTTTGTGAATGTTAGATATTTATCGTAGAAACTATACAATCTTGGCTTGTTCCATTCATTCACCAAGAGAGAATATATATAGGATACAATTTTGAACCCTAGTGAAACAAGGAAACTAAGATCCTAGTGAAACAAGGAAACTAACCAATATATGGTAATTATCTCCCTACAAATATGCTACCAAATAATATCAAATAATATAAAGATATTATACCGCAATACCCCCCTCAAGTTGGAGCATGAGAATCAAAAATGCCCAACTTGGAAAGCAAGATGTCAAACTGAGTTTTGCCGAGAGCTTTGGTAAAAATATCTGCCAATTGTGAAGATATTGAAACGTGTGACGGAGCAACAAGTACAAGAAATCAGGGGCTCATGATGATCCAATTCTTGCCATAGAGCATGTAATTTTCTGTAATATACGGACACTGACATGGTTTTGGTCTGTTCACATTTAGCCAGGAAGATCGAAGCTGTTGAACTCGTGGTCCATTAGTCTGCGCGAACCTCCTTTTAAGGTGATCCCAAAGGGTTTGACCTCTCTAAATTTTGACAAGGAAGATTTGACATCAGCATCAATGGTATTTGTGATCCAAGAGATTAGCATTGCGTTAATTGCAGTCCAATCGGACTTTGTACAAGGAGGCTGCGGTTCAGTGATAGTGCCGTCCAAGAACTCAAATTTACGTCGTGCCTCTAACGCCGTTTGTATATCGGCTGCCCATTCATCAAAATTGTCGCCCTTGAAACGAATAGGCGTGATATAGTCCCCGGGTCGGTCTTGAGGACCGAGAAAATAGGGAGAATTAGACTCAATTTTGGGTGGTGGTGGAGGAGGTACGGCGTCACCGGCCATGGAAATTTACGATGAAGAGAAGAAAAAACCGTGTGGCTCTGATACCATGTAGAAACTATACAATTTTGGCTTGTTCCATTCATTCACCAAGAGAGAATATATATAGGATACAATCTTGAACCCTAGTGAAACAAGAAAACTAAGATTCTAGTGAAACAAGGAAACTAACCAATATATGGTAATTAGTGAAACAAAGAAACTAACCAATACATGGTAATTAGTGAAACAAGGAAACTAACCAATATATGGTAAATTGGTAATTAGTGAAACAAGGAAACTAACCAATACATGGTAATTAGTGAAACAAGGAAACTAACCAATATATGGTAATTAGTGAAACAAGGAAACTAACTAATATATGGTAATTATCTCCCTACAAATATGCTACCAAATAATATCAAATAATATAAAGATATTATACCGCAATATTTATCCTTAATCACTACTTACACTAAATTAAATAATTTAATATTACCATTTGATAAATAAAGTAAGAATATAATAAATGTGCGTATAAAAGACGTGTCTTACATTTATTAATTCCGGAGATTAAATTTACTGCTTGTGAATAAGGACTTGGGAAAGAAGAGGATGGAAGGGTTTTTGGTTGTACTGAACTCTATAAACAATATACATATAATAGCTGGTTTGGAAAGTCACCTCGTAATTGAATTTAGGTGTAATTATATTGGATTGTTTGTCTAGTAAATAATTACTTGATCAGCATAAAATCAAATGTAATTGATGCGGGTGACAATTGCACTCTTTAATTCTTAAGGAGATATGAGAATAACTATATTTTTTAATAGAAAAATTATAGTACTTCGCCGTATTAACACAAAAGTCGCATTTACCAAAAATATCAACCTTTTCGATCAGTGATAATTTTTTATTCTACATTATAACTTTTTTCTAATCTAATATACCACCATTAGCCGTTTTGGTAACATTATAATTTGAAAGTCAAAAGAAGTTTGTAAACACTGAAATTGTATTTGGATAGTTGTATGTTATTTGAAAAGTTTGTGTAAATTGAGAATTTGAACGAAGTTTTTGCCTAATTGCCCTTCAAACGCACCGGTCTTAAATTTTAGTCCCTCATATGTGATCTTTAATTTTTGTCTCTGCTGCTCATTTAATGGAAATATCCAGATCTGCTTCGCTCGGCAAAAGTTATGTAACATTTATCTTCGGAAACTGAACTTTTGTTTCGCTCGGCATAAGATATGTAGGAATTAAGTTATGCAGCATAAGTTGTTTAATATTTTCAGAATTTGTTGTAGTGTCCAGAAACTGGAGTTATGCTTTTTGACAAATATGTTCTTTTCCTTTTTGAGTTGAAACGTGCCTCTTTTTGCGGAGTTTGAAGTGTTTTTGGCCATTTTTATGTTGAGTTTTGAAAGTTTTGCCGTATCTGACCTAACTTGTGGGATTATGATACGACAATATAAACTTATGACTGCAGAAATATAAACTTATACCGCGCAAATAATGGTGAAGGACAAAAGTTAAAGACCACCGATTTGAGAGGGAAAAATTAAGTGAAACTTACACAAATAGCTATCTTTTAATAGCTTCTAACTAGTTATAGCTACAAGTTGAAGATTTACAATTCGTAGCTGCTTTTGGCTGTATTTCAGTTAAATCTCGCGTTTTTGAAATACAGTGAAATACAACGAAATACAAAAATCGTTGTTGAGTAAAAAACGGTTGTATTTAAGGAAATACAACGAAATACAAAATCGTTGTTGAGTAAAAAATGGTTGTATTTAAGGAAATAAATATGTTCTTTCAAATTAAATAGTAATTAGTATTAATGCTTCCATGTATCACGCAAAGCGTATGAGGTTCCATAACATCACTGAAATATACTGAAACTAGATAAAACACAGTGAAATACACATAATTAATGGCAAAAAAATTAAATATAAACAGAAATACACCGTCAATGGCAAAAAAAAATACACTGAAATATATTGTTTGCTAATACACAGAAATACACTGAAATATACTGAAACATTTTATCAAACACTTGGTGGGCATGAAGCTCCACAACTCTCATCAATGGTGTTTCTACTCCATCCAGTCAAAAACAAAAATAAAAAGACACTGAAAATTCGTCGTCCCTGGCCTTCCTCCGTCATCTTCTCCAAAATTTCCTCCAGTCCCGCTGTAACGATTTGCTATCTTGTTCCATGGATTTATTCCTAAAAAAATTCAATCTTTTCTTCTCTTCCTGCGGTTCCTAACCAATGACCAGAGCCCCTTTCCCATCAATTTCTAATTTTCCCTCTCCTCTCAGGTTTAATCTATTTGTTTTCTTGTAGTTTATACATAAATGAATCGTAGAGTAGGTGAGAAAGAGAGGGGTGATATCTCAGATCTAGGGTGAGCAGATAAAGAGGAGGTGAGGATCGTGTATTTAGGGATAGAGTAGCTAATGGACCGTATATTTAGGAGATGAGGAAATACAGTAACTGAAATATAGTTGGGTAGCTATGAAATGTAATTTTAGAATAATATAGCTGCGAAAATTAAATATTAAATAAGATAGTTATTTTTCATAATTAAGTCTTAGGGGTTACACAAATAGCTGCCTTTTAATAGCTTCTAACTCGTTATAACTACAAGTTGAAGATTTACAATTCGTAGCTGCTTTTAGCTGTATTTCAATTGTATCTCGCTTTTTTGAAATACGGTGAAATACAGCGAAATACAAAACACGTTAGAGTAAATTTAGGCTCTATTTTTGGAACATATATTTTTTTTTAACTTCTGAGAGAAAAAATAAGCTATATTTTTGGAACATAATATTCTTTTCTTTTTTAAATAGTAAGTCAAATTAAATCAACCATATTTCAGACAAATCACTAGAGAGTAAAATCAGGCCATATTTATGGAACAATTTTTTTTAAAAAAAATAATTATGAGATTCAATTTAAAACTTCCCATAAATCACGCATAACGGTTGTTCTTCCATAAAAGCTTACGAATCTCTCTCAACTTTTATTACAATCAAAATTTTTTGAATTCAAAAACCACTAAAGATCTAAAAACTTCCAAATACAGAAAAATAGACACTGAAATATAATGAAATATAATTGATTGTTTAAGAAATATAAAGTTGTAGTATGCGTATATACAATGGAATATATCAGAAATTGTTTCATAAATTAGAAATACAAAATGCAGAAATACATTGAAATACAGCAAAATACAAAAGTCGTGAAAACAAAATGTAGTAAAAATAGGCTCTATATTTGGAACATTCGCTATATTTACACCAAAAAAAGATATATACATTGAAATACAGCGAAATAATATACTGAAATATATTGAAAATTAGATATACTATTTGTTAATACACTGAAAATATACTAAATTATATTGAAACATTTTATCAAACACTTGGTGAGCATGAAACTCCATAACTCTCATTAATGGTGTTCTCACGGGAAAAAAGCGAGTCGTCTCAGATTGCTACAAAAAGGACATTATTCAGAGATTGCCTTACATTTGAGGCTGGAGCTACTATAAGGAGTGGTGGCATATCATAGCAGTCAGATTGAAAAATCTAGAAAGTCCTTGACATCTGCTCAAGCCAAGTTTTTGCAGCTTCAAATTCCAGATGAAGCTTTGTCCTTACTTTTAGGTATGGGCTACAAAGAACGAGATGCCAACAGAGCGCTGCGCATGAACAATCAAGTCGTAGAAAATGTTGATGATTTTCAGAGATAATGAACAAAGACTTTCAATTGGAGGATTCTTCTGATTTGTAAGAGAAAATGAGATTTTCGACCATGGTGCTGCTACTACTGTAGGATTTTCGACCATGGCTGCTGCTATTATTGTAGGATTCTTCTGGTTTGTAAGAGAAAATGAGATCTAGGGTAGGTGATGGAATAAAGAGAGAAAGAGGGGTGAGGGAGAAAGTTAATTTAGTAGGTGAGAGAAAATCAATTTAAAAGATTAGGAGATGGAATGGAGAGAGAAAGAGGAGTGAAGAAGAAAATAGATTTGATAGGTGAGAAAAATATTTGAAAAAAAAAAAAATTGTGGATAAGTGGGAGAGAGGTACCTTATTTTTAGGGAAATACACTGCAGTTACAAAAATAAGTTATAGATGGTAATTTGATAAATAATTAAACTACCAAAAATAATTTTTTTTAAAAAAGTAGTTATTACTAACAAATAAGTCTTAGAGGTAGTTATAGGCAGCAAATTTTTCAAAAATTAAAGATCACCCCGAAATAGGGCCATTTGTGCGACCCTATTTGAACTCAACATAAAGCCCAAACTTTCGCTGGAAAAGTCGCAATTATTAGGAAATCGACTTGGCTTTACACAAGGCTTGAATACCTACAGATGGAAAGTGACCAAAATGCTAAAAATGGAAAAGTGCACCCCATCATTTTGTTTTGGTTGAAGAATAATAACTGCAATTTAGATCCCAAAAAATACTATTTAGTTCCTGAATTCTTGACATACTTGATTATAGTCCTTGTCATATACAGTTAAAACCTTCAATTAATTGTGAATCTGCTTACCTAGTCCCTCCACTTGGTGAATTCAATGAATTATTAAACGTTAAGCTATGTAACCCTCCTCTTTCTTGAAATTCATGAACTGTATTCAGTCATTTCAATGGCCAGGAAACAACTTCTCAACAGGTACTGGCATTGCACTTGAAACAATGTCATGTGCTCTTTCAAGAAACAAAGCATGAACAAAAAAGGAAAAAAGAATCTCTGACATGCATGCCATGAATTTGATTGTTATTACAGGAAAGGTGGAAGTAGTGAATTACTTTTTAAGACAATATCAAGACCTATGCAAAAACGTCTATGAGATTTGAACAGGTACATTACACTCTTCCCCAACTGTTAACTCTGATGAACTTGTAAAAATTCGCATACAAATTGCTCCTGGCCGCAGGAATACTAGTTCTACCCAAAACCCAGCAATCTATTACAATCTCTAGTCATGACCGTATCAATAATCCAGGAGGGAAGAGCAAAATGAGGAGAGAATATTGACCTCCCTTGCAATTCAACTATGATTGTTCAGCAGCTGCTGCAAGTGGTTGAAAGGCTTTCATTGGATTCAAGATGACACCATCGATTAGCCCGTAATCTTTAGCTTCCTTTGCGCTCATGAAAAAATCACGATCAGTGTCCTGGTTAATCTTCTCAAGGCTTTGACCAGTGTGGTAGGCAAGGTACCCATTCAAATTTGCTTTGTGATGCAACATCTCATTAGCCTGGATATCATTGTCAGCATTGATTTTAGCTCTTTAAGTATGCCATCCTTACCAATCTACACATACTAGTGTTATAATACAACAGCATGCAGTTATGTCTGCCTCAACTTCTTAGCATCAAAAATAGAAACGATTTCTTATCAGATAGAAGTTTCACAATTTGAGTTTTGCACAGGAGAAACAGAAGTCTAATAAGCTCTGAGTAGCTTGGGTACATAAGCTGGAACATTGGTAAATTAACTTGCGTCACTGCTAAATTGTCTAAACTACATACAACTACTTTGCCTCAATCCCAAGCAAGTTGGGGAATATTGTCTAACCTAGATGCATTCTGTAAATGAACAGTTTTAAAAGATCAGCTTTTTGATGGGAATAACCCCATCATGAATGCATTATATTTCACCACCAACAACATTGCCACATTGTCCCACTTGTTACGCTTCTCTAATAAATAAACAAATAACTAGAAATTTCCTTCAATGTTTGGTACTTTCTTTGTAAGCACTTTGTGCAGACTGATTTTTGCTTTTCCAAGGTTCAGAGGTTCTGGCCTGGGGAGTTTGGCATTGGATCCTTTACCTTATAAACCACCACTTGGTATTGCATTCTCTAAATAAACACAGAATTGGAAATTATCCATCTATCTTATGTTTTTAGTGCATTGTTCAAATGTACTTTTATCTGTCAGCATATTGAGCAAATTGTAATTTTTCCAGTGTCAGGAATCGGGATTCTAGCATCTCTTTTTTATGATGGATATTGGATAGCGAGCATGGAACGTTTAAATCAGATGTTGTACTCTATAAACCATTATTCGCCATATTGACTTCCTAAATGCAAAATTTTTAAATAGGAACTGTGGCATACAATAGAATGAGCGATTACCTGAATATCTATATCCGTTTGACCACCTTGAGCACCACCAAGAGGCTGATGAATCATTATCCTTGAATTTGGCAAGCTATATCTCTTTCCTTCAAGGTGATAACAGCATTAAAAGTTAAGAGCAAAAACTAGAAGTATAACATAAACAAAGTTACTTTATTTTGATTCAGCTATTCAATTTACCTTTAGTGCCAGCACTGAGAAGAAAAGCCCCCATACTGCAACGCCGCAAAACATAAATTAGCTAAGCAAGGCTATCTATTTATTCCATGAAACAAAAAATGCTGAAGTAATCACCTTAAGGAACTAATAGTAAAATAGACTCCACAAAATCCATTAACTGAATACAAAGTCTCAACTGATGAAAAAACTATTTTGGAATAAACTTGTAAAATGTTCCACCACTCACCCATCTAAAAGATACAAACGTCAAGGAAATAACCGTGTGAAAGGTAGGTGGATCGTAAAACAATGTTACATCAACGTGGAAATAGTATCAAATAACACATCTATTCAAACAAACATCACAAAAGTTCTCAGGAATTTGGGATCAAGTGAACTGGCACAGTATAGGAAGAGGGCTTAAAAGGGGATAAGAGTGAGGAAAAGGAGGAAATGAAGAATAAACGGGAGAGGAAGAGGAGAAGGAAAAGCAAATCCAATCCCAAAAATTTAATAGTTCCCCTAAATTCTGAAGAAAACAAATTATTGGCGAAACTTTGGCACCAAAATAGAGGACGTTACGAATAATAAAATAGAGGCACGTGAAGTACCAAATGAAAGGAGAGGGTGTCAAAAATGCCAATAATATGAAAGAATTGGAGAATTACTTAAACAAAATGAAAAAAGAACCTACACTGGAGAGCTATGTTGTCCTATCATAGGTTGTGTAAAGGTGATTTTCACATATATACGGATCACAAGCAACAACAAACAGTAAAATCGTCTTCTAAAAGAAACGCAAAGGTACATAAGTAATCAAATCAGTACCTTGCTGCAAGTCCAACACAGACAGTAGAGACATCAGGTCGAATATGCCGCATGGTATCGAATATGGCCATTCCTGAGATAATAATAGGTGCATAGCATTTGATACACCATGCATTAAAGTAGATAACCAAATCTGATTATGACAGTTCAATACTATGCAATAAAAGCTGAAATAACTATGGCAAATTGGCAACAGAAACAAAATGAATTTGACTAGATAAACTCGGTTGTACCTGCTGTTACTGACCCTCCCGGAGAGTTGACGTACATGACAATGTCCTGTGTAGTACATTAAAGAGGTGCTCAGTTGAATTAAAAGAAAGCTGTGTAAAAAGTAAATTAAAAAGGATGTAGAAAACAGTTTTAGATTTAAAAGCTTCACTGAAAAGGACAAACATATGTCAAAAGAAAACCATAGCAGCATCTGTGTATTCTTTCTTGTTTCATAAAAAGCATGGTTTTATTCATTTAATATGAAGTTGATCAAGGGCAAGCCTCATATAGTCGTGGTATAAGGGCTGTGATTTAGGCCAAGCGAAAGAGAGGGAAAGGTGGAATTTTCACACATTTCGCTTAGGCCTTAACTTTCTTCGCTTGTTCGGTTCATGCATAACTGGGCCACTGTGGCCTCAATAAGCTAGTGCAAAGCAAAGAAGTTATGCTGGCATGTCATGCTGAAAATTCCAGAATGAAAAGAGGCAAGAAATTCATGAGTTGCTCAAGCAATTAAGCAGTAGACAGATCATATTTAGACAAACAAATGCGATGAATTAAAATTACAAATACAAAAGATGATATATACTACTGAAGGAATGCCTAATGCAGAATCTCCTTTAAATTAAAACATCTAGTTTAACCAAAACTTAAAGGCAGGTTCTACAGGGTGGTGGTTAGACCGACGATGTTGTATACTTGTATGGGGCGGAGTGTTGGCCAGTCAAGAACACCCATATTGTGGGATTTCACAGGGTATGTTGTTGTTGTAATAGTTTGACCAAGTCTATCCCAAATCAGTCAAGAAATATACCTTTGTGGGATCAACAGCATCAAGATAAAGAAGCTGTGCAACTATGATATTAGCCATATCATCATCAACTGCTCCACCACATCGTATGATCCTCTACAAGAAGAGAATAATAATAATAATAATAATACAGGAGTTAAAATTTTAGCAAGTACATTGAGACTCTTAACATACGAACACAATTCTTACATATTGAAAGAGCTGGCTGATCACACTCTGAAATCGTTCTGCTACCATCGGCGGTGGTCCTTGACCTTGGGCATATGTAGGAAAATAAGGTGATGATGGAATTTGCACATCATCTCTGCAAAATTCAATAACAGGGGGTTAATCATATGACATAACGGATTTCTATGACACATAAGATGACAAAGCAACTAAGTCATTAACAATGAATTCTTAAGATTTATGCATTTCACAAGTCCACAAAACTGGATTTTCCCTTATAAAATCCCATAAAAAATGACCTAAGAAAACACTCTTCTATCTATATTATTAGAAAACTTACGAGATTCCTTTTCAGAAGGAAAAGGAAAATAAAGATAAAAGTAGTACTTCCTCTGTCTCAATTTATATGAACTCTTTCCATTTTGGGGTGTCGCAAAATGTTTGACACCATACCACTAACAATCTTGTTATATGCTTTTTTAACAATCAACGTTCAAAACTTTCAAGCATTCAATTTTTGTGCTTTCATGTGATGTTTTTAATATCAAACTAACTTTCCAAAGCTCGCTTTAATATTCTCTTCTACTATTACTAATATTGTACTCCTAGAATACTCAAATAGGCAGACAAACCCATATTTCTTAGCAATGTCTAAACTTGGTTTAACCAAAATTGAGTATAAACGCAAAACTTCCAATTTCCTACTGGCCCTTATCCACTCATCAACCATAAGATACCCTAACAACAAGAACCAAAAGTATCCTAAATTAGACAATTTTCTGCTAACAAAAAAAAAGAAAAGAAAAAAGATTTATCAAGAAATTAAAAGATTGGGTTATCTTTTTGAAACCTGATAGACCAAAATCCTGTACGTGAAGGCTTTGCAGATTCCCATTCAGTTCCAGAATACACAGCCTTCACAGTGCTATTCTTCACTTTCCCAACACTCTTTAATTTCCTGAAAGATCAAAACTTTAAGGAAAATACTCAAAATTAACTAGACATACGACGAGTAAAAAGAGACAAACCCATATGAGTACCTGAAGGGAAGAGGTTTAAATGGAAGGGATATGGGGTTGGCTTGAGAAAGAGTGGAAGAATCAGAGGGGCAAATTTGGTAGTTGAATTTAGAGATGGATGAAGTTGTAGCTATGCAAGAATGTGCCATTCTTTTCTAGGATTTTTAGAGAGAGAAGGAAGGGGTGTGGATATTTGCTGGGTTTCGACAAAAAGATAGGTTTTTGGGGCAAAAAATAGTTAAGAGTGTTGGAGTAAGCAAATAACGAGCTTGGATGTTGTGGAACGGCGCTCTCACCGTAACTTATAGCATGTTTATTTTTTTTAAAATTACTTTTTAAAAAAAATATTTTTGGTGAAAAATAATTTGTGGTTGGTTAATTAATTTAAAAAATATTTTTGAGCATCAATTAGTGTTTGGCCAAGCTTTTAAAAAGTATTTCTAAGTATATTTTTCTCAAAAGTGTTTTTGGGCAAAAACTATTTTTTTTTGCTTCTAAAAAACTGTTTTTGCTACTCTCCAAAAGCAATTATTTTCTCCCAAAAGCTAGGTTAAACACCTCACTTTTTTTAAAATAAGCACTTATTGAAAAAATAAGTACTTTTAGAGAAAAAATAAGCTTAGCCAAAAAGGCTATTATTAACCATTCCATAAACCTACGTCGTATTAAAGAGTAACATTTTTCTTCTTTTAATTCTGGTATAATAATACCTTGAAATCCCTAAATTTAACACAGTTTAGTCAATTTGATTCAATTTTTTGGGGGTCATTCGCACAAATACTCCTATTTCGGGGTGATCTTTAATTTTTGCCTCTCAAATTTGTGATCTTTAATTTTTGTCCTTCAATATTTTCGTATGACATAAGTTTATATTTTCGTATCATAATATCTCACAAGTTATGTCAGATACAACAATTAAAAAGTATAGGTACTTAATATACAAAAGTACTTTATACACTCATATTTATCGTATTTTTATTCAAAAAAAGTACAATGACTCATAATTTCATATTAAACTTAAATTCATTATTGAAATTCTTATTAGTCAAGCAAATTTTTTCTCTTGTAAGATAGCGATTATTCTTTAAGATATTAGTTAGCAGTTTATAATTATTTATCTCAATAGACAAATGATATAAAAAATAAATAGGTTTAAACTATTCTTTTTGGAACCATACAAGCTTGCTAGATGAAATGTCCAAAATCAAAAGCAACCCACTCTTCGGAGAAATAAATGAATTGTAAAGATTTTTGACAAATTTAGATTATATACTTTTACAAGGAAATACAATTTTTTTTTCCCGAGATGGATTAATAAGACAACAATCAATAGAAAAAAACAGTGAGGGGAACCTCAAAAAAAGTAACAAAATAGAGGAAATTAAAGTACAAACAATGCTTGTGTATATGAAGGAAGGAAGGAGAGAATGATTATGGTGAATTTGGTCATGAGATGAAGGTTTGAAGATGTTGCTGGAGAGCTTGATTGATTAATAGTCTATAGCCTTTTTCTGTAAGGTGGAAGCCGTCCCAAAAGATGTAGTCATCATCTTTTGAACATGCGATTGGGCAAGAAGCTAGCAATTCTATTTTTCCAACAAGAGCACAACATCCATTTTTTGTAATCTTGAATCCTGCCACAACAAATTAAGTCAAATTAATGAAATTAAATTTGTATTTTTTTTAAGCTATGTGTTCAGTCAAAATGTACCACATAAATTGAAATGGATGGAGTATCTCATAACTAAGGACAACACTTACCATATTTTGTAGGGTTGTTGATTAGGTCAAACATAAACTTGTAAATGTCAATATAGACCATTCTAGCGTCAGGAAATTTATTAATAAGAGAATTTATCTCAGTAGAGAGCTTGTTGTTAAATGAGTATGCTTTCTTATTAAGAGAATCTACACAATTTCTTTGAATTCCTCTTCGAGTATTTCTGTGAAATGGCATGCATCCTAATGGTAATACACCAAAAACACCAATCTTGCGTGCCCCCAACTTGTACAACTCCTTTCCAACAAGAAAAATTGAAATAACAAAAATTAGACAATTTGGTTCAACTATAAAATAATTAAAAAAGTAATGTGTGCAAATTTTTAAATTAGTACCTGCAAAAAATTGGAAGCGAAGTTGACCAAGATCTCATTATATGATGGGTTTAGAGAGGAAGCTGGATTTAGGTGAATGTCATTGTGACCTGTGAGTACTATAAAAAGGCTGTTGCCTACAATTTCTAAGGCTCTTGCTTCTCCAACAATAGCTTTAAGTTTGCCAATATATTCTTTGAACAACTCTAATTGTTTTGGAATTGATAGAACTGACTGCATTTTCATAAATTAAAAAAAAAGAAGAAAATCAATAATGAAAAACATATATAAAATTAATTGAAAAAAGGGAAAAGAAAATATACCAATAAAGCATTAGTTTGTGGATCATATCCTGAACCTGCTGAAGCAAAAGTGACTCCTGTTATTAAATCCTTAGCTTGTAGTGTTGGATCAAGATATGGAGGTAGGACCTCTTTTATTCCCAGTTCTTCCACTGTAATAACAAATATAAAGTTGAAACAATTAGTACCTTCCCTCTCCAATTTTGCGTAAAAAAAAAAAAAAATTAAACTCTCGCCTTCCATTCTTAGATAATAGACATTCTCGTTCTCCTATCTCAATTGAATTTCTTAAATATTGTTGTACGAACTTGTACGACACCATTTTCATACCGAAAATCCATCTTCTCTCCTAGTATAAATTTTCAAACCAATATTACAAAGTATTTTTGATTACTAACTTGTGTATTAATTGTATACAAAAATTGATTTGTATCGTTTTGAGATATATATGATCATTGTGTGTTTTGAAAATCTGTATAAATTATATAAGCTGTAGTTTTAAAAAATGTTAAAAACTAAAATATGTATGAAGTGTGTACGGAGTCTGCTATATGCCATTTTTTAGATATATGCGGCACAATGTGTATGAAATGCGAACAAATTCGATATCAATTAGTCTTAAAAATGTAGAAAACTGATATGTGTATGAAATGTGGATGGAATTTGGTTTGTATCAATCAGAAAACTTATTATACATATATACTTTCTCATAATCTATACATACTTTGATTAGATTTTATACAATTTATATGTTCTTTATCATAATCACAATATACATACAACTTTTATACATATTTCATACGTAGAAATTATAACGAATTTATACATATTACATACAAAAATTAATATATATTTATTTTCTGGTGTATGAACTTTGTATGGAATCTGGTTTGTATCAATTACAAGTTTATTATACATATTTTTCTCAAAATTTATACATACTTTGATTAGATTTTATACTATTTATATGTACTTTATAATAATCAAAATACACATACAATTTTTATACATATTTCACATATAAAAATTATAAGAATCTATACAGTTATACATATTGAATATGAAAATTATACATATATGTTTTTTGGTATATGAAATATTTACATAAAAATTACCGATTATAATGGACTTTTTGAGTAAAAATTGAAGAAAATTAGGTAACAATATCTCTTAATTTTGAATGGGGAGAGAAAAACTGAATGAAATAAGGAAGCAAAAGTTGGAGAAAATGGGAACTATATCTCTAAATTTTGAATGGAGAAAGAAAAGTGGATAAAATAACTAAAATGATTTCCTTACCTTATTTAATGTGTTTTATTTGCTTCTTTTTAATTTACATAATTGGTATAGATTTTGTAACAAGTCTATTGATATATTTTGTAAACTAAAAAATATCGTCATGTTCTGTAAATATACCCTCTTACCATGTACTAATAATCTAAGGAAAACACATGAACTTTCATTTTTTATGTCAAAATGCAAACTAAAAAGGAGGAGGGTCGTCCAAGTTGGACGAAATTGGAGTATGACTTGTTATTTAATCCAAGCAAACTTTTTTTCGATCGAAAATGATCCATTTTAACCACACAATTCTTATCCAATCCGCTCATTTACTACCTTTAATTAATTGAACTATTGCTTTAGTCATTTCGTGTGTATAACTTAGATTAGATATAGTAAAACCATGTAATATAAACAAAACAAGGATAATCGGGATAATTGCGGTAAGAGAACTTTTCTTGATAAACCAACATTTATCTATAGATGTAGTATGAGGAAGCAAAATAAGGCCATGATGAGGATCATACCAAGAATGTGAGAGGGAATTTTTCCATCACAAAATCTCCCAGTGGCTTTTCCTCCCATGAAGTTCTTCCCATGTTGTGGCATATTCCCCTTGGCTATTGTCACAATATAGTTGTTGTTGCCTGTATCAACTATGGAGTCCCCAAATACAAATACTGCCGGAATAATACCACTCACATTGTATGGCTGTTGATCCGCTATTGCACCTCTAGCAATAACGAAGGTACTTAACAGCAGGAAAATATAAGAGAACAACTTCATTTTTATTAATTGTCTCAATTTCTTCAAGCTGTTTGTCAACGACAGACTCGCGAAATAAATGGAGCATTTATAAAGACTTTTGTTAATTGACAAAGTCAAACGTTTCTTGATAAATGAGAGTACGCGCATGCATGAAATATATGGCAGCTTATTTTATTCAAGATATATATGAAATTACATGTTTATATATGTAATGTGTGCATATGTACGTACACACTTGAAATTTCATCAATTTGGTGTTTAACATTTAGACAATGATTAATTGGCTCTGTAAATGCATTGTTGGTTAATTGTCTTTCCTTTATGATGAATTATACAAACACTAGTCATGAATGCACTCAATCAGGTGGCGACGGAGCTAAAATTTTGAATTTATAAGTTACTGAATCAGTTAGAATTAAGCAGGCTATTATGCAATTACTATGCTAACCTAAGTTCTAACCATTAATGTTCTTTTGATAGCGAATTGAGGTCCATTAACAGGTCTATCTTCTAGAAGGATGGGATCTGCGTCTGAAAACAATTTGTGAACTAGGCAATTTGCTAGCCTTGATCGCCTAGACGCTGACATGATAAAGAGGATGAATATACTCTCTTTTAGGTGCGTGGGATTGCAAAAATTGCCTCTAAATGAGTTTTTTCTCAAACATTGATTGTTTTTTCTTTTATGAAAAAAATAACTGCCACCCATTAAAACAAACATTGATTGTTACGTAGTCATATACATTAATTTATTTATTTGTCCAAATTTGTATTTGTTCTTGCTTTTTCTTAATATACAATGCATATTTTATCTCAACTTTCTGTTTTGTTTTATTTCTTCTTTAGATAGAATGCTTATTTGTTTCAACTGTGTATTTCTTCTTTTCAGGCCAAATCAAAGAAATAAAAAAACGTGGGTGGAACTCTATTGTCTTTAGCCAAATAAGTTTCTTTTAGAAAATAATGGAGTTGGAACTTTGTATTTTTTTGTATTCTTCTAGATGCAATGATTATTTTCCCAAGATAATATTGCAATTACATTTGAAAAGGTCTCATGAAAAGGTGTTGGTTAAAAAATTAAAAAGAGTCCGCTCGATCAAGCTTAGCTTTGCCCAACATTCAAGAATGTGGCTACATTATAAAACATCCAAATAAAAATAGCCAAGTATAAGTGCACCAGAAAAATCTTCGTGGACTGGCCACTCGATCATATATAATCAGACATCATAAACAAGACTTGATGGCCTATATCTATATGGTCACTCAATTATTGATAATGGTGTAATAGAATTCTTCTTCTTTATTTTGTAACAGAAAAGTCACATAATTATTGAAAATGATGGGAAAAAGTCACTTCGTTTAGTTGATAACACAAAAATCACTTCGCTTAAGTATTGCTATCACGCTGAAAAAGAATTGGTTATGAAATGAAGGTTTGAAGATGTTGTTGAAGAACTTGATGGACTAAGAGTCTATAAGTTCTCTCAGTAAGGTGAAAGAGGTCCCAAAAAATGTAATCATAATCATTTGAACATGCGATCGGACAGGAAGGTAAGTCTATTATCCCAGCGAGAGCACAACATCCATTTTTGACAATCTTATACCCTGCCACAACAAATTAAATAAAATGAAATTAAACTCTTATTCAAATTTTATGATAATGAATGGGTAAGTAGAATTAACAGTTAATAAGAGGGTTAATTTTGAAGGCTATGAATAACGAACTGTTTATATAAGAGTCGGAGCGAGATATTATTACATGTACTTGTTCAAACTTTTAAAAAAATAAAAATAAAATTGAAGTGTATTTGGTATGGACAAAAATGGTTTTCCTTTAAATACTTTACTAAGTTATTCTTCAGTATTCAAGATAACTTTCTTCCGCGAAAATATTTTTCATCAAAAAGGGCATGCATTTTTCTCTATAAAGAACCCAATTCTTGCCGCATATGACTTGCCTAATAAATAATTAGACATATTGTCAACTTTTAATAATCAATATTATCATTAATTAAGCACTAAATCATACCATCCTCTCCATCTTGTGCGGTTACACTATATCATCACTTATTTTTATTTTCTATCAAAAATTGAATAAGAAACCAAAAAAGTAATTTTAAAAGTGATTTTCCTTATGAAACTTTTTTTTTTTCATGATACTAAATGCGCCCTAAAATATGCTACCATCAAGATAATATATAAAATGAAAAAATGATCAATTTAGTAGTATCATCGTTATATTGGTCAGTATTACCATATTTTGTAGGGTTGTTGACTAGATCAAGGAGGAAATTGTAGAAGTCAATGTAGACTATTCTCGCGTCCGGAAATTTGTTATCAAGATAATTTATCTGGATGGATAGCTTGTTGTTGAACGAGTATGCTTTGGTATTCAGAGAATCTACACAATTTCTTTGAATTCCTCCTTGAGTATTCCTGTGTAATGGCGCACATCCTAACGCTGTTACTCCAAAGACACCAATTCTGCGTGCCCCCAACTTGTACAAGTCCTAATTCCAAAATAAAAAAATTCAAACAGCAAACATTAGACAATTACAGTTTAATAGATTCAGCTGTAAAAACAATTGCTAGTATGTGCATGTAAATTAAAATTACTACCTGCAAAAAAAAGGTAGCAAAATTGACCAGGATAGCTTCGTATGATGGGTTTAGAGAGGAAGCTGGATTCAATTGAATGTCATTGTTGCCCGTAAGTACTATAATAAGGCTGTTGCTCACAATTTCTAAAGCTCTTGCTTCTCCGACAATAGCTTTAAGTTTCTCAATATATTCTTTGAACAACTCTAACTGTTTCGGAATTGATAGAGCCGACTGCATTTTCATCAATCAAGAAAAGGAAAGATAAAAAGATAAGTAGGGAAATTCATTGAAGAAAAGGGGAAAGGAACAAGGAAAAAATATATACCAAGAAAGCTAATGTCTGTGGATCATATCCTGAACCTATTGAAGCAAAGTTAACCCCCGTTATGAGATCCTCAGGTTGCAGTGTTGGATCAAGATAAGGAGGCAGCAACTCTTTTATTCCCAATTCTTCCACTATAACAAAAGTAAATCTTTTTAGTACTTATTTTATCTTTTTTGGGTGAATCAATTCCCCTTTCAATTTTGCCTATAAATAGACATAGACATTATGGAGATGTACGTACCAAAAAGATCAGAGGGAACTTTTCCATCACAAACTCTACCAGTTGCCTTTCCTCCCTCAAAGTTCTTACCATATTGTGGGAAATTCCCCTTGGCTAACGTCGCAATCCAGTTGTTGTTGCCTGTATCAACTACTGAATCCCCGAACACAAATACTGCAGGAATTATACCACTAACGTTGTATGGTTGCTGCAGATTCGCTATTGCACCTCTCGCAATAACAACGGGACTAAACAGAAGGAAAATATAAGAGAATAACAACTTCATTTTCATTCTCCTCAAAATTTTATTCAAAATGTTTGCCTCTTAACAGACGAACGAAAATGGAACACTAAGATTGATCCTTAAAGATAAAGACAAAACTAACGTTTACTTGCAAAAGTCAAAACGCTTCTTGATAATGAAGAGCACATACGTAAGAGCATGTGATGATCCAGCTGGCAGCTTTTTTTATTATTATTTTATTCATGATATCGAGATGGTTTATCATTTGCCGTATCAAATTCCACAATCTTGCATGTGATGAATCTTAAGGATAATTAATTGTAACTTCCCTTTATGATGAGTCCCAAGCAATTATGAGTTGGCCCTTTACGAAACTTGATAGTACTTAATAGATAATGAGTAATAATGAAGAGTACATATGAATAAAGAGAGGACTTGAACATGCCCCTATGGTCCAGGCAATACATAATCTAGCACCAGAAGCAGGAAAAAATAACTCTATCCAAATAGTTAGTGGAAAAGAGACGGATTTGAAACGATCGAAGGAGCTGGAGTTACAAAGCCTAGTTACAGAAGATTCACATAAGTTAGAACTAGATACAGCCTGAAATGCTTTAATAATTCTGCCCTTTACAACAATGATTCAACAAACACCTTAGTCATACAAACATTAATGACGAGCACTACGTTCCGGCATGGCAGCACCAGAGTTGGAATTAGAGCACAAGGGTAAGTTAAACCTACTAGGCACTAGCTACCTGTCATTTACATCTAAACAGCAAAATGGTACGGCTGCACGCATCTAACCTCGAGCTGCTCTAAGGAAGTTATCAAAAGGACTTGCTGGAGGTAGCCTAAGTGCTAACCATGGTTCATTTGATAGCGGAGGCCCCCTAATAGGTCCATCTTCTTGAAGTATCTGCAGCCAACACAAGTAGGGGACGTTAAAACATACCATATGGTTATCAAATGCAATTAGGCAAAAAGTCTAGACTTCATAAATTGATGGTTCTAGTTAAAAGACAGTTAACGAATGATCACCTTAGCAACTGCTGATGGCCCATTTGCGGGGAACGGTGGATATGCCGAGCCAGCCGCTTTTGCACAATGATTTTCATGAACTAACCAATTAGAAAGTTTCTTTCTTGAGTCTGTGCCAAGAGATTCACATTGACTAGCCATGGTATCATATGGAAGTGGTGATGTTGAAATAGATGAACCAGCTACTTGACCAGCCACCTCGAGTGCCTGAAAAAAGAATCCAACTTAAGGAACAAGAAGGAGATGCTATTTGATTGACTGGTTTTTTTTCTTTCAAATCCCATTAAAAAAAAATGTTAAGTTTGTGATCTGCCTGCTCCAATACATTGGACTGACTAAAACTAATGAATACTTGTACTTTTTCCATATCATCAATCCAGTTTTATCTGTCTCCAGCTTCAATTCTTAATACAACCCAACTAAATCGCACTCATGCCAAACAGCAGTAGTGGTCATAAATTAAGGATACCAATCAGGGAGAAAAACTCTTTTGGGAGAAAAAGTAGGCAAGAGGACCTAGAATAATATTAGATGATGTAATCCATTTCTTTAACTTGACAAGAGATGCAAATATAAAGCTAATTTTATATACAAACTTGAATGCAGGACCAGCTCGCAAACAAAAGAACTAATGGTACACAACTAATCAGAAATTTAACAATTTTGTTTCAGATTTAACTCACATTTTCTCATTTTACAGGATGTTGCATTAAATGAGGAAGCATGTTTATCATGTTTATATGTTACTCCTACTAATTAGAAATTGCATGTATCTCACACAATTTCAGACATGATACTTGATGCTCACAAAAGCTTTGCTAGTGTTGGATCAAATATGAAGTTAATAGACAACTTTTCAAAATTCTATATATTGAACAACAAATGCAAAAGGCGGAAAACTTTAGATTGCTATGAAAGGTGAAATCAATTTGCAGAAAAGTGATATCATGCAGCATCGCCTAAAGTAGTATCAGACATATTGTTGCAAATCGCGAGTTACCTCTGTAATTGATTACATGAAAGATTTTTCTTTTTCTTTAAATAATTTACACTTCCATTAATAATGTGGAAATAGTCGGAGCAAACAGGCAAATCAACTATTACGCACACCTCCCTGATCTTGTCAATAACTAATGAATTATTTTGGCTTGACTATATTCTCCTTCTACAAGCAGGCTTATCTCTTGGGATAAGCAAGGCAAAATAGACAGATGCATGTGGGTGGACACAGATAAGGGACTGTGGGAAAGCTTACCGATTCAAGAAGCTGCCCAATGCTCACAACATGAGACATCGAAGGAGATGGAGACATAGGAATTCTGGGAATAAATCTGGTGATATCAGCAATTGAGGATTCACTTACTTGTTCATCCTCTACAAATGAATTTGGAGAAAAATCCTGCATCAATAAGCGACAAACGTAAAAAGATGGTTGTGACTCAGGGAGATGAGAGCATATATTAACAATAAGGAAACTGTTAGCAGACACTGCCATTAAACTAGGGAATGATATGGACAGATTTGTTTATTTCTCCCTCCATCCCATTTTACAGGGCCTTGTTTGACTGGGCAATAGTTTAAAAAGGAAAGAAAGACTTTTGATGCAGGATGTTTCTAAATAGGCATTTGGGACATATATTACAAGTAATTTTTGAAATTTGGAATTTGAATGAAGTTTGATTTGAAGGCGAAGTTGTGTGTGGTTATCATTTTCTGCAAAAGTATATTTGGAATAAAGCTCGTGTTTGGATGTGCTTTTTTTTAAAAAAAACAAGAAACATGATTTATACCCCACAATTTCTAAAAACAGCCCAACTTGAGTATCCTACCTGAAATAAACAATCAAACATGCTTATAATTATGTTTTGGGTATTTTTATCGAAGGGAAAGTGGGTAGCTGATGGTTAGTTGGGTAATTATTCTAATCGGTAGATGATATAAAGATGGGGTTTGTTTTATAAAATCCAAAATTATGGGGCGATATTTGAAAACTTGAGAACTCCCCAACAGTAATTTTTTTGGGTGAAATATTGGTTTGCAACACTTATTCAAACTTGAAATCGAACTTCAAGTTGGATTTTGAAAACTGTAACACTATGTTAACCAAACACTGATTTGAAATAATTTTAAAAAAAAAAAAAGTAAAAGAAACTTATGTCTAACCGGCTCCTAAATATAGAAAGGTGCCATCTCTTAGGGACAGGCTAAAAAGAAAAGTGTGCCACATGAATCGGGGCAGGGGGGAGTATCAGGTATAATGATGAACCATAAACCAGCATCCGTCTCATGCCACAAAGAATAATGTGAATGCTTGATGAGCATACCCCGTCAAATGAAGGTGAATCTCGGGAGTGTGATCCTATTTGAACATGATCCATGTCAACCATTGATTTTATACAAAAGATGAAGGTATCATCGGGTGTGAAATCTTCTGACAGCTGCTTGAATATGTCATCCTCGTCAACCTATGGCACACCCCAAAAGAATAAGTAAAGCACGCATAGGCAAGAACAGGCCCAAAAAAGTCTATTTGCAATTATTTTCTTTCGTTTTTCTTGGTTGCTGGGGAGAGCAGGAGTTAGTTAAGAAATAAAGAAGTATGCATCAAATTTTCAAGACAACTAGTACCTCTGCAATGCTAGACAAACTTTTAACTAAGATATCCTTTATTAGCTCATGACACTCTTGAATTTTGTTCCGCAATTCTGATAGTGATGATGCAGCTGCTTCATTATCAGCTGCAGAACCATACTTTCTCACATCTGTGTGAGGCTTCAGGTATACTTGATAACCATCATTGATACCCAGAAAAGGATCAACCTGAACATGTAGGGCATGAACAGCATTTAACACGCACATATGTTAAGATGAAAAAAAATTGTTAAACAAACATGGTATTAGAGATGAAATGTCGCTTTCCGTAACTTGTTCAACAACAGCAAAACATTTACTTCCATAATGTTGTAATCATGACTTGTTGAACAGAAAAATTGTTTTTTCCTATTTCAGGAATGTTGCAAATATCTTACACATTAACAATAGAAAAATAGTTTCTAGTGAAAAGGCAAGATAAGACTCCATGTTTGCATTAATTCTACCCAAGTAACAGAAAATGTAGGTGTGAGTTTGAAAATGAACTTAATTAAAGTTTAACGTAAGGAGTACTCACACCAAAATCCCGCAATGTTTCAAGTAAAATATTCAGGTCAGTTATCTGATAAATCTTCGCCATAAATGCTAGCATTGCAGCTGATAACACAAGAAGTGAACGCTGGTATGCTGGAGGCAGCAACCCTGAAAGAAGAAGCTCACAAGGTAATTGTAATTCACTTTTACCAGACACCAAAGAGTCCATTAGTAGTTGCAAAAATACAGTTATATACCATTATTAGGGTCCAGGGATAACTTCATAAGTGATAGAGGAAGCTGACAAAAGCGGATCAGTAAGTTATTGTTGGTTTTCTGCAACAACAGAAAATTGACAATCATGAGCATAGATTAGATACAAGATGCTTAGAGAAAGAGCTTAAACCTTGAATGGAATTGTGCTCACTCAAACTTTATTTAGTTTCCTTTTTTTTTCTTTTTTTACAATCACAAGGTGAATAACCTGAATGCACACCTTAACGCGTGAAGAAATAAGTGCTAGGCAGAATGACTGAACTATAGCTTCAACATTTGCAGGTAAATTATCTGGCATGTTGGCTTGTAGCCAGAGGGCTGACAGCAACTGGACAATTTGATCCTTGTTTAGCTTCAGAATGTAAGGTTCCTGTGTCAACCAGTAAAAAGCATGGAGCCAGATATTAGTGAAAACCAAAAAAAAAAAAAAAAAAGGAACAAGAAAGTGATATCAGATTATCAGTGATGTTCTTACACCCTCGTTCAAGCTGCCAACTGATACAGCGGTGCAGTCAATCATAGAACTAATTTTTGGAACCTTGGGTGAATTTTTTAGGGCCCAACCCTGCTTGTGTTCCTCATCAACATTATCCCTCCCCTTTGAATTATCTTGAATACCATGCCCGTCCTTCAACTTAATTCCATCTTTTTCCTTTCGAAGCTTCTCAAGTAGAGCTGTTATTGACACAAATGTGGATGTGCCATTGACATTCCATCTGGCTATGTCATGTTTAATATGGTTAGAACTTGGGATTAGAAGAACAGAAAAGATGTGGTGTCCTCCAATCCGTATTTCGACATCTGGATGCAATGTCACTTTCAGTAACTGAACAAACAGCTCCTCAGGGAATACCTAGAAGAATTAAAAGATAATGAAATACAAAATAAATATTGTTGAAACGCAAATGATATAGAAGATAAACACGTACGAATTAAAATATAATGAAATACAAAATAAATCCTGTTGAAACGCAAATGATATAGAAGGTGAACACATACTTCAAATCATCAACGATAATAATTCATTTTTCCCATTGATATCACATATCAGTTTTCGTTAAAAGATAAGAAATCATGCATGGCAGAAAATATTTCCATTTCCATTAGAATACAACCCAAAAAAAAAAAAAAAAAACAATTCACATCCAACATTCTGTGAAAATTTTATTGATTAACCTCACACATGGTTGCTTTAAAAGCTCAAATGGAGGAAACATATTCTCCGATAAACAAGCTAGCCAGCGATGCAAGACGATCCAGCATGTGATGACAAAGCAAGCAATTTGTTACCTGCTGACATCGTGAAACAACAGATGCTAATGAGATCATATGAGCAAGAATGATCAAGGATCCCATTGTAGCCCTGGCAACCACTTTAAGAGATGGCAACTTCTCCAACATCATCGCCATCATATCAAACAGTGGTCGTGCATCAACAATCTAAGAGAAAAATCTGTTAATATATAGAAATACAAAAGCCTATCAAATCATTCATTAACTAACATAAATTACCCCTTTTGCAGTTTCTAGGAAGCATTCTTGGATGGATGTTTGAAGTGCAAGATTGAAGTTTAGCTCTTGCTCTTGAACTAATTCGACAGTTGCTTGAAGGCTTTTACGCAAATGTCTGCACAAGTCACCGACGAATCGTATATCTGAGAGACTAGCTTCCAATCTAATGAGTCGAGCCAAAGCAGTAGCAGTCTGGATGACATAAGACTTCATTTGAGGATCATGTGCCACATTCTTGTGGTCTAAATGACGAATTACACCAGTTAAAATCAATTGCTGATTCCCTGAGAAACCACAAGAATTAAGAGAACATTTAGATGCCATCAAGTCTATTTCAATATTTGTGCCATCAACGTCCAGTAAAATTATGACGACTACAAGGAAACCAGTGTCATACTTTCATGGCAAAGTATTAGATGGTGATATAAAAGATTCCAGTCCTTGACCCACCAGTTTAAACAATATACTTAATATACAGTGCTTTTTGTTATTTAACTTCTTTTCCAGAACACAATGCGGAAAAAGCATGTCGGGGAGCAGATGTAGCAACTTTTGCTATATGCAAAAGAAATATCTATGACGAAGAAATAATACTGAGTAGAAATTCAGTGGGAAAACCATCAAAGAAACACCCGCTTTACAATTGACATCTGGTTATGCAACTGTAGAGTGATGAGCAAAATCTACCAAGAATCTCCACCATGAGGACAAGGACAGAGGTAAAGTTGTCTAATGCAGGCACATCACTATACTACACTAGGAATAATGACACCAAGGTTCAAGAAGCAGTGTATTGGCAGACTACCTGAACTTTCCACAAAGTAGATCATGTCAGAGAGAACCATCACGGCCAATCCATGTGGAGAAACCCAGTGCCTCCCATGGTCAAAATGGACAAACATTGGATCTAACACCCTGCGCATTGTACTGCTCTCTTTGGCCAGCTCAGCCATCCTTTCAAGACAAATTTGAGCCCACACTTTTGGTGTTTCAATGTCTTCTCTGTAAGAACAATTTGAGGCAGAAAGACAAAAATATAGGTAGATAAAGTGATTAAAACAGATATCTACACATTGGCAGCAGTCACGATCATCTGTGAAAAACCAACTTTTTTCTGGATTTAGCGGCACAAACCTTGTTAATAAAGATGGATCTTTCTTATCAGGTCTGGGTCTAATTTGGCAAGGACCATATTCACTACCAACAGCTCTTCCTTCAGATCTAACAACTTCATCCACCCAATTGTGGTGTGCCTGCCCTCGTTCAAAGTCTTCATTATGCATTTCAGGCTCATAGTTATCCAGAGTCACATGAACAATCTGCACGAGATGATATAGAACACTAATGATGGCTAGTAATTTTCATTTGTTAACAAAAGATAAAACATTCCCTGCGCATAGCGGGAGTTTAGTGCACCGGGCTACCGTTTAACAAAAGATAAAAGATTCTGAGAAGAAATTGGTTAATTCCCAGTCAGAAAATCAAGATTAACCAACTAGAATGGAAAACAAGATCATGCATTTTATCCTAGAACTGAAAATGAGCCAACCCAAGCTGATTTCCAGAGGTTTGAAATTGCTTTGACTAATATTACGAGCACAGCCATACTTGGTAAACTTAGCATATGTGATAGGTGACGAGCACAAGCTCAACTTCAGTAAATTCCTTCAAGCTTGAGCTCAAGCCCATTAAAAAAGCTAGTTAGTCATTGAGCTCGTTCAGTCATTTCTGAGTTTTGTTCAAGCTTCGTTTTCTTTAGTTTTTTATGAATAAAAACAACACATGGTAAATAGAAACATTCCGTTTCCTATTGTATCACTTGGACTTGGGGAAGTAAAACCCCGATGCAGAGACAGAGAGAAAATAGATTATGCTCCTGAAAGAATCAGAGACCTTCTATATTCACAAAGGAAAATAGGAAAGCGGTGATACTGAGCTCAGGTCATCTGATATTGTTTTATACAATAAGCACAAGCTCATTTTGTTTAACAAGCACAGATCAAGTTTTTGGGAGTGTGTTCATGAACACTTTAGTTCATTTACTGGTGTAAAGTTTTTACTTGAGAGCTCATGACCATGCATAACTTATGTATCAAATCAGCAATAAATGCAAACAAGCAAAGGATAAGGACACCTTAGGACGTCACCCAAGGTGGGGAAATAGATTTACACTGCTATCCAGAACTTTCACATCAAATATCCCAATAAAGACTCATGAAATATGATCTGGCAAATGAAGAATCCATAACCATTTCAAAATTAGGGAAGCAATAACTAAACTATAAGGAACTAGACCTTCATGCACTATTTATATATATATATATTTATATATATGAGAGGGAGAGAGAGAGAGAGAGAGAACTCTACTAACCTCATCAAAATCAACAAATATATGAGAGAACTCAGCCATGAACCAAACCTACAAAGGTGGATTCGGTTACTCAGATCCAACTAAACATTCAGCAAACTTGTATGAGGAGAATTGTTGCCCAATATAAACGAATCATTGTTAAAACAAGGGTTTTGACTCCAACCATAGAAGTAATTTTACAGTACCATTGCCGAAAGACATTGCAAACTTGATGCACTCAAGCTGCGCTTTTGATGTTCTTCACCAGTCTCCCGTGCCAATGAGCATACTTTGGGAACCAAAGTTTCTATGTTATACGTATATGTTCCATCTACCTGCTTCCAAAATAAGATGGTAAGTAATTTTACACATAAAAGAACCTAAATCCAATCTTCTTTTAAACTGAACTATATTGTCATACATTGCGATGAGTAGATGGTAATAACAGAGGCACTGGCTTTAAACTCTCCTATAATTCTTTAGAATTGCTCAGATATGAATATTGAAAACTGAGTACCTCTTTTCTAGCCAATAGAAGCTTTTTCTTTAATCAACCAGAACAGCACAGTGTAAAGAATACCCAATTAAGTAGACATTCAGGAACTTTACTTTTACATCTCATTGAGGATATTTATGTAATTATGTTACACATTAATTAGATTAATAAACTACTCATTACACATCCAAACTGAACCCCCAATTGAGAAATTGGCATTATACACAGCTGCATTCATCGATATTTTCATTAATCACCTGACTATAAATAAACCTGGTCAGGGTTTGGCAACCAGTAATTCTGATAGCATCTCTCTTTGAGTCATCCAGCAGTACAACAACCATGTCCAATAGGCTAGAAGCAAAATATGCCCTGCAGATACAGAAATTAGTAGTATAATACATCGTTAGAGGATAAAGTGGAGGCGTACACCTGCTTGATTTCATTTAACAAAATATAATGATCTCCGAGTTACCTAGCACAGGTTATGCCAAACAATGAGAATCTAAAGCATTACATAATAGAATCAGTCTACCAGCAAGTGTATCAACTGCAATACAGACTTATAACAAGGCTAGCCTATCAAAGGTCGGTATATTATTGGCCTAGTTAGATGTTAAGTATTACGTGAACCTGTGGTACATAAATTACATGCAATGGCTTGATGGTAAGGAAAACCTCAATTAATGATGACTGATATCAAACTAGAATTTGTGGCATGCCCTACCTGTGCATAATTTAGAGATTTTTTTTTTAATTATCAGTCTTAACGCTTATAATTGAGAAAGTGCTTATAGAAATTAAAGAATAATTGTGGAAATCGCGGCTAAAACATAGCAAGGTTGGATGAAGAAAGAAAGAACTGAGCTTCACTCTATCATATTCAGGAAAGTAATACAATTTTGTGGTTTTAACTCTTATACTTCACCAAGGTAGTTATAAATAAGGACGACAATTACTCACATTTGCTCTTTGCACATGCAAAGCAACTTATTGTACACCTCAGCAATAACATTGATAAACTTGACGTGCTCACTTCGCAGTTCTTTGTAGCATCTCTCTTCGAGATACTTTGCGATCTGATCAAGTAAAGCCACAACATGTTAGAAAAAAAAAAATTAAGCATCATTTTGTTCCACATTCACAGGCAATGCAAAAGAAGGTCACTACCTTGGGGATTCTGAAAGGGTTTTTTGCTGCATATTCACATAACTTGACTATTTTCCTTTCATTAGGTGAGCCATCCTGCAGTCACAAGTTGCAGAGTAATTGACTGTTAGTATCACATGCACCAACAAACAACTTTCCTTCTCCAGCATAACAAAGCAGTTACTATTAGTTATACCTCAAGACAACTAAAATTAATGTACTTACTGGTGACTTAGGGAAGATTTCAGCTAGCAATTTCTTGTAACGCTTCACAGGTTGTCGAGATCGAGACCTCATAGCAGGACAGCAGATGCACATGTTCCCACATGCTGGGAATAACTTCCGTGAAATATAACCCATTTTCCTTCAATTTTCAGAATAAACAAGTAAAATTTCTCAGTGATACCGGAAGAAGAACGGAAACCAACATACACAAAAATCTCAAAACTCAAGCCAAAACCAAAATGGTAAAAAAGATCAATCAACACAAGAAAAGGGCAACAAAAGTATAAACATAAAAAATAAAATAAAAACTTCAGAGAAACAAAGGCCTAAAAGCGTGAAAACCAAGATCATTAGTGACAAGACGGAGAAGCATTAATCAAGATTAAAAAAACAAGAACTGAACAATGACACTAGAGAAGGCAAAGAAATTTAAAACTAACAGGCTAGGCGAATGATCAACAACCCCAAGAATGTTGAGAAATAAAACCAAGAATTAAAAAGAAACAATAACCCAAGAAGAGAAAGAAAAAAAAACACAAAAGAAAGAATAGAAGAACAAATACAGAGCAGAACTTAGTAAAATGAACATACCTTCAACTAGAGAAGGAGATCTGAGGAGTGAAAAAAACTCCCAGTGAAGCGGTTTACAAGAAGTTGAAGCAAAAGGGTAGTGAAGAAAGAAAGAATTTGAAAGCAAGAAAGTAGTTTAGTAGACAACAACAAAGTGAGCGCGTGGATTTTGAGGAAGAATTCTTAAAACGAGGAAAGTAACAGCATGGGCTTGTTGGTTGGGGCGTGGGGTTCAAGAATCAAAGAGTAGCAACAGTAGGAAGAGTAGGCAGAGAAGAGATCACGTGATTGTCAGGTCACTTCTTTGTGTTCAAAAGCCACTTGCTTTTGTCTCGTCTGTCACCTCTTTGAACACAGGTCCCCACTATATACTACTCCCTCCTTGTTAAAAAAAAATCCACTTAACTTTTTTTTTAAGATAAAAAAAAAAATCACTTGCAAAATTAAAAAAAAATTAATCTTATTTTTCTATATTTATCTCTATTAAGTGTAATATGATTAAATTTAAATGTCTATTTAATTATAGGTAATTTAATCAAATTATGTATTTTTATTTAGAAGTTAATATTTTCTTATAAGGTGTGTAAATGACTAAGTGAACTTTTTTTTTATCCGAAGAGAATATTAATTTTTTCCTGTCCTAATTTTCTTTTTCGTTCTCTTTTTATAGTTTCCCACTAAAAGTGCCCGTTTGTTTATGCAATCTAGACTTCAAATTTAAAGTTTTAATTTAAAATATTTGTTTGTTTATAATATTAGAATAAAATTTTAATTTCAAATCTCAAATTCACCTAAAAGGTAGAACTTTTAATTTAAAACTTGATTGATAAGTTTATATTTTCAAAAAAGGCTCATGCTCGAGGCGAAAAGATTGTTTGTACCATGTAGAATTATATTAAAGAATAACTAGTTACTGCGATTTTAGATTTATTGGACTACTGAACAACGACAACAACATACCAGTATAATCCCATGATTTGGGGAGAGTAGACAGACCTTACTCCTAGGGTTGTTCCCGATAGACCCTCAACTTGAAAGAAGAGAAAAATAAATCGAAGCGTGGTATCAAGAAAGGTATGATAGCAAAATAGCATGAGAGAAAACAAATGAAGCGACAAATGGTAATTTACCTGGAAGAGAAAGGAACTACGCGATTACTAACTAGTACCACTAATGAGAAGACATTCAGCTACCTGTTAACCTTATAATGTAATTCTCGATCTCTGCACCTTCCTATCTAGATTCGTGTCCTCAGTAAGCTGAAGATGTGTCATGTCTCGTTTAATCACCTCTCCTAGTTCTTTTGTTCAACATACCTTTATCTCTCCTAACTCACACCTCCTTACTTGCGCATCATTAGTCTCCTCTTCACATGACGAATCATCTTAGTCTCGCTTACCTCATCTTGTCCAGCATTGGGGTCACTTCCACCTTACCTTGTATAACTTCTTTCCTAATCATATCCCTCCTAGTATGCCCATATATCAATCCAATCATCCTTATCTCCGCTACTTTCGTCTTCTGTAATCTATGCATCTTTTGAAAAACTATGTGTATTTGAAAGTTTGTAATAGCATATAATCCCGAACATATTTGTAAAAGAAATACGGTAAAATGTGATTTATCAATGCGGTACCTTAGGATATTCCGATACCTTATTTATGAACTATGATTTGCTCAATTAGTGAGATTTTATAAACGTTGGGAAGATTTGATCGTTTTCACAAATTATGAGGTTTCCATGGTTATAACAAAAAAATACAACTTTTAAAATTTAAATTGCGTGACTCATTTTAACTTCAAATCAACCTCTACTCAAATAAATAATTTCAAATTCATGTCCAAACGCCTGCACGAACCTTTACTTAAAAAAAAAAAAAAAAAACTGTTCTTTCTATCGTCTTATTGAGTTTCTCTAGGTTGGGGAGGGGGGCCGGGGGCAGGGCGGGGTGTGTGGAGGAAGTTTGAAGGAAAGGGTTTCTGATGGAAATGATTCCTCTTTCCCTGGTTGCAAAATTTTGAATTTTGATACGAGTAAGTACTTTTTAACTTTATTAGAGTTTTTGGTGGAAAAAGATGTTTGGTTGAAATATCCAATCGTCTCTCAATGTTACTATGTTTATAATAACTTTGTAGATGAGAACATATGCTTCTCTTTTATGAAAAAAGTACTCATTTAAAGGTGAAATAGTAGTAAAAACCTTTATATCCAAGATGGCCACTTAAACACCTAGGTTTAACTGTGTACTTTTTGCTTTATGTTGAGCTAAAAGTTCACCCATGATTATAGGCAAGAGAAAGGTGTCTAAATAAAAAAATAAAAAATACTCCACTATATATATATGGTCACATTTTAACAGTCGATATTTACATGTTAACTGCAAATTTGATTATACTAATTGCTCCAACTGTAATAATAAAAAAACTCTTCATAATTTTGAAGTTTTTCGTACTATCTCAAGTTTTGGTAGAAGAGAACTGTATACAGTGGCGGAGTCAGGATTTCCGCCCAGAGAGTTCAAAATATAAAAGAGTAAACATACGAAGAAGCCTAAGGGGGTTCAACATTTACTATATATACATAAATAATTTTAATTTTGTAAAAACAGTGTTTTTTTCCGCCGAGGGGGTTCGGATGAACACCCTCGACATAGTGTGGCTCCGCCACTGACTGTATATATTTAACTTTCACTTAGACAGTTTTACTATAATCTAACATTTTTCAACAGAAAAATATGATTCTGGAATATGAGGATAAAACTTCCTAAACAACAGGAGGATAAAACTTTAATTATATTGTTTTAAGGTCAAAGTAAAGATTTTTAAGAATCAAAGAAGGTGATTGTATTTAAAAAATGAAGTTGATTATATTAATTGCACCAACTGTAATCCATGCACTCTAATGTGACTTTGCCACTGTAATCTCAGATTAATGGTTACAGCCAATCATTCAAGAAATGGAGTATACTAGTACAGTAGTACTACTTAATAATGGAGCATTATTATCCAGATTAATATTTAAATTTTAAATAATGATAGAATTGTTGATATAGAACCTGTTTGGATGGGCTTATGCCTATAAGCTGCAAACAGCTTATAAACTAAAAAAAATAAGTTGGGGTAGTCTAACTTATTTTTTTTGGCTTATAAGTTGTTTTCAGCTTATAAGCTGCTTTAGATAATCTAAGTCAAATGGGCCTAATTATTTTTTTGAGCTTATTTTAAGCACAAAATGACTTTAAGCTGGCGAGCCAAACATTCAAAAAAGCTGAAAACAGCTTATAAGCAACTTATATGCAACTTATAAGCCAATCCAAACGGGCTCATACTGAAACCATAGGGAATAGTGAAGTTAAAATTAGTACAATTAGATATCCTCTACGTTACCCTGGGTAGTTGGACAGTAGAAGTCGTGCACTTGGGTCCCACTGATTGACTAAAATATGAACCGTTTGCCTTTGAGCCAGTTTGACTTAGCTTATAAGTTGTTGTTCAGCTTATTTTCAGTTTTTTTGAGTATTTAGCTGATCAATTTATAAGTTATTTTGTGCTTAAAATAAACTCAAAAAAATAAGTTGAGGTAGCTCAATTTATTTTTTTCAGCTTATAAGTTGTTGTTTTTCAGCTAAGCCAAACGGGTCCTTAATCTTGAAATTGAGAGCTTATTAGTACGCGGTTGAACTTTGAACATGCGATTTGAAATTACGATTTGAAACTATGAGATAAAATCAGCGTTTGTACATGCACTTCATCTCATTTGAATCATGATTTGAAATCTCAAATCATCTAAAAAGGCATGATTTGGGGTTTCAAACTATGATTTCAAATTTTTTAAATATAAAACTTGATCCATAAATTTATATTTTGTAAAAAAAAGACTCATAAGTTGGTAGATATTTTTAACAATTACTCCAACCAACCATTTACCAACCTTTATTTATGTCTACCATGTGGGAGGATTATATTAAAGAGTAGTTACATTACTATTCATGTTACATTTTTTTTTTATTGAACTAAAGTTTGATCAATTGATGTTGTATTTTTTAGAAAGGCCTTCTAGTAGCGTATTAATTTTGTTATGAACTATGACTTGCTCATTTGGTAATATTGTATAAGAATTGAGAATATTTTGATAGTTTCACAACTTGTGGGGTTTTTATGTCTATAACAAAAAATACAATTTAAGAAATCTAAATTGCATGTCCAAACATGATTTCAAATCATGGTTTCATCTCATGATTTCATCACAAACCTAATCATGAAAAATAATGTTAAACAAAATATTGTTAAAACAGCTCTTCTTCGTCAGCTCATCAAATGTTGATTTAGCTACCTAATAAAGATTTAGACATGTGGATAGAATTCTGGAGAAATGCAACACAAAAAAAAGATTATAAATCAAAAAAATAATGATTAAAAACTAAATATTAGAACAAAAGATTTGCCAATGCATATGATTAATGAATATATTAACTGTGTCGATCTCAAGTAAACATCAACGTGCATGACAGGTTATGCCACAATAGATTATAGTATTTGTTTTAGTAAAAGACGTCCAAAAACAATCAGCCAAATTGCATTACTTAAATACTGTAACAGCCATCAGCAATAACTATACGCTTAGTCAATGTGCTATGAGGGAGACTTCTTATTTTAATTTAATTAACATAGCATGAATGCGATTGTTCCAAACTTTCAATGCGCCAAAGTTAGCCTAAGATAACCCGAAATATCAAAGTAAAGAAAGAGAAAACAATATCATAATTTTCCATCATTTGTCTTGGTACATTGTAGTAATTTCAGTATTGGTGCCTAAAATGATTCCGGCTGATCAATAGGTAATTAGACCAGAATGAATTTATTACAGTTGTATATAGTGGCAGAATAAGATTTTTACTAAAAGAATTCAAAATATAAACAAGCAAACATATGAAAAAGTCGAGAGAGGAGATAACATTTTGTTATATATATATATTTAACTATGTAATTTCGCGACGCCCCTTTATGCCCCTAGCTAACTGATGTTACGAGAACATGCCTCAACTGCCCATTGCCTACCCCAATAAATTTGAAGTATATATCAAGAGCAAGAATTGAAGGATACCTATACTATATATACTTGAATGTGCACCTCCTCACCAACCCCCTGGACCACAAATCTTGCTCATTCCACCATTATTCACCTATCCCTAATGATTGCCTAATTAAGTTTGACATGCTTAGACTAAGTCCTTAGCTCCCGTTTGATCATAGATTTTGGGATCATATTTTGAAGATTTATTTTTAAATATTTGTTTGGCCATAAAATTTTGATAGATTTTGAAAACAAATCTTTAAATCCCAAATTCAGGCTCAAACCTATTTTTGGCCCAAGATCTATGTTTTGGCCTTTTCAAAACTTTTAAAAACTACCCCAAACTTTTGTATTTTATAAAAAAAAAAACATCTATTTATGACCTAACTAATTCTATCTACCATGCTCCTCCATTAAAGTTGTATCTATCATGTTTCCACAATTAAAACAGTCTCTTCTATAAAGTGAACGAGCTAAGTTGTGCCCAAATAGTAGAAGAATAAAGCCTAGCTAGGGAAAATTGATCTGCCAACTGTAGAAATGTATTGTAATTTGAATTGTAGTAGCTAATAAGTGTGTTATTAACCGTTGTTATTAAAATATCATGTTCTGCATAATTTGGGATTGACAAGTATGCATGTTTTGTATAGTTGGATATTCTTGATAGTTTTTAAAACTTATGGATATAAGTAATGTTTTATATTTTCCAAAACAAAAAGTGAAATATGTTTTGAAAAACTCTGGCTAAACACATCTTCAAAACTTGAAAAACTAACCCAAATCAAGTTTTTCATTTATTTTTTTTGGGATCTATGGCCAAACACTAGCTTAACAACTCGAATGCTTAGTAGGCGTTTGGCCATGAAAACCAAATATTTTTCACTTTATTTGGTATTTTGGAGTTGGAGTTGTGTATAGTTGTAGTTTTTGTAAACAATATTTGATTGTTTGAATGTATTGAAAGTGAAAAAAAAAGTGAAAAACAAATTTTGGTTGTTTTCCAAATTCCAAATGTAACTTCAAGTTGTATTTGGAATTTTTATGACCAAACACCGTAAAGTAAAAAAAGTGAAAAAATATTCCGAAAAAAGTGAATAATTCTCGTGGACAAACGAGCCCTAAAGATAACTTGATATTCTCCATTTGGATTTTGGACCACCTTTGTAGAGGACAGATAACGAAGATCGTGTCTCCAGCACAATAATGTCTGATTTTGCAGGTCATCACAGTAAAGCAACTTTAGGATGGCATTTCAGCTTTCCCTGTCGCAACAGGTATCCTACAGGGAATTTCCCTAAGTGCCATTTTCAGTCTCCTAGTAGTATGTCTAGTGTACATGACTCAGGCTCTACATGTACGGAAAATATGAATGATGATGAAGTGTTGCTTTCTCCATATCAATAGCACCAGAAGATCACCTCCATGCTTTCCATAACCAGATAGTGATTTACATTTAAGGCCAAAGTTAATTAACCAGCTTTCACGGATTTGACATCAATGTTACTGTTCAGGATTAAGGGTTCTTGAGTTCAATTCCTCAGCTGGAAAATCCTGTATTTAATGATTTCTACGCCTTGTGTGAGCGATACTATTAGTCAAAAGTTACTTGTGGTTACAACCATGTGATTAAATCTTATGGTTAAAATGATGGAGAAGTTTGATGCAAATATATGGTATATATACTAGTTGAGGAAGATAAACGTTACTTGGTCTTGCTTACATCTTTCATTAGCAAAGGAAGTCCGCAGACTGAGTGTGCCTTTTACATATTCCAGCAAGTGCAACAATATTGAATATAGGCTCTTAATTGATAATATTCCACATTTCCTTTCTTGACGATATTCACAGCATTAGAGGATTTAGACTGACATCCCACTTCAAAACGTTTAGACAAAAAGTTTCAACTTGCTCCCCACAAGCTCTGCAGCTAAGACTATTCTGGATGCCCTACATAGCCATCCACCATCTCTGCCACAGGCAATGCCACCAAACTCTGAGATCACACTCAGCGCTTCCATCCCCGTTCAGCATGATCTTATTGGTTGCGAAGGAGACCAAGAAAAGTTTCTTCTTTTAGTTTTTGTTCACTCTTCACGACTCTTTTAAGTACGAATACTTGCAGCATTTCCATTCAGAAGGCGTGATGTAGATATCCGATTGTCCCACTTCAAATTTCACGGTAGAAAGACTGATTATCAGATATATGGTGGCTTTTTTAAGCTATTTCGCACACACTGGAATCTTGGTAAATGGAATAATAGACACACTGATGCTAACTGGATCGACAAAGGTGGTACTGTCAACAACTGTACGCTACAATGAACAATAACTCAAGCTGAAGCAACAGATTATATCAGCTGGAGTATGTGATAAGAATCATAAGATGGTATGGGGCACAACCATTTCTTTTACAGTTCCCACATGAATTTTCTACAAAACAGTCCAAGTGCCCATCAGTATTAGGGCTGTAGGAGCTCTGCTCAATCAACAAGCACTCAGAGGTTGAATCTTCTCACGTATTGCCTTGTAGCACTGGAGACTGCAGAGAGGTAGTTTTGATTTCGAGTCTCTGTATTTGTATGTATTCATACAAGATGGACCAGCACACTTCTCGCGAGGAGGTGGATAGCTGAAAACCCAGATAAAACCCAAATCAACAGGTTACATAAATTAGTGATCAGTAGTTAAATAATAGGGGGAAAACGTTTATATCGGGAAAAGGTCCCTGAGCTAACAACTCCAAGAGTAAGCATATTGTTCTACAGATCAGCACCTGCAAGCCTTAGGTTCAAATATGCTTGGGAGTCCCATCTCATCAGGAAATGTCACAACAGTTCCAGAAGGACCCATGACCCATCTGATAGCATTTGATAAAACTGCAGCAGCTGTTGCAGTCCTCTCCTGAATACGTAAATATATGCACAAAAGATAAACTGTGACATATATACTAAAGAGTAAAGAGCAGAAGAGAATTTAACATTGTAACTTTTGACTCCTCAACATGAAAATACTCTCTTTAAAGAGTAACAGCTTCACCCTGACATTCTAGAATTACATGGAAATAGACACACATGATTTGGACGTGCTCATCTAAGAATATAGGCACATGCCATAGGCACTTTAAAGACAATGCAACACTCTTTTAAAGGAGTAAGGATCAGAAGCGGCAGTAGGGAGGAAGTTCTTATTGCCATAGCTAGGGATGGTGAACCAGGGAAAGTGGGACTAAAGAACCGAATGAACAAAAAGGAACTGTTCCTATAGATGGCCAAGAAGGGACAGAGAAGACTGGAAAAAGAAAGAAAGAAAGAAAGAAAGAAAGAAAGAAAGAAAGAAAGAAAGAAAGAAGAAAAATAAAAACATAAAATACGGTGAATTTTCTAGTGAAACGTAGTTTCTAAGCTGCATGCCAACCATAATTCTAATTATTTCCTCAATATAAGTATCATGTTTGTAGAAGTGGGAAAAATAGAAAACAGAAGATAATAGGCATAAATGCTAGATCTCGACCCAAAAAATAAGTATTAGGACAATTGCCAAAAAACTATGAAGTAGGAGGGGCTACATCAAACTTCAAAATTTCAAAATGCTTTACTTGCGTTGTACTCTCACCTGTGCTAACTCCTCTCGTCGCTTCTTAAGTTTATCTTCTCGCTTTTTCCTACTAGAATCTTGACTGAGGATTTTCCTAATTGCTTCAGCCTGCAAAAAGCTATATATGTTAAACCACTTACATAGCTCTATGGAAACTATTTGAACAATGAAAACACATAAGCCCACAAACATGAGTAACATATATAAACCTCAGACTCTCGAGCAGCCTTTTCGGCTTGCGTCCTGCGTCTTTGCGCAGCCTCAGCTTTCTTCAACTGTTGTTCCACTTCAGAGAGTTTCTCCTTTTGTTCTGCAACCAGATTAAACTGAATTCATCAGCTGATCCTCGTAAGAAATATGTGAACCATAGAAGACGGAGGGAATACTCACTTTTAGGTGGTGCAGGTGGAAGTCCATGAGGGAACTCAATTGCACTCAAGCCTGCACTGGAAGAAATATCTTTTCCATTTTGAAGTGCACGCTGGCGAGTAGTCACAGCCAATTTTCTCCTATCATCTACTGAGATATCAGTGAATTCCTTTAGTTGTTTCTTCCTCTTGGGTACTAACTCAGTATCGGAAACCATTTCTTCTTCGTAGTTGGTATCCTGAGATGCTCTTTCGGACTTGGATTTCTTAATCCCTTTAACTGCTTTAAGCGAGTTGTAATCACTCAGATCTGCGCCATAAACACTGCTACTTTGACTTAACACCTTTGATATCTTCCGCTGTTTTCTGCAACCAATTTCATCATCATCATCCTCATAGACACTATAACCAGCAGAGTATTTGGAAGACCTGAGCTTCTCCAGGTAACGGATCTCATCATCATCGTCATCTTCATTGTCTTCATCATATGTTTCACCTGATAAATGTCTTTTAAGCAGAAACTTGCTTTTATGAGCTGCCTCATATTTTCCAAATTGCTTGGAATGGGCAATCTGCCCAGGTAACTGATCCGTCGAGGAATCCACTCTCCTAATGCCAAAACCAGTTTTACCAAAATCCTTCCAAGGGATACCTCGTAAGCCAATTGCCTTGCCAGTATAAGAGGAATGATGTCCACCTGTGTTTTGCTATGAAATACAAAGAGAGAACCACAAATTTAGCCTCTAAAAACATCAATCATCAGTACCTTGAGGAATCTAAAAAAAGGCTTCATGCGAGCTGCGGGAGGAAGTGGTATGATAGGTGACTAGTCAGATTCTTATGGACTTAGTTGGTGTTTTTATGTTTAAACTTTTATCAAGGAAAAATAACACATGAACTTGGCTATTGCAGCCATGAAAAGGTGAAAACTACTTATAGGACCTAAAAAGTTGCTGATGGGACAGGTAACAGAAACTCTAGAAAAGTTTCAATATGACATGCTCATTCAAGACAAGTTAAGTAAAAGTTCATAACTAAGAAAAACCAGTTAGCTCAGTCTTCTAAGCAACATCAGTAATACAGATTGTATGCTGCACCACTTCTTTAGTGTTAGATCACGGTGCATCCCCGGTCAGTGTGATGCACTTCTAAAGTTTCATAAAGCAAATGTGTATAAAGAAGTTATAACACCGGGAAAATAAATAATGACCTTAGGTTGCCCTGTTTGGGGGGAATCTGAAGAGGATGAAGACTTTGTTGAAGAGGACCCAGCAACAGAAGTGTGTATTGTTCTTGTAACACCACCAACTTTGAGTTTCACTTTCTTGACTTTGTTATCATTCCCAATTCCATCTGATGCTACTCCTGACGGTCCAGAATGGTTATTGCATGTCACAGTTCCATTTATTTTGGGATCTTCTATCTGAGATGTTGTAAGGTCTTCTTCGTTAGACCTACTCATATCTATCTGACCATCCTTTTGCTCAGTATCACTGAGGTTACTATATGATGTTCTCGAAATATTACCATAATCAGCATTGTCACAACTTGATGCTTTGCTCAAACTATCAGATGGTGGTGTTGAAGAAATGGATGAATTATCATGAGAATCCAGAAGAGACAGGGACTCCTTTGGAGGCCGTCGATACAGATCAGTCCTCTGTTTCCTAAATGCTTTGCCCAACCCAAAACCACTAAAGTTATCCATAGTAATAGAGAAAGTATGCGCAAAAGCTGCTGCAGCTGCAGTAGGCAAAAGATACAGACGGAAACTTAGCAGGGCCAATCTTCACATACATGGTAAAATAGTAAGGGCTCTAACCAAAACCCTATCCAAGTTGGATTGCATACATACATATTTAGAAATTTCTTTCACTTAACAAAGCTAAAAAGCTTTTGAACAAAAGACCTAATAAATGGCAGCAAAGACAGAATAAACTATTTTTGAGATCACAGATGATTATATATCGACATAAATCAAATATCTGAATCTCAAGTAAAATTATATCAAGATGATTGTGGCGAAGTAACACCAAATTAACGGATCACTAGATAAATTTGTAGGCCAAATGCCAAAATAGACTCTGGATAAATGTAGCCAAAATAACAAAAATGCATATGAGAAAGTGAACTAACCAAGATCAAAAGATATTATACTTCCAAGTCTAACAACAACTCTTTTCCACTCAAAATCAAGAACTTTCACCCTAAAATTAAGTCAAATTGAAAGAGAAGAAACCTATACAAGATACTTGATGTGCTAGCAACCCCCAATTTCAAGAAGCTATGAATACAACATTCTCAACCCACAAAATTGTACTGAAGATTTTAACAAGAACTCAAGTCCTCGAACGCAAAAAACCCTTAACCGACCTAAATTTTCATTGTCCCTTGAAACCCCATCAAGGAAATAAGAAAATAAAGCCAAGATTGAATTTTTACCATATGAGGTTTCACCTAAAACAAATACAGCAAATTACATACCCAAAAACATAAACTTTACCTTCTGGGTATTGTCAAGGCCCTTGAGATAAATAAACACCGTCAACAGTTGCAAGAGAAGAAATCTACACAAGATACTTGACGTACTAGCAAACCCACAATTTTCAAGAAGTTATAAATACAAGATTCTCAAACCACAAAAATGTACTGAAGATTTAAAAGAACTCTAGTCCTCAAACGCAAGAACCCCTTAACCCACCTAAATTACCATTATCCCTTGAAAACCCATAAAAAAAAAAAAAGAGAAAATAAAGCCAAGATTGAAGCTTTACCATATGGGGTTTCACCCAATGCAGTAAAAAAACATAAATTTTACCTTGTTGGTATTGTTAAGGAACTTGAGATAGAACACTCGAGAACCCTAATAAGCTCGGACACGGAGGGGATAGTGTTAAAAGGGCGATGTTGGTGTATAGTTGAGAGCCACGTGGCGACTTCCCAATCATCTTCTTGCTTCCCAGTCCCAGCTAGGGTACACTCTCTAATCATAACCGCGATAATTTTCTTTTTCATTTTTTTTTTCACACGCAATTTAAAAAGAACATGAATTACTCCTCTTCATTTGTTTAGACTCTGGATATAAGCTTAATTCTGATTTTTCTGAGTACTACCAAATATATAACATGCTGGAACTATTCACAATATTGTAGTGTCATTGAATATACTTGATGACTTATGTTCGATTGTATAAGTAAAACGGGTGCTTATGTCATTTTATTTTTTTAGAAAAAAATCAAATCATAATAATAATATTCATTCTGAAATAAGTATTAGGGCTATAGAGGGTTTTAAAGAGAAGTACAGATAGGTCGAAAAAGTATTAGGGGAAGGTAATTAGATAGGATATGGCGAAGGTCCAGTTTGTCAAGTACATGACTTTAGATAGGAGACTATGACAGATACGAATTAGGGTAGAAGAGTAGTAGGTAGTTGTGTTTCGTCCTACGTATTCGTTCATACTAGTTCGTAGTGTTACTCTTATAGTTTTTTGTCGTTCGATTTCTACTACTTTCTCTTATTTCTTGTATGTCTATTATCGTATTGGTTTGTAATAGCTACAACCTTTATTTCATAGTACCTTATCATGTTTTTGTAGTATTTTGCCATGACATTTTATACTGCATTGAGTTACTTGTTCTTGTGCCGAGAGTTTACCGGAAACAGTCTCTCTACCTCCAAGGTAAAGTCTGCTTACACTCTGCCCTCTCCAGATCCACTTTGTGAAATTACACTGGATATGTTATTGTTGTAGTATTCTGAAATAATTTGCTCCCAACTTTAGCAGTGTGACGAATAAATTAATTAAGACAGTGAAAATTAGTTTGCATCATTAAGGAAGGGGAAAAAAATAGAGTAAGAAAGGCGGTGATTAATTTAAGCAGGCCATGTTTATTTGAATCATAAAAATCGGTTGGCCTAAATAATTTAATGCATTTTAGAGTTCTTTGTATTTTGTACCATCAAAGTACTATTTTTCAATTTACATATTACTATCATGTATTTTTTTTTTATTTTTTTTTTACATTTGGCCTCCTAACCACGCAATGTTGTTCATGTTATTCAATGTGTTATACAATTTGCCTCCTATTATATGCATTTCTTTTTTATTTGCATCACATCTTTGCAAAAGTTAAATTATATCAGTAGTATGTAAAGATTGTAATAAGAGCCCGTTTGGATTGGTTTATAAGTTGCTTATGAGCTGTTTTCAGTTTTTTTGAGTGTTTGGCTGGCCAGCTTAAAGTCATTTTGTGTTTAAAATAAGCTCAAAAAAATAATTGGGCTCATTTGACTTAGCTTATCTAAAGCAGCTTATAAGCTGAAAACAGCTTATAAGCCAAAAAAAAAATAAGTTAGACTACCCAACTTATTTTTTTTTAACTTATAAGCTATTTGGAGCTTTAGGCATAAGCGTATCCAAACAGGCTCTTCTCATTCACAAACTATGTACCAAAGCTGCGTAATGCATCAAGAAGTCAAATCATGAGACTATGTTTTTTCTCCTGTCAAAACGTTGACTTTCCTTCTTCCCCCTTCTTTATGTAAACTTTATGTGTTAATTTTGACAGCCTAAAATCCTTAATTCCAGTTTCTTGAGCTTTGTTCTATGGCTACTGAACTAAAGTCTCAAGTGTTCTTGAGTTTCAAAGGCAAAGACACTGGAAATACTTTTGCAGATCATCTCTATGAAGCTCTGCTGGGAGCAGGATTTGCAACATTTCGAAGTGGTGATGAAAATGAGGGAAGAGAAGAAATCAAGTTGGAATTGCAAAAGGGTATTAAAGAATCAGGGGTTTCAATTATAATCTTCTCAAATGATTATGTGTCTTCAAGTTTGTGTCTTGATGAGTTAGTAATGATCTTGGATTGTAAAAGGATATCAAGGCGTGCAGTTCTTCCCATATTTTACCATGTGGATCCTTCTGATGTTAGGAAACAAAAGGGGAGAATTGGTGAAGCATTTGATAGGCATGAAAGTGGAAATGAGTGGAAAGCTATGGTTAGAAAATGGAGGGAAGCACTCAAAGAAGTTGCAGATTTGGGAGGAATGGTCTTACAGAACCAAGCTGATGGGTAAGTTCACTAACTTTAAATACACTTGAGCAATGCTTCATCGACGATTATGAGTTTCTTTTAAACACAAATGTCTACTTTGTTAAAGTTGAAACATGACGATGATGATTTATGACAATTAACTGAGAAAATGTATTTGATTGGGGAGCAATCCTAATTAGAAGAATAGAGGAATTAAACATTGCTAAATATAATTTGGTGCTTCATTCGTAAACGTTCTAAATCAAAATGCTAGAGTTCTAAAAGTTGAAGTTTGACTGTTAACCAAGTAAAACACTCCTCCCCCTCTCCAAGAGGGAATGGGATAAGAGGAAGTTCCTCTAAACAAGTTGGTACTTCAATTTTCTCTGCTTTATGACATCAATTCTTCTCTCTTCATTTCCTTTTGAACTAAGGAGAAGTTTTAATCTATGTTAGACTTTTCTATACCATTATCTTTATTATAATTGCTTAAGATGTCTTTCCCTTAGTCTTTCTGATAACAATTTATGTACACTCTATTAGGCTTCTGTGTTCCGATCATTCATGCTGCGTGATTTTTGTTAAAACATTTCAGACATGAGTCCAAATTCATCCAGAAGATCCTTAAAGTGGTTGAGAATAAACTGAGCAGGCCAGTCCTGTATGTTTGCCCTCATCTGATAGGAATAGAGCGGCGTGTTGAAAAGATCAACTCATGGCTAGAGGATGGATCTATTGATGTTGACACTCTTGTTATTTCTGGCTTCGGTGGGATAGGCAAGACAACAATGGCAAAGTATGTGTATAATTTGAACTTCAGTAAGTTTGATGGTAGCAGCTTTTTGTCCAAGATTAGAGAAAATTCAACACACCGTAAAGGTTTAGTTACTCTTCAAAGGCAATTTCTTTCTGATATTTGCAAAAGAAAGCAGAAACCTATCTTTTCTGTGGACGAGGGAATGGCTGAGATGAGAGATGCTGCAAGTTGTAAAAGAATCCTTCTTGTTCTTGATGATGTAGATAACCGTGATCAATTGGATGCTTTACTGGAAATGAAGGACTTGTTATACCCCGGAAGTAAAGTCATTGTGACAACTAGGAACAAGAGATTGCTTAGGCCTGTTGATGTGCATAAGCTTTATGAGATTGAAGCTTTGAATAGAGACGAATCGGTTGAGCTCTTAAGTTGGCATGCATTTGGTCAACATTGTCCTATTAAAGGCTTTGAAGTGTTTTCTGAACAAGTAGCAATCCATTGTGGAGGGCTTCCATTAGCACTTGAAGTTCTAGGTGCTACTTTGGCAGGAAGAAACATGGATATTTGGAGAAGTACAATACAGAAACTGGAAACAATTCCGAATCATCAAATTATCAGGAAACTAACAATAAGTTACGAATCTCTGGAGGATGATCATGATAAAAATTTATTTCTCCACCTAGCTTGCTTTTTCGTTGGGGAGGACAGAGATCTAGCAATAGCTATTCTCAATAGGTGCAACTTTTACACTGTAATCGGAATTGAGAATCTCATTGACAGAAATTTTATAAAAGTTAGTACGTCTAACAGGTTGATTATGCATCAAATGATTCGAGATATGGGAAGAAACATTGTTCGTCAAGAATCACCAGCCGAGCCTGGGAAACGCTCTAGACTGTGGCGTTCGAAGGATTCCTTTAATGTCTTAATCCAGAACCGTGTAAGGAATGCTCTCTTATATGTCTCTTAAAGTAACAATTCAAGGGAATTAAGTTGATTTTCACTGATAGCTTATCCTTTGCTAAAACTAGCGCTATTCATGTTGATTCAGTAGTTAACATAGTTCTCAATTAAGTTCAATAAAATGGGTTGAAGATGAGGAGTACCTTTGCTTCACAGTTATATATTCTTGAACCAGCAATATTTGTAAATTTTCATTTATTGAGCTAACTATTTCTTCTTCCTCTCAGGACTGGTTATGTTCATCATCTTCTTTTTTTGTCATTCCCTTCTTAATGCCTACTTGCCTTTACTCATCATTTTCTGTCCTCTATCTGAACAGGCCACTCAAACAATTCAGGGCATTATCCTCGACATGGATATGCTCATGGAGAATGACATAGTTAACTCAAGCTTTTCCGCCATTGATTTCAAGAAACACAAAGCAAAAAACTTTCTCAAATATTCTAATCCTGAGAGAGGTCAATTCAAACAGAAAAGGTTTGGTTTTTCTCCACGGCATTTGGCAGATGCCAAAGAAGTAACAAATGAGCTGATTTTGGAAACAGATGTATTTGCAAATATGCAAAAGTTAAGACTGCTCCAATTCGATCACGTTGAGCTTCAAGGATCTTTTGATGTTTTTCCTAAGAGATTAAGATGGTTGCGCTGGTCAGAGCTGCAACTAGAATGCGTGCCAATTGATTTTCCTCTAGAGAGCCTTGTAGTGATTGAATTACAACGTAGCAGCTTGAGGAAAATTTGGCATGGAGTCAAGGTGTGTTGATAATATGCTTCATTCTTTAAGGTGTAGAAGAAACTAACTTAGTTTTATCTAACACGGTTTTCATTTCTATCTTTGTCATTCAGTTCCTTAAATATCTGAAAATTTTCGATCTCAGCCATTCCTACGAGCTTCTAAGAACACCTGATTTTTCCGGACTCCCCAATCTTGAGAAATTGATCCTTCGATATTGTACAAGCTTGATTGAGCTTCATGAGACCATCGGATGTCTAGAATCACTTACTCTGTTGAACCTCAAAAATTGCAAAAATCTGCAGAGACTTCCAGATAGCATTTGCATGCTAAAATGTCTGGAGACACTAAATATCTCTGGTTGCTCAAATCTTGAATATGTACCGATGGATCTGGATAAAATGGATTCGCTGAGAGAGCTGAATGCTGATGAAATTGCAGTTCACGAAATGATTTCTACTGCAGAAGAGGTCCAACCATGGTATGGATTCCTTCGATCCTGGATGTGGAAGGGGACAATATGTCCTAAAGTTTCACATATTAGTTTACCTAATTCTTTGGTTACTTTGAGCCTTGCCAAATGCAATCTATCTGACGATGCTTTTCCAGTTGCTTTCAGTAGCCTCTCCTTATTGCAAAACTTAGATTTGAGCCAAAATAAATTTTGCAGTCTACCAAAGGGCATAACTTATCTTACTAGACTTCAGAAGCTAGAAGTGGAAAGCTGTGGAAAGCTCAAGTCGCTCTTAGGGCTTCCCAGTATAGAACATCTTAATGTTACTAACTGCAGGTTGTTAGAGAAAATATCATATCAATCTAAATCATCTAGACTGAAGGATTTGCTTGTGTCAAATTGCGTTGAATTAGTTGAAATAGACGGAAATTTCAAGTTAGAACCCTTGAGAAATACTGAAGCAGAGATGCTTTGCAAGTTGGGCTTGTGGAACTTGGCTCCTATGGACAATGTCATGATCAATCTTACATCTAATATACTGAGTTACTACCGAATACACGGTAAAGGTTGGACTCCATCAAGGAAGACGAAGAAAGTTGTTCTTCAGGTATGTCCTGCTACCTATACAGGCGTATCTTCTCTTAAATGCAACATATGCAAATGCTTAATTAGTTATAAAGGATATGATATTTTATTTTCACTTTATCTTGCTCGTCTTTTTTCGTCTTTTGTGAGCACACACCTGGAATATTCACATAGACAAGAACTTATAAATGTTTATGGGTTATTTTTTTGCAGGGACTGTACCAACCAGGTGTCTTTAGCACTTTTCTTCCAGGTGAACATGTTCCTTCTTGGTTTAGCTCAAAGTTTACAAAAGAATCACGCACATCCTTCAAAGTGCCTACCTGTAATTCCAGAATCGAAGGCTTGAGTTTTTGTATTGCGTACAAGCGTTCCACGATTGGGCTCTCACCAAGCATTCTCCGTCCCCCACGCCTAACTCCGTCTCCAAGAATAGCTCAACTTCCCATGCGCAAAGCTCAAGGAAGACCCCTTCGTTATCGGCCAGTGCAAAATAAACCATATGAATCAACTTTTGACTGCCCATGCATTACAGTTAATAACTTAACTCGGAGTTTGAAATGGTCTTACCAGCCCTTGTTCTACGGAGTTCCAGAAGGGAAGAAGGGAATGACGTGGTTAAGCCATTGGAAACTTGAGAATCAGTTGAGTAGTGATGATGGTATAGAGGTCACAGTTACCTCAGGAGATGGAATCACAGTTATGGAGTTTGGGATCAAAATTCTGCATGGTGAAGAGCCAAAAGTGCTAGGAGAACCAAGCTGCGAAGATGCAAGTGGAGAGAGAGATATTGTTAATCCATTCTGGGATGATGTTTTGGGAGATACTAGCTCGAAGAATACTTGTTCTGTTCGGCTTCCTCCTACTTATCGTTCCATACGTGCTGCTCATGAGCCCTTTATGGAGATGGCACTGAAGAGAAATATGTCGGACTGTAACTAGGAACCTACTAATAGGCAATTACATTTCATTATACACACTCAAAATGCATATCAAAGTAAGAAATATGTTTATATGTCTAGCCATGATGAATTTCAAATAAACTTTGGAGGCTTTAACTAGGTTGGACTTTCTAGCTTCTTCTTTTTCATCTGTATTCTGCTTTTAAGCTTGAGCCTCCATGTCTGTCCAATATGTTCTGAATGTACACACAAGGAATTCATGTCCTTAAGCGAAGAACACGAGGAATCTTTTGATGGAGGAGAAACAACAATCCAGAAAGAAATGGAGGAGAAAATACAATCCAGAAAGAAATGGAGAAGCGCGCGCACCCACGGACATCAGCTTCTATGGGGCAATCAATTGTTATCATCATCAATGTACTCTCTGGACATGCCTATATTCCTCTTATACCACACATTAGAAGTATGTTTTTGCAGTCATCGTTTGGTTTATAGCTTGGAGATCTATTCCAATTACTAAAGGCATGGGAATTAGGATACAACACAAACTGGGTAAATTTGTTTTCCACCGAAAACTAGACAGCTTGCGCATAAATTTAGCAAAATGGAGAAGACCAATTAAAAAGTAATTGATGCTGCTGGAATCCAGTTACACGAGTAGACTTCTATCTATGATACGTATTACCAAAACTCAGATCAAGACATGTTACGTGAGATAGATGTCCCGGAAAGCAGAAAACAAAGGAACTTCTAATTCATACATGAACTGCACCACTACTGAAACAAATTGATTGAAGGACAGGTAGATACTGCTTGATTTTGAGGTCAAGGAGCTTGAACGATAATGCATAAAAGTAACTTTCAATGCCCATATCCAGATCTCAAAAGATATCCCTGTGACAAAAGATGCTTGTATGCTTAAATCTGGAATACAAAGGACATACACTAAAAATAAATCCAGGGGAACCAACCCACATCAAAGGAAAGCAATCACAGTAAGGCCATTCTGATTTTCTGATATTAATAACGAAGATGAGAGTTTGGTACATAGCTCTCTAGCAATACTAACTTCGTTCACAAAGCAAAACTGGAAGAACCTACGAATAGAAAAAGGGGGTGTGGGTGGGCATACAAGCACTATTTTGAAGAGGTGAGGAAGAACGTCAAGACCAAGGTTGGAAAAATTGTACATTTATTCATCATCTTGGACTTTGGACTTCTTTTTCTTCTTTTTACTTTCAACTGCAGCTTGGAGTTCCTCTCCATTTTCCTCCTTTTTCTTCTTTTTCTTCTTCTTCTTCGCTGTTCCATCCTCATGCACACCATTTGCGTTATCAACAGTCTGATCCTCTTCATGCTCTGCCTCCTGTTCTGATTTCCGTTTCTCCTTCTTCTTCTTTTCGGGCTTTGGTTCTTCGGAGGCATCGCCATTTGTGTCCTCAATCATGGGTTGAGCATATTCCACTGTCTCAACTTTGGATTTCTTTTTCTTGCTTTTCTTTGCGGAAGTCTCATCGACGTCCATTTCTGTGTCTGCAGCACACAACAAATGGTTGATAGATACCCAATGCGGAAGCCAAAATATGTATATCCAACGAAAATTCTAGGAATTAATTGAAACTGATGTTCAGCCAATAAACATACATTTAATCCATCTTTAATAATGCATGCAGATAAAGCCTAATAGCATTTACTGAGCAAGTACAAGAGAAGCATGACACAACATTCAAAACTTTTATTATACTAGCAACAAGTTGTCAAGAATGTGCACCATTCAGGTATACTTGTACCAATTCCATCTATTTGAACAACATTAAGTCTATGAGCCTGTTTGGATGGACTTATGCGTATAAGCTGCAATACAGCTTATAAGCTAAAAAAAAAAAAGTTGGGATAGTCTAACTAATTTTTTTTTGGCTTACAGCTTATAAGCTGCTTTAGATAAGCTAAGTCAAATGGGCCCAATTATTTTTTTGAGCTTATTTTAAGCACAAAATGACTTTAAGCTGACCAGCCAAACACTCAAAAAAGCTGAAAACAGCTTATAAGTCAATCCAAACGGGCTCTATATATTCTCCTTATATCTTAGGAAATGAGCATTTCATTGTGTTACGTTTAGTATGTCCAGTGTAGAGATTGTAACTCAATATGAAACCTAGCATCATGCTCCCAAAACTCACCTTTGTCTTGGACTGTTTCAATAGCAGATTTCATCACATCTAGGTTTTTTCGTGGTGCAACCCCCTTGTCATAAAAGTCTAGGCGCTCCTCAACTTGTTCACGGAGTTTCTCTCCAAAAGTAGTAGTACTGTTATCTGTAGACAAATACGGGAAAGGAAGTGAGAACGAAAAAAACGAAGAAACAAAATCTTGTATGAAAACCATTAGGTAATGAAGTGACAGAAATGTTGGCCTCTAGTCTGTAAGACACTGACCTAAGAAACAGTCGAGACGAGAAGCAATAGAACACTTGTTTGCGAGATAACGAGCCATTCGACCTTTGTTTTTTGCAGAGGCACGGCCAATGAATGAAGAATGGAATATGAGTCCATATTTTGGCGTATTCCCTTTGGTTTTCAAGGCCCTGAAACAAAATGATAGGAAGTGACACTTAGAATGTGATTAGACAAAATGTTGGTATCATGTGTAGCTGAATGAAGCAAACCTGACATGAGACAATGAGCAAGTGCAAACTAAAATTCATAAGAGCAGATTACCTGAATAGTGCCTTCTCAGCACCAAGGATCTGAAGGGTAGAAGAAGGGCACTTTGCCAAATTTGTGAGACTGCCAGCATGAGAAATTAAGCGAGCACCCACAACTTCACCAATCAGAGCAGCCAAATTTGGTGCTATGTCGTTCATTTTGGCAACCAGATAATCATAAAGATTCTTCCTGTATTCAACAAGGTCCATTACCCTCTGTGCAAATAGGTTGACATTAATCATGTCAACTGGCGACAAATCCTGGCCTGGGAATTAGAACCAAACGAGTTAACAGAAGGAATAGGCATCTTTTCCATGACTTGTAAAAGGTTAATATTATACCCATGGATGCTTTTGCTGCTTCTACAATTTCTTTTGCTTTATCTTCATCTCCAACTATTTCGGTCAGTGCTGAAATTTTGTCTTCAGACAATTGGGATTTGTCATCAACAAATTTCACAACTCTGGCATATAGGTAATTGTCATTGACAATCTTGACCAACTCCGGGAAATGCCAAGAGTACCATTCTCTGCATCAATATGTATTCAATTCAGGAATCAAAATAGAATGAGATTGAGAGTGGCCTTCAAACAAACATATGTTTCATCCATATTCCAGAAAGCCATGCAGACGCAAGAACATCGGATCTGATACCAAATAGTGGCCTAAATATTTTTTGAAATATATTATCTGTTACTGAGATAAGTTGAACTGATAGAGAAACGGCAAGGAAGTTCCAAGCATGCATCAGACTCTCCATGCAATTACACGCATGTCATACAAACACATATTCATTTGAAGACACGAAAACTACAAACCAAGCATCAGCAATGTAAGTTTACATTAGTACCAATCTGATTATGGTATGGCACGTCGTCTGTATCGTGTTAATACTGAGAACATATGAGTCGAGATAAGGCAAAGAAGAAACATACCTGACTCTCATGGCAAAGGTATTTATATCTTTATCAAGAGTATCAAGTAGGACAATTGCCTGAGTAACCATATTGTCAACACGATTAACATTGAACTTGACCTTTGCTCTGCTGTAACTGTGACTCAGACCAAGTTGGGCTTTCTCCAAATCACCGGGCTACAAGAAAAATTGCAAAATAATAAGTAGGAGTTCACATATCTGAGAATGTTTTAAACTTTTAAGATATACACTGGTTTAAGATATATACTCCTGATTGGCCTATGTTAGATAATCAAGCAATAAAGAATAGTGAATAACAAGGCTCAACTGCCTGTTTGCTGTTCCTTTTTTTATCCCAAACAAAGGCCAAAATATCAATTAAAGGCCCAAGCCACTCGAACAGATGAGATAAAAACAAAACTAGGGATACTTCAAAGTGAACTAAGGCAAGGATAAATTGTTTGGCAAGCAAAGGGAGAAAATAAACCTTTAGGTTTTCAATGAACTTCCCAAAATGCGATCGTACTCCACGCAAAATCTCTTCAACAAACCCGTTACATTGGCATGGAATCTTAGTTACTTCATGGATATGAGACCCAAGCTTAGAATCTGCCACTCCTAAACTGAACTTAGCTTTCTTACCCTCCTTGACTTTTGGGAGACTACGCTCCAAGAAGTTCTGTAGCTCCTCAGTCATTCGGCCTGGAACACCAATTCAAAAAATCCGGTCAGCACAATAAACTAACAAACAAAACTGAGGAAAAATGAAAAATAAAGTACATCAAATAGCTCGGCCTGACAGACCATTGCTTCAACCACATTTCTCAGCATTTTAACACTATCCAGTTACTTAAAACCCAACTAAAAGTAACAATTAATAGTAAATGAGGATTGGACCTGGAAACTAAAGTAGGTTAATTCTAGTAGCAGTAAAATCACACCAATAGTGCAAAAAATTCGATACATTGCACAACATATCCAGTGAATAAAACTTAAAAACAACATATTTTCAGCTTCTAAATTCGTCATTGGTAATTTTGGTGCATAAATACTTAGCTAATGCAACACAAAAATATATCAAAAGCATAATTGTTTGACCGCATGAAAATCTTGGAACACGAAAAGATATACTCTCTCGTTTCATAATAAGTGGTGTTTTTATCCTTACAAAATCAAGATAGTAAGTAATAACCCTTTTTTTTCTTCCAATTTTAACTTTGTATAAATAAGTAGAGTTTTATATATTAAAGAACAACTTCTTTTTTTCAGGAAGTTGTAAGCCCTAAGAGTGAGTAGCTTTCTTAAGGGATAAAAACACAAAAAATATGAGACTTTCAACAGCATGCACCACAATATCACTAACTCAGAAAAATTTAAACCCCATTAACATAATAGAGGTAAAACCACACATGCATTCACACAAAAGTCATACAGAAGCAAAAAAAAAAATATGAACCTTCAGAAACAGCGTTGCATTGATTGAGAGCATCAAGTGCAGATTCAAAAGGGTTAAAAGCTTCAATCTTTACTACTTTGCCAAAGCGAACAAGGTCAGTAATAGAGTTCCTAACAGCCTCAGTGTTCTGACCAATTTCATCAATACCATGAGCCAAGAACAACCCATAACCAGACGCCGACTCGTACAATAGATACAACGTCATTCTACACAGTTGCTACGAATTTCGCTTCGTTTCTCCTGTGAGCAAATGTGTTAGGTTTAGGGTTTATAAGAAGAGGTTTATAGTGGGAAAAAAAATTACGGGAAGGGAAATAAGGCTTGGGCTGTTGAGAAAAATAAGGTTTGGGCTGCATTATTTAGGGCTTCGATATGAATTGGGCTATTTGAGATTAATATGGATCATTTTTTTCCGCGGATTGTCCTTGTTCGGCGGTGGTCTTTTAATTGTTTCCTCTCAAATTGCTGGTCTTAAATTATTGTCCTTCGCTTAAAATATTTCAAAGTTTTGGGTGCAAATTAGGCTCAGTAAAAAAATAATCACAAGGCAGAGTTTCGCAGAAAAATTAAGCCTATTTGGGTGAAAGTTAGGGCCTAGCTTTTATAGAATTCCAGCAAAGTCAAAAACAAAAAATTCAGCCTTGCAAAATTTCGCAAGGCAAAAGTTTGCCTTAAAGGCTGAATTTTCGCGAAGCCTTGCCTTATGATTTTTTTTTTTAACTGAGCGAGGGTTCGAACCCAAAACCTTGGAGTATTTTCGTTCACTTTTTTAGGCGAAGGGAAAAATCAAAGACTGGCAATTTGAGGGCAAAAATTAAAGATTAGCTCCTTTGAAGGGCAAAAAAAATACTGAAATAGGTTGAATCATGACCCGCCTAACTCGTCCCAATTTTTATAACTGATTCTTTTCTGCTAAAAGTGGACATAGTTTTAATGCATTGTGGTTAACACTATACATACATTAATAGAAATCAGATGTCCGATTATGAGAATTCATTGCACATTTCAAAAACTAACTCGGAAGTTAAAGTAAATTTACTATTTGAGACAAAAAGAAATGGAATCAAATACCATCAAAATTAAATCACCGCAGTAAAGTAAAAAAATTCATCTACGCTAACTATTCTCTCATAGAAAAAACAATAAGCAATTTCCAAGATTCAGAATGATATTCTCAATGGTCGCCATACATGCTCTTAAAGAATTAAAAAGGCAAAAGTCGTAGATAGCCCTAAATTTTGCCACATTTTTCATTGAAGCACTTAAACCGAGAGTTGTACTTATTTGGTACCTAAAATTCTCTGAATTTGTACCCATTGGGTACTTTTTGCTGATGTGGCAAAAAAAGTGAAGCACACTTTCCTTGGACGTGTGGGCCACTCTTAAATGTTAATTTTCTTTTTCTTTTTTTGATTAAAAACTCACCTTTTGACTTTTCTTTTTCTTGTTTTCATTAAAAACTCACCTTTTGACTTTAATTAAAATTAAGAAGAAGAAAAAACATTGGTCCACTCTTCAGCTCCCCTCCTTCCCTCTTCGTCTTCTCCACTTTGTCTTCTTCAATTTTTTTATTTTTTTTTAGTTTCTTTATATTTTGTTCATAAAAATTAACTTAAAAAAAGGAGGAAGACAACTGGACCGATCTTCCTCCTCAATTCTTCCATCCAACTATTTTCTCACCCCTCTATTCCCATCATCTCTCTCGATTCGACTTCTTCTATTTTTTTTTTTTTTTAGTTTCTTTGTATTTTGTTCATTTGGAATATGTATCAGATTTAAGTCTCAAAAATTTCTGGCGAAGCTCCATTTTTTCCGGCAAGATTGACACAAATTAATTATTTTTTTCGGGTGAAAGTCCGTTCTTGCCCCTCGTAATTGTGGGAAATGGGATGGGGAAAATGGTTACTAGTTGGGAAGAAGGTGAAATGGGGGGTGCAGCCAGTGGGAGTTGTGCCGGCGCCGGTGGGCGGTGGTATGGGGTTCGGTGGGGAAGAAGAAGTGCATTGGGGGAGGGGGGGGGGGGGGTTGTTTGGGGTAATTAAAAAAAAGTTTTAAATATATTTTTGATTTATTTTACTAAAGTGTCACGTGTCACATTCTCATTGGACAAAGTAGCCATGTCATAGAGAGTGTAATACACTCTCTTAATTTTGCTGATTATTGTGAAAAAGGTATTCAATGGGTACAAATTCAGAGGAGTTTAGGTATCCAATAGGTACAACCCTCGGTTTAGGTACCCCAGAGGAAAATGTGGCAAAGTTATGTTGGATGGGCTAAAAATCAACTCAATATGAAATTATCTTGTGTCTGACCTATTAGATTTTCCGTTGATGGGCCATAAGCTTTTGGGCCATATTTGTTACTCCTTACCTGAAGTGAATGTACTGATATGACTAAAACATTACAACAACAACAACAACCCAGTGAAATCCCACAACGTGGGGTCTGGGGAGGGTAGAGTGTACGCAGACCTTATTCCTACCAAGGTAGGACGGCTGTTTCCGAAAGACCCTCGGCTCAATAAAGAAAAAGCATAAAAAGAGGTCAGATAAGGCTAAGAGATTCAAAGCGATATGGAAATGAAATAATGCAAGCGACACAGATAACATAGGATAATCAAAGCACAGGAAATAACAGATAATAGCAGAAATCAGAGCACAAGAAATTATACTGCGATAATGCGACTACTAATAAGACAGGATAACGAGACTAAAACATTGTCTGAACTAATAAGTATCCTATATGTAAATATTTTCTTTACTTGCGCCCCATCTTTTGTTATGTTGGGATGAATTAAGAGATTGAAGATTTACGGAGATAACTTCCTTTCAAGTGATTTTAAGTTTACTCATCTCCTTTTAATACCTTAATTCACCATGATTTCGCACCTAAAATCGGGTGAATCTAGAGATCGACAAAAGGACATGACCGTATGAACGTAAGCCACCTTCTCTCCTTTTTATTCTCGATTTTTGCTACTTGCAGCTTCTTTTGAATGTAGTCATTTGCAATTGTATCTAATCTCGAATGACCACACATCCATTCTTAGCATATGCATCTCATTAATATCATCTCCTAGATATGTTATACATTAGTGGTCCCACACTTATTCCATATAACACCTTTTTGTCTTATAATTGCTTTATATAACCTATTTTTCATTTTGATAGGTACCTTTTGTCACATAACACTTCTCTATTTTGACAATCTTGTTCTGATCATATGCGCAGATCTTTATCCGACATACTATTTTCATGGAACGTTTAGCCTAAATTTCCAACTTGATTGCATTTACAATTTAGACGCCATAATCCCATTTAATCTCAATTCAACTTCAATTTTCTTAGCATGACTAATAGCATGTTGGCCAAGGTTCTAAAATCAGCTTATTTTAAAAAGTACTTTTCAAAAAAACACTTTTGGCGAAAAGCAGTTTGTGTTTGGCCAATTAATTAAAAAAACACTTTTGAGCAGTCATTAGTGTTTGACCAAGCTTTTAAAAAGCGCTTCTATTTATATTTTTCTCAAAAGTACTTTTCAAAAAAATTCTTTTGGGTAAAAACTGTTTTTTTAGCTTCTGAAAAACTGCTTTTGTTACTCCGTAAAAACACTTATTTTCTCTCAAAAGCTTGGTCAAACACCTCACTTTTTTTCAATAAGCATTATTGAAAAAATAATTACTTTTGGGGAGAAAATAAGCTTCGTCAAACAGGCTATAAATTTGCAATGCAAATTAGTCTTACATTTGCTTATATCATAACTTGTTACTTTATAGAGCGGTTCTTCACAATTCAAACATTTGATCGACATGCCTGTTGATTTCGTCAATTAACACCTCAATCATAAGAGAAAGTAGAGAAATCACTTGTTAGGAATTACTTTGCTTTTCCTGCTCCTTGGAATGACTTTTGTAAAATTTAAGTTTACACTCGAATAATATCTAATTGAGGCTGTAAACTTTAAGTTTACTCTCGAATAACATTTGTCCCCGCCGGTGAGCCACCATTAATCTCCACCATCCTTTCCTCTATTGAAATAGCCCAAAACCTGCATTAAAACCACCATCTTAACACCGCTCATCCTAATGGCCCATCGAGCCACCACTGACTAGCCAATATTCTTGTAAACGGAGGACATTTTAGAGCGCAAAGATAAATGGAGGGGATTTTTGTACCAAATTTCACGGTTCGAGGGCATTTTTTTCCGTTGATTTTGAGAAGGGCGAAATAGGATTCTCTCTTCCTTGGCTTTGTATTTCCAGCACTTGGTAATTAATAAAGTCTCTTTCAATTGCCAAACAAACAAAAAAAACGTTGTTTAGATAATACACGTATTAAGTTATGTTTATGTATATTTTATGCATATTATGTAAAATAAGAATACATTTATTAACAATACGAATATTAAACTATTTAAAGACGTAAATATGTTTTTTTCAAAAGTAATTAATCCATAATAATTTTTCATTATTAATCACCACACAAACAATTCTAGAATTATAATCCCCACCTGACTAACATAAAAATTAAACAGTCCCTTACTTGTTTACTGCTACAATTAATTTTAACGGTTTTGTACTTTTCCTAATCTTGGAATGAAGGTAACCACTTTTGTAAACTTTAAAAATCAATAATGTCAAAGTTTTATATTAAGGACCAAAATAATTCTACCTTTATATTTAACCTCATTTTCAAGCCTCGAAAAGAAAAATGTTCTGATAATAAACGCTTTTCTTTTAATGGAGTTTATGCATGTAAAATTGGATTAATCGAACTTTCAAATAAAAAATTATTTAACCAAAATACATAAAAGTTCTACACTAGGAACCAAAATAATTCTACCTCTATGCTTATTGACTAGTAATTAGTGCGAGAAATGTTTGTAGTGTCTTCACACCTCAAACTTAATAAATTTCAACTTTTTCCCACCAATGTTTAAACTAAAACTTTAAATACTATCGATAAGCATCTAAAATAATGAAGTCACCTTGTCAATTGCTCTCAGACTTTTAAACAATAAATTACGGTGAAAGATTTAAAAGAGAAAATATCGAACAATAAAATATAAGCTGGAAATCTTGGATATAATAATGGAAAAGAACACGCTTAGATAAGTAAAACATAAATTATACAGCCTTTTTCACTACATTAAATTTTTTGGTGACATAGAGTTTACAAAAAAAGGAGTAAAAGTTAATTGAATAGTTATAGAAGTAACAAAATTCGCAATTTACGATTCAGTGGTAAATTAGTACATCTTCGTGCTGAAATAACAGTGGAAATTTCACTGAGTCTCCCTAATATCCTCTGAAAAATTCAAATTATATGCAGACTTTTTTTTTAATTGAAAACTTATAGAACCCATACCAATAAGTTATATAGTAATATATGACCAATGTCATGCTATAAAATTTCATCTTTCTGACAAAAAAATAAAATAAAATTATGTATTGGTTATTTTCCAGAAATCTGTAGTCCTAGTTATGTCATTTTGGTTAACTTTTGCATTTTTCAACTTCATCTTAAATGGTGATGTTAAATTTTGAATTAGTTAGGTTAAAAACTCGGAAGTTCTTTCTCCAACGTCATGCTAATTAAAACAGAAACATTTCATTCTCGTAAAACCCTAGTTAAACCCATCCGCAACTTAGAGCCTAGCAGCTAAAAACGGCTTATTTGAGAATTGTTTTTTTTTAAAGTATTTTTGGAGAGAAGTAGTTTGTGTTTAGCTAATTTATTTAAAAAGTGCTTTTGACTCCTTTTAATAAACAGATTGTATTTGTCTAATCTTCTTAAAAAAATGCTTTTGAGTGTCAAATTACTGAAAAGGACAAGTATCAACAAATTACTGAAAAGGACAAGTATCAATGAAACGTTTACTATCAATATTATTTTACGGAGAGAAATTATTTTAAATATCTATTATGAAAGACTTCAATTAAGTTAATACTTTTATTTAATTCAAATTTAAAAGTACATATTAAAATGTTCAATTAGTATAATACATAGAACTAATAGGTTTGGTCTTGCCCTTCAGGTATCTATCTTGCCCTTCAGGTAACGCCTGAGCTCGATTAACCCCGTGCCCGGGTATACCTTTCTGTCCGGCAGGTGCGCAAACAAGATAATCTGTTCCAACTCTTCTACGGTAGACTTAGTTGCGTCCGAATAATCCGGTAGCACGAACGATCTGGGCACACCGAAATCGTCTTCTTTGAAGTTCAGGCTCATATCTTCCTTTTCTTCACTCGAATTGGCCGAGCCTCCATTCTGTAATTGCTATTTGGTGTCTTTTCCTTTATTTGGTTCAGTAGCCTTTAGGGACGGTTCCCTTTGATTAGGGGGGTGCTTTTTCGACTGTGAACATCTCCCTTGTCGCGGGTTGCTCGCCACGAACCGTTTTTATCCCTTTCGAGATTAGAAATCTCAATATTTGATGCAATGTCAAGGGTACTGCCCTCATGCTATGAATCCACAGTCTGTCGAGCAACGCGTTGTATTTCATCTCACCCTTGGTGCCATAGAACACCGTTGTTAAATAGTCCCGGCGATGTTTACCAGCAAAGAGATTTCTCCCTTAGTAGTTTCGCTTGCCATGTTGAATCCGCTGAGAACCGAGCCGCCGGCATGATTTGATCCAACAATCCAAGTTGCTCTACAACTCTCCATCGGATAATATTGGCCGAACTACCTGGATCAATAAAATACGTTTAACTTGAGATTTAAAAATAAGGATTGAAATTACCAAAGCATTGTTGTAGGAGTGAATGATGCCCTCTACATCCTCATCGTTGAAGGAAATAGATCCTTCGAGTACATAATCCCTGGTCCGTTTCTCTCGATCAACCGAAACTTTGGTCCTCTTCATCATCGGATCTCGTGGCATTTCCGTTCTTCCGATTATCATATTGATCACGTGTTGAGGCTCCATGGGCTCAACCTGTTTGTGATTTTCCCTGCCTTTGTAATGTCCTTTGGCTCAGTCACTTAAGAATTCGCGAAGGTGACCATTTTTTAATAACCGAGCCACCTCCTCTCTCAATTGGCGACAATCCTCGGTCCTATGACCATGAGTACCGTGATATTCACACATCATGCTTAGATCTCGTTGAGCTGGATCGGATCTTAGTGGCCTCGGCCACCTTGCATCCTTAATATCCAAGACAAGATCTGTGACGTTAATACTGAAGCTGTACTCGGATAATCTCGAGTTGTTCCCATTGTTAACCGACCCGCTGGCGTCGTCTCTCAATAGCAGATCTCGACTGCTCGGACCGCGATCAGTTCGCCCGTCACTCCTGTTCGAATGATGACTGGGATCGTTTTTTCCTCTTTCCGACCTAAAGCTGGATTTCTCTGGTTTAGCATAAGATCGGTATCTATCCTTCGATGGGCTCGTCTCTGATTCGAAAGTCCTTCTCGACCTTTCAGAATTCTTACTTCCGCCTATCGGATCTGGGGGAAGTTCAAGTTGATCATCCTCTACCCGAATATTGGATTCGCACCTGTTATGAACATCGGGCCAAGTCACTGCTTCGTACTCCAACAAGTTTTTCTTTAATTTAAACGAGGCAGTAGAGCTTTGGGGGTTGAGACCCTTGGTAAAGGATTGGGTGGCCCATTCTTCCGGGACCGGAGGGAGTTCCATTCGTTCCTTTTGGAACCTATTCACGAATTCTCGGAGCAATTCGTTATCTCTTTGGGTGATTCTGAAGATGTCTGCTTTCCTTGCCTGTACCTTCTTGGCTCCGACATGGGCTTTGATAAACGCATCTGCGAGCATATCAAAAGAAGTGATGGAATGCTCGAGCTGGTGGTTATACCAGGTCAGTGCCCCTTTAGACAACGTTTCACCGAACTTTTTTAGTAGCACTAATTCGATTTCATCTTCTTCAACGTCGTTGCCTTTTATGGCACAAGTATACGAAGTCACATGTTCCTGTGGGTCCGTCGTTCCATCATACTTTGGGATATTGGGCATTTTAAACCTCTTCGAGATCAGCTTCGGGGCCGCGAAAAGGCCTTTGAATGTATCTTTTTGAGTCCGGTCCTTTCAAGATCGGAGGTGCCCCCAGGATCTGGTCTACTCGAGAGTTGTACGTTTCTACCATTTTCTCATTAGATTCGATCCGTTTAGCCAATGCTTCAAGCATTTTTAGGACCTCGATAGATGCACCGGACGCCAATCTGTTATCACTATCAACGACCCGATCTTCCTCTCGGCTTGCCTTGGTAGCCCAACTTGGCTCTGCCGATATTGTTCTGTTGTCTTTCTTTTGGAGATGAGCTATAGCCACCTATTGTTCCTGCAACATTTCAAATATCAAACGTAAGTTAATTTCCTCTATGACATCTGGTGTTTTCGGGCTCATGCCAGAGGCAAAATTGTTGAATTATTGCTATTTAAATGATCTGTGGCCGGATTGCTGGCAGTGTTCTGGTTGACTGTATTCTGGTTAATGCCCTCGGTCGAGTTGACAACATTTGGATCGACTGGATCAGCCGGGGGAGCATTCTGGTTTGGCAACCCGTTGTTGTCGTTTTCGCCGTGATGACTCATCAGTTCGTTGTTGTTCGCGTGTCCTGATTGACCGCTGCTCGCCATCTTAAAATTATCTGGAATCACAAGCTTTCAAAGAACAAGTGAAAGATAGAGTTGTAAATTAATCACCACTATTATCCTACGCCCCATGGTGGGAGCCAAACTGTTTTCCCTTAAAACGGTAACAATTAAATTTATATGTGGTTTATAGGATATGTGGCTAGATTAGTAATTTATGTATAATAATAATATGCAATAATAAACGATATATTGATGAATAAGAGAGAAAACAACTTAAGAAACCGAAATATAGACTCTGTGAATTTGGTACGGTCTTTGAAATAACGTCTCTATCCCGAGCTTTGCCAATGAGTAAGAAAGCTTTCATCTCTACTTTTCAGATTACAAGTATGAATATGAATCAAAGACTCGCCCTAAAATGAAGGGAGTTCACCCTATTTATAGCAAATAATAGACGAGCCTTTGTACAACCATAAAAAGACCTTTTAAGAAAACCCTAAAATGGATAAAATGGCGCCCCGTACGGATGTCACAGGTTCTGTACGGATGTCAGCGCAAATCACGGAGCGGTTAGGCGACGTGTGACCTGGCTCGTAATGGATACTCCGAATCTGTGTCGATTGTCTTCCCCTCAGGCTCGAGTTTTCCGTGCCTATTAACATACCCTCGGTTTCATGACATTTAATTGAAAAAACTCACAACTCCTTGGCCCTCGTCCTTCGAACTTACCCGAGGCTAATGATCTTGTTTTTCTTCGGCCTCGTACCGAACAACCACAATATTTACTTTGTTTTTCACCGTATGCGAATTACTTCGGTTTTTACCGTATACATATACATTAGGATCCTACCTCTATACTCATTGTTACTTCTTTTGTTTTTTGAAGATCACTCATTGTTACTTCGTTTGTTCCTCTTCTCATTTTTTTTCTTCTTATTTAATAACATGGCCTAGCTTCCGTACGTATCCTATTCTTCAAATTTACTACTACTACTACTTGTTATCTTCATTCTCTTTGTCTATCTTGCTATTATAATGTCGTTATTTTTCTGACTATCTTGTTTTGTTACACTTTTTTTGACCTGGAGGTCTATCGAAAAAAACCGAAATCCTGCCTCTCACTTTGTCCGAGCTAAATTACATCCACCCTCTTATCGGATATGAATTCCTAAATCCATTTGCCTCGACTAGGATCAACTCCTTCTATGTCCAAGAAAAAAGCAAAAAATAAAACAGTCATCAAGTCAAAACTAGTTTCACAGTTGCTGATTCGCACCCGCTGGTTAAAAGAGACAAATAAAATATGGATCTCTGCCCTATAAAGGTAGGAGCGGTTTAATCGGAGGTTAATTTTTGAGTGAGTTAGGTTAAACACTGGCCAAGTACTTTCTTCAAACGACGCCGTACTTGTTAAAATTGAAACATTTCATTCTAGTAAAACCCTAGTTAAACCCACCCATTCTTGTTCATCTCAAAACACCAGGGAAAAAAAATGGTGAGCAGAGCTACCTGTTTGAAGTTTCTCCGATCAACGACGTCGTATCGCCGATGCTTCTCAACTGAAACTCCGGCAACATCTCCGGTGACGGTGTCAACTCCGGCGATTACCCAATACAACCGAAGAAACGCCGGTCGCCGGAAATTGTCGGACCTATTAAACAGAACAGACACAGAAACTAACTTCAAAGATGCTTTAAACAAATTGCATAACGAAGGGAAACCCTTAAGAAAGCTAGATATTATTGACTGTATCAACCATTTACGTAGAACCGATAGGTTTGATCTTGCCCTTCAGGTATCTATCTTTTATCTCTTCCTGTCTTTATTCTTTTATCAGGCATAATACAAAATTTATGTCCACCACCAAAAATAGAGGTTTTTCTCACTAATATTCAGTGGGAAATTTGAAATTTGTGTTATAAAACATGATTTTCTCACCTCATTCGCACTTAACCGTTTCACTAAGGAAACACATGGTAAGAAACTGGTTCCCATTGAAAGCTAGGAAATTTTCTAATTTTTCTGTATGAAAACACTGCTACATTCACGGGGAAATTTCAGTGGGAAAATGGTGATTTTTTGGTAGTGGTCGGGTGTCTAGGAGACACAATGCAGACGAGTTAAGTTGTCTAGATGTGCATTCTCGTGTTTAGTTGTCAATTGAGGCCAAGTTAAGGTGATAGGTATTATGTCTTTTTATTATTCAAGTGATTAAGTATTTATCAATTTATTATTAGTTCACTTTTGCAAAGTAGCTAATTGGACGCAGTATTGTATGATAAAGTTTACATTCCATGGAGATGTGTTTTCCTGAAAAATCTTTACATTTCAACTGTTTGGTTGGTGAATGGAAAATATTTTCTGCATAATAATGTCAGCAAATTGGATAGTGTTCTGGTGAAATTTATGAGTATTAAAGATTGATAATAATGCCTAAAAGTGTTGACTAGAGCAAGTGATATGGAGTAAGAATGGGGGAAGTATACTAAGAAAAATGACTTCCGCCCATAAGTGAGTTATGGAAATCAGTGTTTCCTTTAAACAAACACCAAAAAATGACTTCTTAATGTAAATGTATTCATGCCAAACACACCCAACTGAGTTTTCCTTGAACATTTAGCATGAGAAAATTGTACTAGTTTTTTTTTTCCCCCGAGGTAATAAAATGTATTAGAAAAGGCATCAAGAAGATGCAAAAACTACAGATAGGTAAACTGTTAAACTCAAAGTACAGAACTATTTGGAGCTGAACAAAGCAAAAAAGCAAAAGCCTGTATTAAAAAATTGTAAGTTTTTTCTAATTCTTCATTGCCTTTGTCTTTGTTTGAGATTCAGAGTGGAAAGACATAACCCTTTTACTGGTTTTGTCAAACATTCAATACATTTGCAATTAGTGGAGTCTCGAATAAATATGCTTGTTGACTTATTGTCTCCAATATCACATTTTTGCTTCAGAAATTAATTCTTTAATCTGCTATAAATCTCTCACTAGCAAAACGAAAATCAAGCTAATTTCACTCATAAACTACTGATCCTAGTCAGCTAGGAGTAGAAACTTGTACTCCAAATAAAAGAGGAAACAGGAGAATATTCTGTGACTTGCATAGTGCTGAATGCATTTGCAAAAACTATGTGTGGAATTGAACTCGGTTTGACCAGAATGGAAAAGAAAAGACATGGACAAAGAATTGAAGCTAAATGTATTGTCTAGTTCTACATGCATAGGAAAATATAGGTGCTGCAGAATTGGAAAAAAAATACCTACTAGAGATGACTTGGTGGTAAGATGCAGGTAGTGTGTTTTTTTAATTTGTGGTGTTCAGTTGGCAGCTCCAAGACTAACTTTATCATGCGATTTAAGATTTGGAAGCTATGGAGTACAGCAGGCTTTGGTTCCTAAAAGGACACTAATTAGCCTAGACATGTTCGAGTTCCTTTATTTATGCCAAAAAATATGTATATGTATGACATCTTTTATTGGGCTTGGAGAAGAACGGCTAAAGTTATAAGCTATATATGGTTTATGCATCATAATCTAGACTTGTGTTGACATACAAATTTATTGCTTGTGTTATCGTGTTTTCATTTTAGTGTCTCGATCTTTGACCAGTTAATAATGAAATGACTATGATATATTACTAATAATCACAGCAAAAGAAGAGCAGAAGACTTGCTTGGATCTGCGTTAGTCCAATTTTTTAGACTGTCTGCTATATCTACTATATTCCAGTGACTGCTGCAATTCAAACTACTCTTGTTTCAAGAATCATCTGATAGTCTTATCTATCTTATCTAAGTTGATCTCTTTCTTTTTCCCCTTTAATTGCATAAGCTGCTATTTCCGTCTTGGACATATTGTCTTAATCATTAAACTTCCAAATGCAGCTGTCTGAATGGATGGAAAGCAGCAAAATTATGATCACCAACGGTGATCGTGCAATACGGATAGACCTTCTGGCCAAGACAAAGGGCACAGATTCAGCCGAAAAGTATTTCGACAGCCTGCAAGAATCTGAAAAAACTATTAAAACTTATGGAGCACTTCTCAGCTGTTATTGCAGGCAGAAAAAGGTTGATAAAGTTTTGAAGCTTTTTGAGAAGATGAAAGAGCTCAATTTTACATCTACCTTAAATTATAACAATGTGATATCTCTTCATTTAAACAATGGCCAGCCTGGAAAAGTCTCTGCACTAGTTCAAGAAATGGAGCAGAGAAATGTTGCAGCTGATTTGTACACCTATAATCAGTTGATGAACAGTTATGCTTCAATGAAGGATATAGTATCAGTTGAGGACGTTCTTGAAAAGATGGAAAAGCAGCAGGTAAAGTTTGACTGGTTCACATATGGAAACCTAGCTGGGATATATATCAATACCGGGTGCCTTGATAAGGCGAATGATACTCTCCAAAAAATGGAGAAAATGGAAGATATGCACGACCGTGAGGCTTTCCATTCCTTAATCACATTGTATGAGAAAGCTTCTAATCCGTCAGGAGTCGATCGCGCATGGGAATTATTAAAGAAAGTTTTCCCAACTCCCAGCAAGATTAGCTATCTCATCACGCTTTTGGCTCTATCCAAACTGGGGGACTTGGAAACCCTTGAAAAGTGTTTTAGAGAATGGGAATCAGGCTGTAAATTCTATGACATCAAAATTTCAAATGTGATGATAGAGTCCTATCTCAACAGAAATATGATTGAAGAAGCAAATTTGCTTTATGAGAATGTGTTGAAACAAGGTGTTGAACCCAACTTAAGGACTTTCGATGCATTCACAAATTTCCATATAAAAAATTCGCAGATAGATTCCGCTCTGAAGTATTTGGAGATGGGTGCCAGCAAGGAAAATCCTAAGAAAAAAAGTTGGTTCCCTATGGATGAAACCGTCAAGATGTTTCTAGCATATTTTGAGGAAAATAATGACCCTGTTAGAGTTGAGAAGTTCTGCGAGATTATGAAGAAGATCAATCGCCTCGATTCTATTGTATATGACTCTCTTTTATGCACAAACTCTGCAGCCTCTGAAGTAGAATTATGAACACCTTCATGGTCGAGACTCAAGAGCATGAGAGGCTCATAGCTCAAAGTTTCTCAATCCAGTTCCAAGTTTATGGAATCTGATAATATCGGTCTACATTTACACCAATCCGCTATTTTCCATGCTCTTTATGCTTTACATTATTAACATTGAACTATTGAAGGATGATACTGATTTACCAAGAGAGTTATGTCAACTCACTGATATTTCTCCCCCATATTCGGTGTGAAGTCATTTAAGTGAGATGGAGCATATATAAGATAAGTAATGCTTCTATATTCTCTATACTTGATTTGATAGCTCAAAGTTATTTCATTTTAGTCTTTCTGATGTGTATTATTTGGAAGAAGAGTCTACTCCTTATTAACTTGTCATAGTTAGGCTTGAAGTTCTGGATTATATATTATTTGTTGAATTACCCAGGAAAAGGAGATTGGGTTTCAGATCGAGGTGCTAGCAAGAAGGCGATGAACCATAGTTTTCTTTTGGAGAGATTGGGTTTTCAGTTCCTTCCCCTTCCCTCATGAGATAGAAATTTTCGTTTTCCGGGAAAAAAATATCAACGTTTCATTGGGTTTTCAACACTAAGGCCTCATTTTATGCTTTTATTAAGATTAAGATGTATAAATCTGAATGGACATCTGAAATCTGGGGCCCTTTTTTCTGGACTATGGTTACTGAAGACTCGGAAATGGCGAGGGGTTTATTCCTGCAGCATTGAGAACTAGCACTAGTTGATCAATTAATGGACATTTTCGGTTTCTTTACATTCTGTATACTTGAACATATTGGGTACAACCCAATGCTTTTCAGTTTGTTGTGGTAATTTGATTAATACTAATTACTATCTAATATGCATCATATATTGCTTTACTACTATATAAATAAAAGAGGAAAAAAAGATTTTGTAGTCCTCAGAATTTACTTTTTTGAATTACCTTTTCCATGCAAATTACTTTTCTTTGATACGTGGGCCTTTGTAGTTGGTCTATGCTACTGCAACTTTTTTGTGGATTACTTTTGCCCTTATTAGGTTTTATTTTTCATTATTTGTGTTTATGCATTTTAGTGAGTTTAAGTAATTTTGGAGCCAAATTTTTGTTTCCGGTTGGGCATTTGTTATGTCTTACCAAATATTGTTGGGCTTTAAAGATGAGTGTAGTGTGAATTGCGAGATGGTGGGAAAATAAAATGGAGGGAAATGAAATTCAAATAAATTTCATTTAACAAAGACACTTTGTGACACTTTGTCCCTTATTGGTGGGAGAAAGCACTTCTTGAGCGTATATAGAATCACCTCTTCTAGCTCTTAAAGAGTTGAGAACAGGGACTCCCCTCGCGCCGTCGTCATCGTTCGGCTTTGGATTTGGTCTGATTGATTGTAATATTTTTGGACCAAATTTATTTTCTAAATGCCATTATTTATTTTCTCAAATTCTGATATTTTTCGCGTTATTTTAAATTAAAAAATATATAATTCACGGAATTTAATTGTTTTTTCCAAATAGTAATAACCGAATGGACACTACCGAACATACATTGCCTTTGACGAACATGCATGTCTTCCCAAACCTGTGGATATAAATTCCGAGGCTCTGCCTCCATTTTCTTCACTGAAAATCTGCTTTTTTACTCCCCTCTCTCTTCTGCATTCTGCACATTTTCCAAAGAAAAAAACGTAAGTGTCCAGTGTGATTTGCTGCCACTATTTGAGTTCGTCGAAGTTCTGCAATTTGCATTGCCGCTATTGCAGAATAGTTTTTCTGTTCTATCCTGGGAGAAATTAATCCATTAACCTTGGCAACAGTGAGGGGATTAGATTTCTTAAGGATACACAAAAAACATGTGGCTTGAAAATTTCTGTTCATCTACCTTCTGTTCTTAACATTGTTTCTAGTTCTTTTTGTTGTTTAACAGAAACTAATTTTACTAAAATACTGCTTTGAACACTTAGACATAACAATATTTAAATTACGTCATATTTTACTCCCAATATTCTTCTATCTGTTTGTTTTAAAACCTTTAAAATTTTGCTTCTTTCGTGAGTTTATATAATCTGTCCAAGAATCATTTTTAGGTAGAGTTTTAATTTTTTAACTTTAGTAATTTACTTGAATTAATATTTATTAATATTCCTATAAAACCATTACTCCCTCTGTCCCCATTCATGTGATATAATTTGACAAGACACGGAGTTTAAAAAAGAAACGAACACTTTTAAAACTTGTGATCTATAACAAGCCATAGTTACTTATATGGCTATAAATTATTTCATTAACGGTAAAAGAGGAAGTTTTAAGTTAAATTTATCTCTATATATGAAAATGTATAATTCTTTTTTGGACAGACTAAAAAGGAACAGAGGGACTGACTGAGTAGGTTTATTTGCCTAAAAATTTACACACACACAATTTTTACACCGACTCAACAAATATATAACACGTGTTTTAATTTGTATCATTATTGTTGAATCATAGTTAACTAATACATATCCTAACCTTAATTTTTGACCTAACAATAGTAAAATAATGTGATTTGGTGTAAACACTGGGCGCAAATATAATTTTAGATAATTATTGAAGATGAAAACGAGTACATATCAAAATTTCAAATCATATATGAGTTCTTATATAAGCATAACACGAGTTTGAAGTACTAATTTTATCTACAATGAAAGTTAAAATGCTAAACAACAACATACCCAGTGAAATTCCACAAAGTGAGGCCTGGGAAAGGTAGAGTAGGTAGAGTGTACGCAGACCTTACTCCTACCTTGGGAGGTAGAGATGTTGTTACCAATAGACCCTCGGTTAAAGTTAAAATGCCAAACGCCTTATGTGCGTTAAAATCCTCTTTCTTAAGAGAACGCTTTTGAGTGAACAACATGGACTTGGATGAATGTAAGGGTTTCTCTTCCTTCAAAGTAGCTGAAACCTAATGATGTCCATCCATCTGATATTACAATTCCACCATGATAGCAACCAGATAGACCATTAGAAATTCTATCTGATATTTTCATCTATAGTACAAGTTACATGTATATCTTTAATTCATCAAAATGTAACCCCGTCCAGATTCAGACAATGTGGGTTCCAAGCATGTAAATCAACTAGATGACCAAATCTGTTGACCATGTGAACAGAGTAAAGATAAGTTGGAGAATTTTGCAAGTGCTTATGAAACAAGATAATAGTGTATTCAAATTTACCTGTCTCCCCCATTAACATCTCTGTTGTCCACTAGGGTTCCACCATACAATCTGCCATGGATCAATTTTTGTTGTTGCATGTATCAGGTGATAGTTTACACCCACCATCTATTCCGACAAGTTTAATCCACATATTAAGCAATGAAAGATACCAAACAAAAATATTTTTTCTTTCCATAAATGAATGAGCACAACTTACATTATGATATGTGGCACTCTCTCCAACTTGAAACTCTAGTTTCACATAGTAATTAGAATGACTTGATTAAGCAAAGAATTAGCCGAGCTATAACTTATAATTAGGAAAATATATTCATAGCGAGGGTGCAAGGGTGAGTCAATTTGCATATTTAGACTGACATGTCGTACAAATTTAATGTATTACTAATTATAGGTTGCGAGCATGAACTAGCAGAACAACAAAAATGGAGAGAGAAAGAGCGACCAGACACCTTTGAGTTTATAAGATCTAGAAGAGGTCTATGTGCGGATTTTTTTTTTGATAATTTGGATTCGTCATCACATAAATCCAAGTATTCACCGCTATGGATTGTATAGAATGGGTACCGACATCTAATAGACTTGTGATGTGTGAGTGTGTGTGTGTAAACCGAAAAATCGGAACCAAAAACCAAGCCAAACCTATGGTTCTCGGCCACAGTTGCAGTCAATACATCTTAGGTGAATTAATCGAATCAGATATGTATCCAACATTCAAGTCGTGCAACGTAGACATGGCGGCGGCTGGACGTGTTGAATGATCCACGTTAAATAGGAAGAGCTATCTCCTCAAGGAGTTATATTCAGATTAAGACGAAGAACCACAAAATTCTGAGTAAAAGGTCTTTTTGAGATCCCAAAAGTTTCTGAAAAAAGTCCTAAAAAGGGAACAACGTAATGTAACAAATTCTTCAAGAACTGAAGACAAAGACATAGTGACTTAACTTTCTAACATCAAGGAAAACCACAAATAATTATCATGTCAAAAGTTAGAAAAAGAAAAATCCCAACATGCCCTTAAAACTTCAATTTTTCAGTGGTTTTTTTTTTTGGATAATGAAGTAATCCAGTAAGTGACCATCTCTTGCACTTGTGACAAATCAAAAGTTCGAATAAGTCACCGTCATATTTCATAAAAACAGTTACAAAAGATAGCGGTCATGAGTAACGATTTCAGCATGATTAGGAATGAGCACAAAATAGCTTATCGAGAAAATGCATGAGCACAAAATGGACGACAAGTAAATGATAGTACACACAAAAAAGTAAAAAAGACCATGCAACAGTTTTTCTTTTTGCCCAAAACATACAATTAGTCTTTATTCTACAGTCTATCAACCCTCCCTCTCTCTCTCTCTATATATATAGCTATGTCCATAACATCATTTAAGACAAGGTTTATGCAATAAAAGTATACCAGTGCAGATAGAAATGATTTGTAGGGTTGCATTAATTGTTGACTGACGGCGATAGAACCGCACTCCACAATGCCAGAGTAATCATACGGCTCCTCCTACCCCACCCCGGAAAGTGTATGCTAGACCTACATTTGTACACTCTGTAAGTTAATATTAGTCAAATTTGTATTAGAAGTAAAGAAAGTTCATTTTCCACGCATCACCTCATCTTACAACCTTATACGATTTTGTCACACGGATAGGCTCTTTCTGCTAAATGCCAATATGCAAATATGATAAAGAATCATATACCAAATTCTAGTCGTGTGCTCCTTATGTCTATTCATTAATATCGCTTAAATGTTGTCTTGAATTTATATGGGCGAACGCCAAGCACTGTCAAGGAATACTGAGGCCCTGGCAGGGCAAAGGGAAAAGTAACAGCAGCAGGAAAGCATTGAGAACTATTCCTCAACCTAACCATTCTCTTCCCTTCTTGGTCTATGGTGATTTCTAGTATCACCAAAGTCATAAAGAAGCTTGGCTTCCCTATTTAGGTTATCACATCAGTAATATTCCTTCGCTCTCTCATCCTGCTCTCTTATCCTCAAGACTTCTCTCATGCTAATAGACTAATCTTTTCCATTCGCTTTAGGTTGTTCTAAACTAAACTAGACCCAAGAAAATCATCATCTCTAAAGTATTGAGGAACTTCAGCTCAATCCAATGTGACTTTCTTTCTTTTCTTCGTTTTATTTTAGAAGTCCATCTCTAACTCCCTATTCTGGCTTCCCTTTTATTCCCACTCACAACTAGAAAATAGTGCACATTGCTGCAATCAAATCCTTGTATGTCATATTGCTACCTCAAAATCACGATTTCTCACAACTTTAGGTAGAAAAGGACGTAAACTGGCAGATCTGCATTTTTTGAAAGACAGCACCAGAGGATATTTTCAGTACTTCATGACATGTCAAAGGATTTACATATAAAAGAAAGAGTACGAACATGAAATTTGGGCTTAACTCAACCCCGAAAGTTAGCTCATGAGTTTAGGATTGTCCAAGACCGTACAAGGAGACAACAACCTCTATTAGCGTGGGGCAATCTAATAGAGGTGAAGGCGGGAGTAAGGGGAAGGATCATATGACAGCTTTATGATGCATGAATAGGAAAAGGAGGAGGGAGGCACCCTGTTCACACAATATCATTTCTACTGGGTACTGACATGCAGATGAGAATATAACTTGCTCTTATGCTTAATTAGTTTGACAATTTTCATTTATCTATTTCCTAATTGATTTACAACTTCATTGAGTTTAGTTTCTTTTTAAGGAGTTTGTTGAACAAAAAGAATATGAGTACTTATTTTTCCTATAAATAGAGCAAGCTACAAGATATATTAAAATCATTCAACTTCTTCTAATTATGGAATTTACCCTTAGGCTATCGAGTTCTATCGTAGAAATATGTTTTTTTGGCTTAATCGGCAACCCTCTCTGGGTCTTCCTACGAAGAACTAGTCTTTGACATAAACTGAAGTAGATGTATCCCTCCGGCACTCCTATTTAAATTTTCCTAAATATGAGGGGAAAAGTGAGATTTCACTTTCAACTGAAACACTGATCGTCAAGCCTTGGTAATTGTGGTAGGTGTGCAACAAAGGAAATCTTTGCTTCTTACATCTGTTATCTGTTTCAGGCTTCCTTAATGGCTTACCACACTGCTAAAGTTGTAACCTTTGAAATGAAAGATCCACAAATTCATATCGTGCATTGCAAATGCCTCTATTTGCAGGAAATGATTTCTTTATTACACTAACCCCAAATATAGGATATTTCTATTTTTCTTGGCACCTTTTCTATACAAGAAATCAGTTTGTAAATTATAGGAAAATTTTCTTCAAGTGTCTATGAAATAATCTGTTTTAGGAAAAGTCTCTCAAAGCCAAGAAGTAGCAATGCATTGATTCACTCACACGAAAAGAGAGGAAATCACAAAATGCTAAAGAAGCATGAGTATCCATGGCTATCAATTTAATTCCTTTTAGGATTTACCATTCAAAATACCATCCTAAAGAAAGAAACGAAAATTACACCATCAAGTAATTTGCTAGGTGATGAGGATCATTTAGAGAAACCATGTCAAAAACATCCTCTCTATAAGAAACAAGAGTCCCTAAAACTAGAATATTTGCAGCTCGAGAAGCATTAATCACTAATTGAATCCTAAATCTCACAAGTACTACATATATAGCAAGAGCATGTTCTTCAATCTAATAAATTGAACAGAGGATAAGAAATATTAACAACATGTACTCACCCTTTCTTGTATACAAATTCTCCCTCTACTTGCAACAAAAAATACACATCTTTCCTATCATGCAAAGCCTAATTAAGAACAAAATCAAGAACCCCAAATAAGCAACCCAAAAAAAAAAAAAACATTACAATAATTTCTAAAAAGAGAAAGTAATTATGAACAAAATTAATAGTACCTTAACAGTAATCTTTCCCCTTTGTATTCATGGTCATGATCTGGGTCAAGAGCAGTAAGGAGAGAAAACTTAACATGGATTAATTATCCATTTAAATCGTGTCATGTCATTTTAGTCGTCCAAATCATATTATACACACCCAAAAAATTTAAAGAGAAAAACAGAAGGGCCAAAACACTTGACTTAGTGTCTAATGAATCGATGACACGTGGCCTGTTTTGCTCAATAATTAAAAAACGATTTTGACCAACTAAAATGAGGTAGGAGCGGGAGTTAGTGGTTGGAAAAATGAGGGAGAAGAAGTTTGAAAATAAAATAAAAATTGGCTAAATAAAGCCTTTCACCATCACTAATGAGTATGTCATACTCACTAAGAGCCCGTTTGGATTGGCTTATAAGTTGGCTTATAAGCTGTTTTCAGCTTTTTTGAGTGTTTGACTGGCCAGCTTAAAGTCATTTTATGTTTAAAATAAGCTCAAAAAAATAATTGGACCCATTTGACTTAGTTTATCTAAAGCAGCTTATAAGCTGAAAACAGCTTATAAGCCAAAAAAAATAAGTTGGACTACCTCAACTTATTTTTTTCAGCTTATAAGCTGCAAACAGCTTTAAGCTGTAAGCCAATCCAAACGGGCTCTAAGTCATGTCAACAAAAAGTGCTTAATTGGTACTTAAGTCCCCTTTTCTCCGGTCGTCGCTCGATCAAACCATTTCCGATCTCGTCTGTTTCAAGCTCTCTAGTCTTTGCTCCACATCTAAGTTTCTGAAGCTGGATATCGTCCTTTTCAGGTCTTACATCGATAAACTTGTAGTTTTCATGCAACCATTGCCTTTAGAAACTCCTTATTCTCGTGAAAGCTGTTAAAAGTTTTTTTTCTTTTTTTCAAAGCTCCATTCTTGATAAAGCAGTGTCATAAAGTTCTTAATTTTTCAAATCTTTGAAACCTTAACCTATCTTTTCTCGAAATATGTGTTATTCTTAATTATTTTTTATTCATAATGATTTTTCTTCTTTGGATGTTGTAACATAATGCGATAATCCTTTTTTCTGTTTCTTTCAAAGCTCCACTCTTGATAAAGTAGTGTCATGAAGTTCTTTTTTTCAATTTTTTGAAATCTTAGCCTGTCTTTTCTCGATATATGTGTTATTTCTAATGATTTTTGCTTCTTTGGCTTAGTTGTGCCATAATGCGATAATTTTTTAATTTTTTTTTGGTTTCTGTTTTGTAAATTCATCTTGGGTAATATATTTTTCTGTTTTATGAATGAGTTTGCTGAATTGGGTTATGTTTGTTGTTCCCTGTAGCCTCGACCTATTGGGGCTATTACGAATATGTTTTATTTAATTAATTATATCTAAACGTAAAAAAAGAGATGAGTTTGACTCTAAAACACATGTTGAAGCGTGTGTAATTATGTCATTTTAAAAGTTTTATTTTCAGAAAAAAAATATGAAAAAAGAAAGATCTCATTTTACTTGACATATTTACTTCCGTTTAAATAACGAGCCATCTTTGTTAGTTATACTGTATTTACTTAATTAAGATATGAATGTAGAACTATATTAAATTTAATTTCATCTCAAATATTCAATTTAGTGTAATCTCATTAGAAGAACATCAAAAATTTCAAATTTCAAATTAATTCATTTGTTAGTATTAATTTCACTCTTACCTTCTCATTAATTAAATTAATCCAACCATATAACATGAATTGTTCAAGAATATATAAGGAGAGAAATCATCCACATCTCTTTGATGTATGACAATTCAACACCCTTCCGTATGCCATCAATTGGAGCTTGGACAACGTAATATAGGAGGATCGATATAAGGTAAAACAAGAGTTTGGATAAGTCTAGCTCTAATATCACATTATAAAATAAAAACTATGAAGTAAATACACAGAAAAAATATGTAGAGAGAATATGTAGAGAGATATCAGATTATATTCCTTCTGCTCTTTCAACATTGCATCTGTGCATCCTATTTATAGGAGCAACAGGACATGGGATATTTTGAGATATTTTGGGATATTTTGGGATATTTATAACTTAATGGATATCCACTATTTGGGATATTTATAACACTCCCCCTTGGATGTCCATTAATAGATGATGTACCTCGTTAAAACCTTATTAAAAAAAAAAAATCCTGTGGGAAAAAGTCCTAATGAAGGAAAAAGAGTGCACATATCTAGAAATACGCTTTGAGAGCTGCCTCATTAAAAACCTTACCAAGAAAACCCAATGGGACAAAACTTGGTTAAGGGAAAAAGAGTACAACACGTATTTCACTCCCCCTCACGAAGACCAAGATTCAGATGTCGGAGTCTTCGCATTCCAATCTTGAATATCATCTTCTCAAGAGTTGAAGTTGGCAAAGATTTAGTGAACAAATCTGCAGGATTGTCACTTGAACGGATTTGTTGCACATCAATATCACCATTCTTCTGGAGATCATGTGTGAAAAATAACTTTGGTGAAATGTGCTTTGTTCTATCTCCTTTTATAAAACCTCCTTTTAATTGAGCTATGCATGCAGCATTATCTTCATATAATACTGTTGGTATTTTTGTATCACACTTCAAGCCACATCTTTCTCTGATGAAATGTATCACTGATTTCAACCACACACATTCTCTACTTGCTTCATGAATAGCGATTATTTCAGCATGATTTGAAGAAGTAGCAACAATGGACTGCTTGGTCGATCGCCATGATATAGCAGTACCTCCGCATGTAAACAGATAGCCCGTTTGAGATCGAGCTTTATGTGGATCAGATAAATAACCTGCATCTGCATAACCAACAAGATCTGTACTACCTTTGTTAGTATAAAACAGACCCATATCGCTAGTTCCCTTCAGATATCGCAATATATGCTTAATCCCATTCCAATGCCTCCGTGTAGGAGAAGAGCTATATCTTGCTAGCAAATTAACAGAAAATGCTATGTCAGGTCTTGTAGCATTAGCAAGATACATAAGTGCACCTATTGCACTAAGATATGGTACTTCAGGACCAAGTAGCTCTTCGTTTTCTTCCTGAGGTCGGAACGGATCTTTGCTCACTTCAAGTGAGCGAACAACCATAGGAGTACTTAAAGGATGCGAATTGTCCATGTAAAACCGATTTAAAACTTTCTCAGTATAGGCAGATTGATGGATAAAGATCCCTTTTGCGAAATGTTCAATTTGCAGACCAAGACAGTGTTTTGTCTTTCCGAGATCTTTCATCTCAAATTCTTTCTTCAAATATTCAATCGCCTTTTGGAGCTCTTCTGGAGTTCCAATGAGGTTTATGTCATCAACATAAACAACAAGTATAATGAATCTTGATTTTGTTTTCTTAATAAAAACACATGGACAAATGACATCATTTATATATCCTTCATTTATCAAGTACTCACTTAGGCAATTATACCACATACGCCCTGATTGTTTTAAACCATATAATGATCTTTGTAATCTGATTGAATACATTTCCCGAGACTTTAAACCAAATGCTTCAGGCATTTTATATCCTTCAGGAATTTTCATATAAATTTCATTATCAAGTGAACCATAAAGATAAGCTGTAACCACATCCATAAGATGTATTTCAAGGGTTTCATATACAACTAAACCCATGAGGTATCGAAATGTTATAGCATCCATAACTGGTGAATATGTTTCTTCATAGTCGACGCCGGGTCTTTGAGAGAATCCTTGTGCAACAAGGCGTGCTTTGTATCGCACAATTTCATTTCTCTCATTTCTTTTCCGTACAAAGACCCATTTGTGACCAACTGGTTTTACACCATTAGGCGTTTGGACTACAGGTCCAAAAACCTCACGTTTAGCAAGTGAATTCAATTCTGATTGAATTGATTCTTGCCATTTTGGCCAATTATATCTTCGTCGACATTCTCCGACAGATTGAGGTTCCTGATCCTCATTGCCTTTTATAATATTTAGTGCAACATTATATGCAAAAACACTATTCACCACAATTTTCGAACGATATAGTTCTTCACTCACTGAAGTCTCGGGTTTGCTGATTTCTTCAGGAATATCAAAATTAATCAGATCTTGAATCTCTTCATGAGATCCTTTCATAGTGTCATTCTGATCATTGTTTGCATTTTTTTTTCTTGGATTTTTATCCTTGGAGCCCAATGGCCTACCACGCTTCAGGCGTGGATGAGATTCAGAGGCTATGACACTAGTAGATTGTCCCTTTGGAACATCAATTCGAATAGGCACATTCTCTGCAGGGATATGCGACTTAGTTATTCTTTTCAAATCAGTAAATCCGTCTGGCATTTGATTTGCTATTTTCTGTAAGTGGATGATCTTCTGGATCTCCTGCTCACATATAGGGGTACGTGGATCAAAATGAGATAGTGATGGAACTCTCCACGCAATTTCTCTTTTGATTTCTTTTCTCTCTCCCCCTAATTGTGGAAAATTTATTTCATCAAATCGACAATCTGCAAATCGGGCAGTGAATAAATCTCCCGTCAATGGCTCAAGATAGCGAATAATGGAGGGTGATTCAAACCCAACATATATTCCTAACCTTCTTTGGGGGCTCATCTTAGTGCGTTGTGGTGGTGCTACAGGCACATATACAGCACAGCCAAAGATTCGGAGATGAGCAATATTTGGTTCATGACCAAATACTAATTGTGACGGGGAGTATTTATTATAATGAGTCGGTCTAAGACGAACAAGAGATGCTGCATGTAAAATATCATGACCCCAGACGGTTGTAGGCAACCGTGTTTTCATAAGTAATGGTCTTGCTATCAATTGCACACGCTTAATAAATGATTCAGCAAGGCCATTTTGGGTATGAACATGTGCTACAGGATGTTCAACCTTTATCCCAACTGATAAACAATAATCATCAAAAACTTGGGATGTAAATTCTCCAGCATTATCAAGACGTATAGCCTTTATAGGATAATCTGGGAAGTGTGCCCTTAAGCGTATTATTTGTGCCAATAATTTCGCAAACGCCAGGTTGCGAGACGATATGAGGCACACATGAGACCATCTCGAAGACGCATATATTAGAACCATAAAATATCTGAATGACCCACAAGATGGGTGAATAGGTCCACATATATCCCTATGTATACGATCTAGAAAAGTAGGGGATTCAATGTCAACTTTCATTGGTGATGGCCTGGTTATCAATTTTCCCTGATGACAAGCGACACATGAAAATTCACTACTTTCAAGAATCTTCAGGTTCTTAAGTGGATGCCCTTTTGAATTTTCAATAATTCGTCTCATCATTATTGATCCAGGATGACCCATTCGGTCATGCCAAAGCACAAAAGTTCCTGAATCGTTAAACTTCTGGTTTACGATTGAGTGTGCTTCCATTGTACTAATTTTTGCATAGTACATGCCAGAAGACAAAGTTGGTAATTTCTCCAAAACATATTTCTGACCGGAGATATTCTTTGTAATGATAAGATATTCATCATTTGTTTAATTTAATGTCTCAACGTGATACCCATTACGGCGGATATCTTTGAAACTCAACAAGTTTCTTGGGGATCTAGAAGAGAATAATGCATCTTCTATAACAAGTTTCGTCCCCTTAGGTAGAAATATAGTAGCTCTTCCGGAGCCTTCAATTAATTTCGAATTGCCAGAAATTGTATTAATATTTCCCCTTTTTCTACGCAAGTGAGAAAAGTATTTATCATCTTTGAATATAGCATGCGTTGTTCCACTATCAATCACACAAATATCTTCATGATTGATCATTGATCCAAATAATATTTGAAGATTTTCCATATATTCTTCAAAACGAAAGAATAGGCAAAGTAAACATCGAAGTAGATATTATGATTAGACAAAGTATTACACACACTTTATTTCATATATTACTATGGAAACATAACCACATTAGCTAATACAAATGACATGTATGAAATATCTAAGTTAATACAGATCCATCACCGATTAGATGATCTATTTTCCCTTCAGGGAGTTCAAAGAAATCCGCCTCATCTAGATGCATGGGCTCAACATTATCTTCAGAAATAAAATTTGCTTCGGCATCCTTTTCTGCCTTTTTGAGGGAGACTTGATATAGCTCAACAAGGTGCTTTGGCGTACGACAGGTACGAGACCAGTGCCCTTTTCCTCCACATCGGAAGCAATTATTTTCTGAATTTTTCTTTTGCACAACTTCATGCTTTTCATCCTTCCTTTTACACTGCTGGTGGTGAAGGGTATTATATGGTGCAAAACGAGAATTATGATTAAAATTCCTTCCTCGACCACGACCATGACCACGACTGGGGCCACGACCTCTTCCACGCCTAGAATGGCGAAAATTTGCCTCATTCACTTCAGGGAATGGGGCAGTACCAGTGGGTCGGCTTTCATGATTTTTCATCAGTAATTCATTATGTTGTTCAACCACTAGAAGATGTGAGATTAGATCAGCATATTTCTTGAACTTCATCTCTCGGTATTGCTGCTGCAGGAGCATACTCGAGGCAGGAAAAATGGAGAATGTTTTCTCTAGCATATCATTATCAGTAATATTTTCACCACATAATTTCAATTGAGAAATAATTTTAAACATTGCAGAATTATATGCCTTAATAGATTTAAAGTCTTGGAACCTTAAATGGAGCCAATCAAAACGTGCTTGTGGAAGTATGACCATCTTCAGGTGATCATATCTATCTTTCAGATCATTCCACAGCGTAAGAGGATCTTTAACCGTGAGATATTCCATTTTCAAATTCTCATCAAGATGACGGCGGAGGAATATCATTGCCTTAGCACGGTTTTGGTTTGATGCCTCATTTTTATCTTTGATGGTGTCTTCCAGACCCATCACATTAAGGAGAATCTCGGCATCAAGAATCCAAGACATATAGCTATTACCGGATATATCTAAGGCTACAAATTCACATTTAGTAAGATTTGCCATTAGTAAAGGAAAACGAAGAAATCAATACCTTTGAGGTTTTGAAGTATTTGCTCGAGATAATAGAGTCTCGTGCTAATAACGTGATATAAAATAAAAACTATGAAGTAAATACACAGAAGAAATATGTAGAGAGAACATGTAGAGAGATATCAGATTATATTCCTTCTGCTCTTTCAACATTGCATCTGTGCATCCTATTTATAGGAGCAACAGGACATGGGATATTTTGAGATATTTTGGGATATTTATAACTTAATGGATATCCACTATTTGAGATATTTATAACAAATTTAGTGTAATCTCATTAGAAGAACATCAGAAATTTCAAATTTCAAATTAATTCATTTGTTAGTATTAATTTCACTCTTACCTTCTCATTAATTAAATTAATCCAACCATATAACATGAATTGTTCAAGAATATATAAGGAGAGAAATCATCCACATCTCTTTGATGTATGACAATTCAACACCCTTCCGTATGCCATCAATTGGAGCTTGGACAACGTAATATAGGAGGATCGATATAAGGTAAAACAAGAGTTTGGATAAGTCTAGCTCTAATATCACATTTTGGCTCTGATACCACATATTGGCTATGATATCATATGTTGAAGTGAGTGTAATCATCTAATTTAAAAGTTTGAATTGTTAGAGAAAATACGTGTTTCATTACTTAGTTATATTTTGATCATTTTTTAAAAAAAAATTATGTGAAAGAATTTTTTTTTTAGAAAGATTTAAAACATTGATTACGTTACCGGCATTTAAAACAAGTTCTATTTGTTATCTGTACTATATCAATTTATCTAAAATGTATACGTAGAACTAGGGGTGACAAAACTAGCCAAAACCTATTTGATTAGCCCAACCCGTCCAAGCTTTAATGGTTTTAGGCCAGAGTGATTTTGAAAATGGGCTGAATTTTGTTTTTTAAGAAAACCCAAAAACAAATGATCAAAAAGTACGAGGCTCCATGAATGTAATTCAATAATTTTATGTGAAAAGTCCCACATCAATGCAACAACACAAATGTTGAGTGTTTATATTGGTAAACCTTCATGTGGTATATCAGTGATGGAGCTTTGTATAATTTTCAGACTAACGCAATAGTTGGGTACGTGACCCAGCCGTGAGCCCAAACTGACCCATCAATTATCCTCTATTCATAAGTATAAAAGCTACAAAATATGATCAACTTCTTTTTTAATTATTATTTAAATTTATTTTTGTAATTATTTTTATTTTTTAAAATGTTTATTTTTATTTTTTTATTTCCTTATTTTAAATTTTTTGCTAGTAATTTTTTTTAAAGTTTTTTACCCCTTGAGGGTCTATGCTTATCGTTTTTGTCTAACCTATATTTGACCCAATCATATTTGACACACGTTTGCCACTCTTAGTTATGTACAAGACAACCATAAAAATAAATAAATAAGATAAAGGGGTAAAAGAGAGGAATCTGACAGAATCACTATTCACTACGTCAATTAACATTAAATTTTCTTTTGATTTACTTATCGGAATAATTTCGAATATAATTTATGTACTGGGATAACTTATGAGGAAATATTTACAGTGAATATCTTTATTATTTTGAGTAAAAGCATACATTTGAGTTTTTTTTAATATCCAAAAAGTAGTTAAATTTGATTTTCAAAACACCGTTTATTTAGAAAAGCAAGAGCGAGAGAATAATTGCAATCAAAGAATATCAATATTTTTAGCTTCTCAAAATGTTGAAAAGGTGAGTTAAATTGAGCGGGTTGGGTTATGACTCTTCATTTAGCCCATCTTGACCCAGCCCATCTTAGTTCAAATAAACTTTGGACAGGGTTGAGCTTTGGCCCATCTATAGGTTTAGCCTATCTTGACTCGCTCAATTTTAACCCAAATGGCCCATTTGCCACCCCTACGTAGAACTACATTAAATGTGATTTTAGCTCAAAACATTTAATTTAGTGTAATCTAATACTAGATTATCTAAATTTTTAAATTTTAAATTAATTCATTGATTATTAATAATTTCACTCTTATCTGTTGAATTTATAACAATAATCCGGCCATATTACATGAATCTAAATACAGCTCTTCTCCCCCTATATATACGGTACAAAATCTTAGAGTGTTTTTCATCTCATATACATTCCTCTTTTCTTGATATTTATGCAAAGAAAATCCGTATAAAACGTGAGCTCAGTTGTTTAGATTTTTTTTTTTTAATTTCTTTCTAGTTCTTTCGCAATACTCTTTTTTGCTTTTATGAATTTTCAAACTTTATGTGTGTTTGCAAAAAAAAAATGTCTCTACCATTTTTATCCGTTGACATCATCATTTCAATTCTCTTGCTTCTCCCTGCTAGAGCACTAATTAGGTTTCTAGGTGCATGCATATCTTGGTGTGAAACGATAAAAACTCAAGATTTCATCACAAAACATTTTGAGACGTCAATTGCAACAGGTAAAAACTACATTCTTTATGTGTCTGTCCTAAGCAATCCTGAAAAGACCTTTAGTTTGCTTAATCACAAAACTTTTCAGTATGAGTCTGAATTAAGAGTCCCCTTTAACTTACCTGGCATTTTAAATTGCAATGTTGTGAGTTCAGTCAATGGTCTAATTTGTCTCACTGATATTACCCATTTTGGTCATACCATATATTTGACTAATCCGTCTAAAAATAAGTACTTGATCCTCCCCCTTTCAAGTACTTATTGTAATGAATTTGATCTTTAGATTATACAAGTGAGTCTTGGATTTGGTTATCATAAAATAGCCAATGATTTTAAGGTTGTTAGAATTGAATTAATTGAACATGATGATTATGGGTTAAATGAAGATTATAAAGAGCCAATTATACCTCCTTATGGATATGATGTTGTGGTTAGGGCTGAGGTATTCTCATTAAATACCAAGGTCTAGACAGCACTTGAACTAAGTCCTAATCTTTCCTACAGTAGAATTGACATGGTTTCAGGAGTTGTTGTTAATGAACGTTTGCACTGGAAGACTATTAAGAGCAACACTTATGAGGATGAAATTGTCATTTTGTCATTTCACATGGGGGAAGAGACATTTCAAGAAATTGAACGCCCAAAATTTCATGGTGAAACAGGAATTAATCTAACAACATGTATTGGTGAGTTTAAAGGTAAACTCGGGCTTTTTGTATTTTGTCCAGTTTGGTCTGGGCTAGGGGAATAACCTTGTCACCTTTGGGTCATGGAGGAGTATGATAACAAGAATTCTTGGACTTGTCATGCTACTGTTGTACTAGCAATGACGATCTATATGCCCTTGGTTTTCACAAGAAATGGAGAAATCATAATGCAAAATATATTTGTAAATATATTTTGCTATAATTTCTACGATAATCAGCTGCTTGATTTGCACATACAAGATAAAGGGCATGATTTGAATTTTGTCGAGTTCACTGATAGCCTAGTTTTAGTTGATTTTAATGACAATCCAATGACCCATAACCCTTTAAATTAACAATGTTGATGGTTCTTAGTATGTATCTATCTTTATCTTTTTTTCTCTTGTTGAATTTTCTTTTCAATGAAATGGCATGACTTCTGGTTTTGGTGCTTATAATCCATTGTCTTTAAATTCAGTAGTACATTTAAATTTCTTTTCTGATAACTTAGAAGGATTTAATCTCTAATCTCTATTTTATCGTCCCTTAAAAACTTGAAATATCAACTAGCTAAAACAAAAAAAAATCATACTTTTTCTTTTTCAAACAATGATGGTATCTTTGTGCACATACCTTCTATTTTTTGACCAAACTTCTTGTCTTTTTAGTTAGTGGAGGTTCGAGCGTTGAAGAAATATCTTCTTTAAGGCTAACTTTCAAGTTGTACCGAGTTGCACTTGTCTTAAGAAACACGTACCTCCTAACTAGATGATTTTCTTTTTTCGATATGCTAACTTGCAAAAGTAATACAAGATGGAGTTATCTCCTAATGAAATTGCAAATCCACTATTTTGACATTCAATGAGTACAGGATATAAGCACCAGATAAGTATACAAAACTGCACTTATTACAAAAGAATATACCTTGTCCATCATCCCGCTATATAAAAAGGTAAAGACAATACTAAAATTCCGTATTAAGAAAAGGAAAAAAATAGGAATATATGGGGGGAAGAAGCACTCAAAAGAGTCTAACCACCGATGCGTTGAAAAGAGGTGGAATCTTTCTTATGAACCCAATACCCAATAAAAATGGTTACACCAAATGAAACAATAGATAACAGAAAAGCAAAACCACTGGAAACAGCATCCCAAGAGCTTCTTGATACCACTTTGGCTCCTGCAGATGAACCTGGAGGAACATCTAGAGGTACCCAGTCACAGCTAATCGTGTAATGTCCTGATCCGTGCCATGCATTTCCATCCTCCGGATACCAAAATGCAGCTGAAAACTTGCTCATCTGACCGATAGTGAATTGCACATCCTACACCCCCATAGCAAACTTAATTAATGCATTCTTTCTTAACATATATATTTCCTTCTCCAGGCGCTAATAAAGTGGGAAAGAAAATATGAAGTAGCAATGCTAATGGATGTTTTGTTTAGTGAACTTTTCTATTTACTTCTGTGTCTCATTGACAATGTTTATATACACACGTGTCCACCTTTGGATGTGGGACCTTCAAGGTGTTTATATTAAATGCCGAGATTCCTAAATGCATGACCAAATTTCATTAAGACAATCGATAATGAAATACATCAGTGTAATAGAATACCTGCTGAAGACGATCCATGGTTCTCAGAGGCCTAGAAAATTCAAAATAGAATGTTCCCTTTTGACCCTTTGTCGAATAAGGACTGTCTTCCTCAGAATAACCTGTCAATACAAGTTCGTTTGAGAAATGAAGAAGAACCAACTTCACAGCATCACCAAGAAGGATCACTGAAGAAACCCAAAGCTGATTTGACATGGGGTGAGAGATGTTACCTGAATGGGTTGTGAAGCTGCTATGCCACCATGCACCCCTCCAGTCATTCTGAGCAGAAGTATCATTTACTAAGAATAAAAGATAAGGGTAAGTACTAACAGATTCGAGTCAAAAATCGCAGGTCAAGAATGTTGTGTCCTCCTAATAGAATTTAGCAGAAACAAGATCGCCAAAATCACAAGAATGAAGTGCATGCATATAATAGTCGAAGAAGACACTGATGCCAAATTTGTGTGCGTTAAAGTCCTCTTTCTTAAGAGACCACTTCTGAGTCAACAAGCAGGGACTAGGATGAATGCAAGGTTTTCTCTTCCTTCAAACTGGCTTAGACGTAATGATGCCTATCCATCTGATATTACATTAGAAATTATATCTGATATTTATATCTATCGTTCAAGTTACATGCATATCTTTAATTCAACAAAATGTAATTTTCACTTTTCTTGAGCCGATGGTCTATCTGAAACAACCTCTCTACCTCCCAAGGTAGGGGTATGGTCTGTGTACACTCTACCCTCCCCAGACCCCACTTTGTGGGATTATAATGGGTATATTGTTGTTGTTGTTGTAACAAAATGTAATTTTCCTTCTAGTGCCAATAACTCCAATGACATTCTTACCTTTAGGACTAACCCCGTCCAGATTCAGACAGTGTGGGCTCCATGCATACAAATCAACTAGATGACCAAATCTGTTGGCCATGTGAACATAGTAAAGATAAGTTGGAGAATTTCGCAAGTGTTTATGAAACAAGATAATAGTGTATCCAAATTTACCTGTCTCCACCATTACCATCTCGGTTGTCGACTGGATTTCCACCATACAATCTGCCAGGGATAGCATTTCCAATAGAGAAGTGCATGATATCGACTTCGTGCCCACGACAAGTTTTTTTGTTGCATGCATCAGGTGATTGCTTACACCCACCCATCTAATCCAACAAATTTAATCCACATTTTAGGCAAAAAAGATACCGAACAGAAATATAAGAAAGTTGTATTTTATCTTTAAATGAATGAGCACAACTTACACTATGATATGTGGCACTCTCACCAATTTGAAACATCAGTGCTACAGATGGGCAATTCTTGTCATTTCTGCATCATTAAGAAAGAAACCCTAAGTATGGTGGCATGAAATAAACAATATAACACAATTAAGTTGATAACGTGTTATATCTGTTGTACAAGTACCATATAGAAAATATGAAGTATCTCAGACATAAAATATAGAGAGTTAGCAATTACAAAATATAGACAGTTACTCAATCATGTACCACAGCGAAACTTGCCATGAAACAAGTCAGATCAGTTTCAATCCCCAGGATGCACATATCAGCTTATATAGACCTCAGTTTAATAGAGATGAAGAAATTAAAAGTGCATGCCTTTTGGTCAAATAACTTATGTAGCACGATAACGTGTATTTTTTATGCATTACATTTCAAAACTTCTATTGAATGTTGTACACATTCCGTAATGTATTTAAGCATCAAATTAAGACAGAATATCAATATTTGTATGTAGATACCAATACCACGCAGACACTTCTTTAAGCAGAATTACAAGTTTCGATTACCTTGGCCAAACTTCATGTACTTCATCCCTCAAATAAGAAAGATATTCAATAAAAACAAAATCTTCCTCCTTAAGAATCAAGAAATATATACATGCATATTATATATGTGTGTGCGAGCGTGCACATAGTTTTAAGACGTGATTTCACCCACACTTTTATGACCAGGTTTGACCAACGATAAGGAAAGAAAGTCCTTATGAGGGTTCTGTAATATTTGAGTTGGCTGAAGGTATTTTTAAATGATTGTCAAAAGGTGTAAGGAAGGTTCATTTAACATCATATCAAGTTGCACATCATAATTAGGATGACTTGAGCAAGGAAAGAAGTGGCCAAGCTTTGACATGATTAGGAAAGATATTCATACCGAGGGTGCAAGTGTGAGTCTGTTTACATACTTAGAATGACATATTGTAGATATTTAATGTTTCACTAATTATAGGCTACAAGCATGAACTAAACAGAAGTACAGAACAGCCAAAAAGAGAAGAGAAATTCAAGTATTTGAGTTTACAAGACCTTGAAGAGGTCTACCTGCAGATTTCGAAGCTCGATTCATCATCACATTTTTTTTTTTTGGATAAGTAGGATTCACTGTCGGCTGTCACATAGATCTCACAATTCAGGAATATGGTAAGTAGTACGGGCAGGGGTGTCCAAATATGGTTAATAGATGTATACTGTGTTTGGTGTGTGTATAAACCTCAAAAATCGAAACTGAAAACCTGGTCAACCTATGGTTATCAGCCATAGTTGTAGTCCATACATCCGAGGTGAACAAACCAAATCCGGTATGTACCATAACGACACCCACATTCAAGTCAAGTATGATCAGAACGGGCAGTTGGGCAAGTTGAAAGATCTGTGTTAAATGAGGAAGAGGTATGTCCTTAAGGAGTTATATTTATATCTATAAAAAGCCTATTAACTTATTAAGAGGAAGAGCTAAAAAAAATCTGGGTAAAAGATGTTTTTGATGTCACAAAAGTTGCTTTAAAGGTCCCAAAAATGATAACAAATCATTGAGATTTAACTTCCTAAAATCAATGAAAAACATAATCAAATCTTAATAAAAAAAAATCCAAACTACCCTCAAACTTTGATTTTCCAGTAAGTGAGAGTTCTGAATAAAAAACCATCTTTGAATAAGTCACCACCATTTTACTTAAGAAAAGTTACAGAGATAGTAGCCATGAGTAATGACTTTAGCATGATAAGGCATAAGCAGAAAATGGCTTATCAAAAGAATGCATAAGCACAAAATGGCCGACAAATAAATGATATTACGCATACCAAAAGAAAAAAACATGCAACCGTTTTCCTTTTTTTACACAAAATACAACTAATATTTGTTCTGCAGTCCTTCAAAACTACATATCGCCAAGTTCACAACAACATTTGGAACTAGGTTCCCAGTGCAGCTAGAAATGATTTACTAGGGCACATGCTTGCAGTAATTATTGACTGACCTCAATGGAAGCTCTGGTCCCCCTAACCCACCCTGGATAGGTAGTATAGCAGACCTAGATTTGTAGGCTCTGTAAGTTGATATCAGTCAAAGTGTTTTTACACGTAAAGAAAGCTCATTATCCACACATCACCTCATTTTACAACCTTCCACTCTGGAAAACAGTTCTTAGGAAGTATGATTCTGTCACATGGTACGCATGGTTCTGCACATATGCAATTAGTACCAAGAACTCTGTACCAAATTCTACTTACAGGCAGGCCAAAGGGAAGAGGAACAGAAGCAGGAAAGCAAGTAGAATTATTCCTCAAACTGTTATATGGTATATCTGGTAAGAGCAAAAAAAGAAAGCAACGTGGCTACCCTTTTTAGTTTACCTCGTCAAACTATTCGTTCACTCTCTCATCTCACTTGCTTGTCTTTTCTCCCTCAATACTTCCCTTGAGCTTCACTAAAATACTCTTTACATTTATCTTAGTCATCCTAAACTAAACTAGACCCAAGAAAATGTTCCTACTTTCTCACCCAAAAATCAGGCACATGGTGGTCAATCTTGTTCACAACCCTGAAATAATCTTGGAAGGGATAAAAGTACATATATAAATACATGAAAGGCAAGACTGAGTATGAACAATATGACACCAAATCAAGAGGGAGTCACCTATCTCTTAAAGTATCTACTCCACCTTTTTATTCCTACAAGCAACCAATCTAGCTAGAGTTAATCCTTAAAGCTGTTTTCACATCATCGAAGGTCAAAATAGAGCAGAAAATTGTGCTGTTGAGGTGAAAAATATGGAAACGAGATAGGTACCTTATCAATGGTACTTTCTAAACACTTTTGAGCTTGAATTCTCAAGCTATTTGACAGATTTTTCTGTCATGACTATGAGTGAGTGTTGCTTCACAATTAACTCTTACCCCCCCCCCCCCACCCCCCCACCAAAACACACACACAATCCCATTTCATTTGATAGTTTTTGACTGGCTAGAGTTCAAGATATTAATATGACATATATATTAGTTATTGTGGAAGAAAATATAGAAGTGATGATTGAAAAGTTAGGTCATTATAAAAATATCACATTGAAGTTTAAAATTTGAGTTGGCCAGTGAATTTGAATTCTTGAAAGTTCAGAAATTTATATAAAAATAAAATAAGGTCGCACATTGTGGAATTCGGAGTGTCCAAAAATGGGAAAAGTGCAACATAGATTGGGAAAAAGGGACTATTTGTTAACCACTTAATGACTCATCTAGATTGTAACATCTTCAAAATAGCTTCTAGTCTGATTGGTTATCTTTCTTTCACTCAATCAACAACTCAGCTGGAAGTTAAACTAAATCTTGAAGGTTTTTATCTATCCATATAACAATCCTTGCCTACAGATTTGGGTTTCCATCCTTTGTCTAATACTTCCCAAAACCTTTTTGGATTGACATCCATATCATCTACTTCCCAAAAGAGAGAAACTAACCTTGGATATACTCCATCTGAACCACTGATCACCGACCCTTGAAATTGTGATAGGTGTACAGCGAAAAAGGAAATATATTGAATTTTATAATGTGTTGTAAAATGTCTCTACTTGCAGGAAATGATTTTCTGTTCCATTTACCCCAGAATTCATGTAGTAACTAAAGATACATGACATTTATATTCTTCTTTTGATGACAAGGGAACCCGCAGCCGCTACCCTTCGAGTGCGCACAGGTTAAACCCCGCAAACCACACAAAAGAGATAACCCACACTAGGCAAGCCCCGTGCGACGAGCTTGACCCAGAAGGCAAATCCCCTGCTATTGTAGGCAAGGGGTTTCGAACCTGAGACCTCCATTATGTCGTAAATGAAAACGACATTTATATTCTTCTTGGCACCTTTTCTCTAGAAGAAATGCAGGAAAATTTTCTTTAAGTGGCTTTCAGCAAAAGAAAGTTCTGTTTTGGAAACTCTCATACCAAATAAGTAGCAATACATTAGTTAACGCACATGACAAGAAAGGAAACTGAAGAAGCATGATCTTCCATCGCTATCAATTTAATTCCATTAGAGAAACCATAAGAAAGATAGTTACTTTTCCTCTATATAACAAGCAACAGTCCCTAAAACTGGAATATTTCCAGCACAAGAAACACTAGTCACTAGTAGAATATTCCTGACCAAATTTATTGTATAAAAGCCGAGAAGTAGCAATGCATTGATTCATCCACAGGGAAAGAGAGGAAATTAAGCATCCATGGCTATTAATGTAATTCCTTTTAGGATTTACCATACTAAAGAAAGAAACAAAAATTACACCACCAAGCAATTTGCTGTGTGATGACAGCAATCATATTTACCTCAAAACCAAATAAGATATGAAGGATCATTTAGAGAGACCATGTGATTACTAATCAATTTTCCACTATACATGACGCAACAGTCTCTAACACTGGAATAGTTCCATCACAAGAAGCACTAATCACTAATTGAATCCTAAAATCCCACTACTGCATAGCAAGAGCATGTTCTTCAATCTAACAAATTGAATAAAGGATAAGAAATTTTGACGGCATTTACTCACCCTTTCTTGTATACATATTCTCCATCAACTTGCAACAAAAAGTACACATCTTTTCCGTCGTGCAAAGCCTAATTAAGAACAAAAACCCCCAATAAGCAACCAAAAAAAAAAAAAAAAACCCAACAACAACATAGTCAGTGCAATCCCACAAGTGAGGTCTGGGAAGAATAAAATGTACACAGACATTACCTAAAAGAATAACAACGTACCCAGTGTAATCTCAAAAGTGGGGTACGGGAAAGGTAGGATGTACACAGATCTTACCTCTATCTTTTCTTTGTGGGGTTTCGTAAAAATAAGAAACCCAACAACAACCTATCCATAGTAATGCCCCAAGTGGGGCTCTGGAAAGGGTAAGGTGTACACGGATCTGTAACTCTACCTTTACGGGGGGTTTTGCAACAAAAACGAAACCCAACAATAAAGTATCTAGTGTGATGTCACAAGTGGGGGTCTGGGTGACTGGGAAGGATAAGACGTACATACAGCTTAACTCTACCTTTGTGGGGTTTCGGAAAAAGAAAAAAAAAAACCATTGATGTTATTTGTAAAAAGAGAAAGCAATTATGAACAAGAATTCAATAGTACCTTAACAGTCATCTTTCCATGTTTATATTCATGGTCATGATCCGGGTCAAGAGCAGGAAGAAGAGAAAACTCAAACCCATCAATATTCTCCCAATCATCAGCATGTCCATCAAGTGTTACGACTCCAGGCCTGAACTCTGCAGAAACTCGGGATTCCACGTCAGCATCGCAATGCCAGTCACCGGATTCTTGATGGGTAGAGACGAATTGGATCCGGGTTGACCCAAGAACCGCAATTGAGACTAACAAGAGTTTAAGGAGCATGGGTTGCTCCATTTGGTTGAATTTTTGGGAAGAAAGAAGAGATATTGTTTAGTGTTTTTTCGGAGAAATGAAGAGTTGACTCAACTGTAGCATTGGCTGCCATTGAAGATGGCAGTTAATTAGTAATTTGGAGCAAGTACAGAGGGGGACAAATTGTAGATTAGGTACAACTGTTTTTTCGAGGATGTTTCCTTCCTTCACGTGAGTTTGATCCAAATTTTATCTTTTTCTTATTAATAATTCTTTTAGATTTTTCACTTTTATTTATTTAGTGGCTTAATTACTAAGAGCCCGTTTGGATTGGCTTATAAGCTGTTTTCAGCTTTTTTGAGTGTTTGGCTGACCAGCTTAAAGTTATTTTGTGCTTAAAAATAATTGGGCCCATTTGACTTAGCTTATCTAAAGCAGCTTATAAGCTGAAAACAGCTTATAAGCCCAAAAAAATAAGTTAGACTACCCAACTTATTTTTTTTAGCTTATAAGCTGTTTGCAGCTTATAGGCATAAGTCCATCCAAACAGGCTCTAAATGCCCTTCTACATATTCCGCAAAAGGTCCAAAATAGACTTCTAATAGAGGTTCAACCGTTCAATGGCATCCCCTTCTGTTCACAGTACAAACCGGTCAAATCAGCTTATAAGACATTTTTAACTTTTTTGTGTGTTTGGCAAAATAAAAAAGTGCTTAAAATAAGCTAAAAACAAAAAATTAGGAATCCTAACTTTTTTTTTTTTTTGCTTAAAAGCCATTTTGATTTGACCAACAATTTTACTCTTTTATCCCTTATACTTTCTTCTAATTCCAACGTTACCCTCACTACTAAAAATTCTAAGCTATCATCGTTCCCTTTCAACATCTTATTTTCAACTTCAGCACTTTTATCCAAACACGTAACTGTTTATTTATAAAAGAACTTTCATCACTTAAAAAGAACTTTAAGCACTTATGCTTAAAAGTCACTTTTTTCAGTTAATCCAAACGGGCTCTTAATCATCTTATTTTGGTTCAAGTAATATGCAAATTTTAATTAAGGGTAATTAGTTGAAATGCCTAAAGCAGATAGTATTTTCTTAAGGGGTGTGCTAAAGGCTAAGTGGACACTAATTTTCAACCGGAGGAAATACATAATGCATTAAGTAGAGCGCTCATAGAGTCCTCCAAGTTCAATTAAGGGTAATTAGTTGAACATGACATTAACAAAGCTTCAACATGACATGACTAACGGAACTCTTTCTTTATCTCTTTCAATAACAGTAGTCTTCAATTTTTTCCATCAAAATAATCGAGTAGTTAATTGTACGCTATTTAAATGTGAACGAAATTATCTTATAACTGATAGTTCTCAAATCTTTGGTATTGTGGATTTATCTAAGATGATACATTGCAAACTCTTAAGGGAAGTTTCTTACTCACTAAATGACATAAGCTTTTACACGACGTAAATTTCAAGATTCTATGACTTAGAAATTATGGAGAAATTTCCTTCTAACGTACAAGCTCTTAATGAAGTGATGAATTTTAAAACTTTGGTATATAACCAAAGATTTCTAGACCAGTGAGACATTTTAAGGGGATGAATTATTGTCAATATAGATATGGAACCAGAAGTACTATAGTTGTTTTCGTGTCGTCCACTTATCATGATCTAGTCATTCATAGTTGAAACTGCAATCTATCTATATATATAATATAAAGCTAGGCATAAACAAGATGATGTGGCACATCTCTATGGCCTAAAATACTATTTATTCATTTTCTCCTTTTTTTGAATTTTTCCTCATTTTAAAAGTAACATGTTACATATTAAAAAGCCAAAAATTCACTCTTAAATGTATTGATTACCCCTCTTACCCGATCCTCTTACCTCTTCTTTCTCATTATAAGAAAATTAGTTTCACTTTAATTCTATTGCCACCGCTTAAAGAAATGAATATCCTTAACGCCTAATCAATTTTTCTTAATACAACTTTCTTACAATTAATGACTTAATACAATTAAATGAAAATATTCATTGTATATGTTACAATATTTTAGCTGCATCACTTTGGTCACTCAAGCGGTTGTGGTTTATCCATGATAGTTGGATATATGATGATTCATTTTCTTTGAATTTATACAGTATAAGTTTATGTTCTCTTGGACAAAGATATATTTACTAGTCAAGGCAAAGGTCGCCAGATGAACTATAGCTCAAGTACAAAATAGAAGCTCACTTATGTGAATTCGCCAAGAGCGTATCATCAACATTTAGGTACATAATCTCATTTTACTTGCGCTAACATCCTAGCTTATATTTTCTTTTTTTGCCTTTTCTCTTTGAACGTTTTTTTTTTTTGGACAGATTTGATTTTCCGAAGAGGGTGAAGCGGAAGAAGTAATGTTCGTAGGAAAACCTAAGCTTAGGTACAAATTAGATTTTCATGTTTTTGCTTAGTTGTTTATCTATTTGAATCTGTTTACTCTATAATTGTTTGTTATTGGACATTTGTCATTTAAATTGAACATAATTTTCATTCAAATTTATTTTGATTGCAGTTTAACACCTTTATAACTGCTTAAACCAAACTGAAATTGTGACAAGAGTTTTGATAAAGATATTTGAATTTTACAACTGTTGATATCTCTATGATCTTCTTGGCCTTCCATTATGTGTTCATCCAATGGGATGACATGAATTTAGGTGCGCGAAAGTTCTGTGCTTTCATTCCCAAATCAACTATGCTATTTCCATGCGTGCATCTTTGCAGTCTGCAAAAAAGTTTTTTTCTTCTTTTTTTCCCGGAGAAATATGCAGCAAGGAAAAAAGATTCTTCAAGTGGTTTTTATTATCTCTTTCTGATAAATAGTGTAAATATGTAGTAAAAGAATATTTTGTAAATCTTCTATTTTAGGTTAGTATAGTTTGTATCCTAATAGGACATTGTAACTATGGTATATTTACCAACTTAATCAATGAGAATAATCACGGAATTAATCTCTTTCATAGTATCAGATACTAGGGTTTCTTTTCCTTCTCTTCCGCTGCCCTAATTCTCTGACGTCCTCTACCCACTTTTCCGACGTCTTCTTCTTCTTCTTCTTCTTCTTCTTCTTCTTCTTCTTCTTCTTCTTCTTCTTCGATTTCCGTCCATTTTTCTTGCCTTCCATCAATGGCAGACACCAAGTTCCATTCTGCTTTGGCTGTCTCCAACATCAAGAATCACATCCCAATCATTCTTGAGATGGAAACGGATCATTATTCGGCTTGGGCCGAATTATTCAAACTTCATGCCCGGTCTCACCGTGTCCTTTCCCACATTCTGCCAACTGGAAAGGAGAAGGCTCCTACCACCGACGACGAAAATGAGTTGTGGTCCACTTTGGATGCCACGGTACTTCAATGGGTATATGCAACCATCTCCACGGACTTATTGCATACAATCATCGAAGAAGACCTATCGGCAAAGGAGGCCTGGGATCGCCTCCGTAATCTTTTTCAAGACAACAAAAACTCCCGTGCCGTTGCTTTGGAACATGATTTCTCTCATGTCAAGATGCGGGATTTTCCAAACGCTTCGGCGTATTGCCAACGTCTCAAGACCTTGGCCAATCAACTTAAGAGTGTGGGGGCTCCGGTGACCGACAACCGCCTCGTTCTCCAACTGGTGGCTGGACTCCCAGAGGCATACAAGAATTTGGGTACCTACATCCGCCAAAGTAAGCCTCTTCCACCATTCTCCGAAGCTCGGTCAAGTTTGTGCCTTGAGGAAAAGGCGTTGGCTGAAATGCACGATGACTCGCCCGCGGCTATGGTGGCTAATTCCAAACGTGATTTTGATGACTCTTCTCATCTGGAAAATTCTAGTCGTTCTCACCATCATCGAGGCAAAAATAACAACAAAAACCGCGGCTCTAGCGGCGGGAATAATAACGGCGGTGGCCGTGGTTCGGGCGGCGGCAGTGGTAGCCGACGCCGTGGAGGACGCCCCTCAGGTGACTAGCAGCAGTGGCAACAACCCTCCTCACCGTGGCAGTGGGGTTGGATGCCTCAGTCGGCTCCCCCTTACCCGTATCCTACCACGCAGTGGGCTCGGCCATAGCAGCAGTGGCAGCCGCCATCTTCTTCGTCTGGCCCGAGGTCGCTGGCCCAGCCTGGCATTTTGGGCTCGCGACCACAGCAGCAGGCATATGCAGCCGCGGGCCCCCCGACGCAATGGACTCCGACGGATATTGAATCGGCTATGCACACGATGACGTTGAACCAACCCGATTCAAATTGGTATATGGATACCGGCGCCACGTCCCATATGACATCCACAAAAGGTACTCTCTCGTATTATTTTAATTTGAGCAATCGTAATACTGACATTGTTGTTGGTAATGGTAATTCAATTCCAATTCGAGGTTGTGGTCATGCTAAATTGCCTCCCCCAAACCCTCCTTTATTGTTAAACAATGTCCTTCATGCGCCAAAACTCATAAAGAATTTGATATCGGTTCGTAAATTTACTACTGATAACTATGTGAGTGTTGAATTTGATCCTTATGGGTTTTCTGTGAAGGATTTCCGGACGGGAATGGCTCTCATGAGATGTAACAGTAGGGGTGCTCTCTATCCATTGTCCACCTTCAAATTTTCCACCAATTCACCGTCGATTTTTGCTGCCTTGTCTTCTACCCGTTGGCATGATCGTTTGGGCCACCCGGGAGCTTCTATTTTGGATTTTCTTAGGCGTAATAAAAGCATTGAATGTAATAGTTCTAGTTCATCTAGTATTTATCATTCTTGCATTCTTGGTAAACATGTTAAGTTGCCATTTGCTAGTTCTATTTCCGAAACTTTGTTTCCATTTGACATTATTCATAGTGATTTGTGGACTTCTCCAATTTTGAGTTCTATGGGCCATCGTTATTATGTTTTGTTTTTGGATGATTTTACCAACTATTTGTGGACTTTCCCTTTGGCTAGAAAATCTGATGTTTACTCAAAATTCATGGATTTTAAGACCCATATTCTTACTCAATTTGAACGTCCTATCAAGAATGTCCAATGTGATAATGGGAGGGAATATACTAATAGTCAATTCGGAAAATTTTGTGCATCCAATGGGATGTCTTTTCGTCTTTCGTGTCCACATACATCCTCTTAAAATGGGAAAGCAGAAAGAAAAATTCGTTCACTAAATAATGTCATCCGGACTCTTCTTGCTCATGCCTTCATTCCTCCGTCTTTTTGGCATCATGCATTGCAAATGGCGACGTATCTCATTAATATTTTACCAAGTAAGCTATTGGGTCACAAATCACCTTTAGAGGTCCTTTACCAACGGAAACCATCTTATTCTCATCTCCGAGTCTTTGGGTGTTTATGTTATCCCATTTTTCCGTCTACTACTATTCACAAGTTGCACCCTCGGTCAACTCCATGTGTCTTTTTGGGATATCCACCAAACCATCGTGGCTACAAATGTTTTGATTTATCCTCAAATAAAATCATTATTTGTCGTCACGTTTTATTTGATGAGACTCAATTTCCGTTTTCCAAAATCCATACTCCGGCTCCCACCTCTTATGACTTCCTTGATGATGGCCTCTCTCCTTACTTGATCCATCATATAGCCGCCAGCCCTTCACCGCTGCCCTGTCCCCCTCCGTCGCAGCCCGTGACTCAGGCCCACGTCGACCCCTCCCCACCTGGGCAGCAGCCTCCATCGTCCTCTACGCAGGACCAGTCCGCCCCTCTCCCCCACCAGCTTCCCACCACCCCGCAAAACTCGACCATTTCTCCACCTGTCCAGCCCAATACCCACACACGCATGGTCACTCGTAGTCAGCGCGGGATTTTCAAACCCAAGCACCCATTTAATCTACATGCGGCGGTTACCAAGTCCCCCATACCTCGTAAACCGTTGGATGCGCTACGTGACCCGAATTGGAAATTGGCCATGGATGATGAATATGATGCTCTTATTAAAAATAAGACGTGGGATTTGGTACCCCGTCCACCTAATGTGAATGTTATTCGGTCTATGTGGATTTTTACTCATAAAGAAAAGTCTAATGGTGATTTTGAGAGGCATAAAGCCCGTCTTGTAGGTGATGGCAAAACACAACAGGTTGGCATTGATTGTGGTGAGACTTTTAGTCCGGTCGTGAAGCCAGCAACGATCCGCACTGTCTTAAGTCTAGCTCTATCTAAACATTGGCCCATTCATCAGTTGGATGTCAAAAATGCATTTCTTCATGGCGAGCTCAAGGAGACGGTTTATATGCATCAGCCTATGGGTTTTAGAGACCCTTCTCGTCCCGATTATGTGTGTTTGTTGCGCAAGTCCTTATATGGGCTTAAACAGGCACCGAGAGCTTGGTATAAAAGATTTGCTGACTTTGTTTCTTCCATTGGTTTTGCTAATAGCAGGTCTGACCACTCCTTGTTCATCTATCGCAAAGGGCACCACTTGGCTTACATTTTACTATATGTGGATGATATTATTCTTACTGCTTCTTCAGATGCTCTCCGCTGTTCTATTATGGGCCTTCTTGGCTCAGAATTTGCTATGAAGGACTTAGGTCCTTTGAACTATTTTCTTGGCATTGCGGTGACCCGTCACAAGGGTGGTATGTTTCTATCACAACGAAGTTATGCTACGGACATTATTGAACGTGGAGGAATGTCCTCGTGTAAGCCTTTTTCCACTCCGATTGACACTAAACCGAAGGTCAGTGCCTCTTCTGGCGATCTGTGTGACGATCCCACTCATTTCCGGAGCCTTGCAGGTGCTCTTCAGTATCTTACCTTCACCAGACCAGATATTTCTTATGACGTACAGCAGATTTGTCTTCATATGCATGCTCCACGAGATACGCATATGCTTGCTCTTAAGCGGATTATTCGGTATATTTAGGGTACTCTTGATCATGGTTTGCATCTCTACTCATCTTCAGTTACTGATTTGGTTTCATACACTGATGCTGATTGGGGGGGATGTCCAGACACCAGACGCTCGACGTCGGGTTATTGCGTGTTTTTGGGAGATAATTTGATATCTTGGTCATCTAAGCGCCAACCTACTCTTTCCCGCTCTAGTGCGGAAGCAGAATATAGGGGGGTTGCTAATGTTGTCTCTGAATCATGCTGGATACGTAACCTCCTCTTGGAACTACATTGTCCGATCCCTAAGGCTACTTTAGTTTATTGTGATAATGTCAGTGCCATTTACCTGTCAGGAAATCCAGTCCAACATCAGCGCACCAAGCACATTGAGATGGATATACATTTTGTTCGTGAAAAGGTGGCGCGCGACCACGTCTGTGTCCTTCATGTTCCGTCCCGATATCAGCTCGCCGATATTTTCACTAAAGGACTGCCACAGGTCTTATTTGAAGATTTTCGGGACAGTCTCAGCATTCGTAAACCTCCCGTTTCGACTGCGGGGGTGTGATAAATAGTGTAAATATGTAGTAAAAGAATATTTTGTAAATCCTCTATTTTAGGTTAGTATAGTTTGTATCCTAATAGGACATTGTAACTATGGTATATTTACCAACTCAATCAATGAGAATAATCACGGAATTAATCTATTTCACTTTCAAAAGTATCCGGAACAAGGCCGTTTAAACCTCCACCAAACTTGTGATATTCCAAAGCTTTGTGTCGTGGATTTCTCAATAAAAATATATCATTAGTTATGGCCGCTCGACTGCACGAAGAAGCGGGACAAGAAGGACAATAGGAAGATATAGGTGGAAAAATTCTTAAGAACCCAAATGGCCAAATATATGCATTATATATAAACGTATGAATTAACTCTACATGCATGTTATTTATGTATTTTTCTTACTCATAGAAAATAATAATAGTATTTGAATTTATTGTTAAACCAATATGTCTAATATAATACACACCAGAATAGATGAAATGAAAACAATCGATAATCGGGACTATATATTTGGATTTATTGCTTAAAATTGCATTATTTCTAATTTGTTCGATATTGAATGGGTTGGGTTGGATTTTCGTTTCTCATTTGATATCAATCTTCAAAATATTATTAGAATTTAGAACAATTGATAGTGTTTTGATTGGAGTGTAGAGAAAAGAAAAAATTAATCACTGAGTAAAAAATATTTTTTTTATTGCAAATCTTAAAAATATTATAATTTATCCTTATTTTAATTTGCTTTAACCTTCGCGCGAAGCGCGAGCAAATTCACTAGTTACTATTAGTATATGCAAAGTCATTTTAGTTTAGTCATTTGATATTCGAAATTGATTGGGACAACTAACCATTCACGCCAAGTAGACTCTTGTAAGTGGATAAAACGGACAATATCCTCTAATTTCAAAGGTCAAATTTGCAATTTCGAATTAAAAATAGAGGAATTTGAATCATCTCATGGCGCTTTTCGTCGGTGAGAAGGTTGAATCCTAAAACAAATAGTGTATGATGGGATAAGTTTGAGCGATAAATAGTGTATTTTCATAAGTCTGTTTTAACAAAGTAAGGAAAGAACCAACTTCCTGAAGAAACAAAATCTTAAACATAGATATCCTTTTAACTTATTATATTATAATATTCACGCTAGATTACGTGTATATAGTGCTTCAATCAATTCATTGGTATACTTACTATCTCAATCAGTAAATATAGATATATCGAGCAATTATATCCATTAAGATTCGGATAATTAGAAATTTCACTATGTTAGTGCGTCTATGTTGATACTAAGATTGAAATCCTAATTCCTAATATTGTTACTCAAGCCCTCAATAGCCAACCCTCGGGGCATTACATGAAATATTTTGTGACAAAAATCAAGCTGCATAATATATAGTAGTATCCAATAAGACTATCTTGAATCGAACTTTTGAAACCTATAAGGATATGGGCTTAATATGTTTTGTAAATCTACATGGTGTAGATAACATTACGCCTTATTTATATCTAGTAGTTATGCTTTAAATTAATTACATTCCATGACTAAAATGTGTATATCAATTACTGTACATAACTAAAACATTTAAACACAGTTAAAATTAAAAACCAACCGCAACATAAGGCTTGTATTCATATTTTTCCCCTGATCAACTCATTTTCTCTCTCATTGTCTCTCAATCTCTTCCGATTTACTCTCTCCTCCTCTCTCTAACGTTTGGTTCTATTTTGTTTTTTTTCACTCTGATCCTTCTTGTTCATGCAATGTCACGACCCAACCCCGTAGGCCGTGACTAGTGCCCGAATTGGACACTCATGTCACTTGTTAACTATAATCATTTATAACTAGTATGTCATGAACTTATTTGTCTAAAAAGGTATGGTGTTGTTTTAAAGCTGTCAAAATTTTGTTTTTTTTTTGTATGTCGTAGGCACCTGTCTCCTGAGGAGTTACAATTTTTAAACAACAACATATATTTTTCTACGCAAGCCGACAAGGCTGCCACGATATGCAACATACCAAACATACATATATATGCAAGCCGACAAGGTTGCCATTACGAATGGGTACGCCCCAAACATATGTCATAATCATAAAACGCGTCAACAGCCATAAACAGACCCACACAAATGTCCACAGACCTCTAAGAGTAATGACCGTATCATATGACGGGACAGGGCCCCGCCGTACCCAAATAAACTCATATGAATTCAACATAAGGGAGTTATACCACAAGCTAGGCTCCGGAACAAAGGAGCAGTCAAAATAGCTGAATAAGTGTCCTAAGCTGGCAGATCTCCGAAATGAACGTCTGTACCTGCGGGCATGAACGCAGCCCCCCGAAGAAAGGGGGTCAGTACGGAATATGTACTGAGCATGTAAAGCATGAAACATAGTGATAGACTCATACTGAGATAAGATGTATAGGACTCAATGCAACTAACAGAATTTCATAAAACTTGCCTTTGAACATATTTCATCTGTATCATTCTCATATCAATGTCAATATAGTGTTTTGTAATCAAAGCTGCATAATCATTCTGTATATAACATATATACGTGTCCCGGCCCTCTAATGAGGGGCTCGGTAATTAAAATCATAGTATCATAAACATGCACATAGACGTGTCCCGGCCCTTTCGTAAGGGACTCGGTAATAAGGAATATATATGCCCTCCTGGCCACCATCTCCATATCATCATATCATCACATCATCATATCATCATATATATATAACGTGTCCCGGCCCTCTAGTGAGGGACTCGGTGAATATAGTCATAGCATCATAAACATAAACATATACGTGTCCCGGCCCTTTAATGAGGGACTCGGTAATAATATAGTAGATGTGCGCACGAGAACGTGTCCTGGCCCGGGACTCAGTGAAGGATATAGCGATAAGCACGAGCAGAATAATAAGCAACCACATATATGCAATGCATCTTTTGAGACTCAATAGATAAGCAACTAACCAGCTCTAAAGTATTGGGATAATAATCATATTCAATTCTTTTCAACTCTCATTATAAGCCATAGCAAGGAACGTTTCAGCTTTCATGTACATGTATCAATTTTCATGATGTAGCTTTTGAAAATCAAGTCTACTTCTATTCATGCCATTCTTTTAAGAGTAGGAACAAATATACATCATTCATTAGTCAATCATGTAGTAGGCTCGTGACAATAGCATTAAGGAAATATAGAATCATAAGTCATGCATGGAACTAGAGAATAGAATTTACCCTAAGGTTCATATCATTTCATACTTACGTCTAGGACATGCCAAGAAAAGAAGGAATAAGCTTTACATACCTTTAGCGTTTAGTCGTATAATAACTTGTACTTGCTGCCCAATGGTACTTATCCTATATCAAGATATCACAAGCTATGATTAGTTTACGAGGGAATTCGATACGTATTTTGACACTCACAATCCCTTTCTAACATTTAGACGACGTTTCGTTCGCATTCAAACCAACTAGTGCTACAAGCTAATATTGCTAGTCATTCTTTCATGTATCAATCCAAACTTGTATAAACATGATTTAAGGGACTTTGGACAGTCCATACATCATTCAAAATTGTCCCATACTCACGGCCAAACAGCACACACAACACTACAATTTCTATTTCGCAATTTTCCAACTTCAATTACAACGACAACAACACGTTTACAACATTACTTATGCGATTATCAGAACTGTTTCAGCATCATATTTATTCTTATAACAGCCCACAAACCATTTCAATTTCAACTTTAATCATTAAGCTTCACTTTCACTACACGTTCATAGCAACAATCAATATTCAACATTCACTAATTTGCTTCTAACCTTAAAACAGTCCACTGTTTTGGACTGCTTGCGTACTTCAATTTGATTTGTTTCTTTAACACCTAAATTCACATATTCAACATACATACAATATACCACAATGTTCATAAAAACAACAATCAAAACTTGGCACAAAACAGTCCATAATTTCCCCTAAAACAGCCCCTTTACACGGCTTCAACACAACTATAACAACTTCATGATTTTCATCCATTCATCCAAACCACAACACATTCAATCCATTTCCAATACATGTACAAGGAGGTTAAACATGATTCCATTAAAGCCTACAACACATGGCTCATTTAAACTTTTTAGAAAACAGTCCATTACCACAACATGTCCAAAACAGTCCCTAAACAATGTTCGGAATTCTTGCAAACATTTACGAACATACTAAGCAAACCACCTATGATTCTTACACATTATTTCATGCCTTCTTTTCATATATTTTCAGTAGGTTATGACCAGCTATCCACACGACAAATACAACATCAATTCGTACACAACTAAACTACATCGTCATTTCTATAATCCTTACAACAACTCACAAACGATTTTAGTTTCAACTCCAACCATTAAACACCTTCATTTCCATCATGAAATTCATGATAATAACAATCAAAATATCAAGTAAAAACAGTTCACTAACTCCCTCACAAAACAGTCCAATACCAACATACAACATCATAAACCAACTTCTACAATCTTTGTTCATTTACATATGTTGACACCCATTCAATTCACCAACAATACATACAAAATGAAACCAACCATGGCTTCCCCAACACTCACGGCTCACTCTCTACTTCAACTACAACAACAATCCAACAACAACCTTCATGAACTATACATTCAAATCATCATGCAACACAAGAACAATAAACATTCTTACCTTACAACTTGTTCTTCACTTTGGCCGAATCTTCAACCCTATTGAGGTGCTAAACCCCCTTGTTTCCTTCCAACAACTACTACACGTTCTTGTACACTAGATGAGGAGTTGATTTGAGGAAGAAAACTGATTTTTTTTTGTGGTGGAGGAGCTGCCATAGCCGTGGCTCTCTTTCTCTAGTTGGAGAAGATGAGAGCTTCTCTCTCTTGTTCAATTTGTGGCATTGGGAAAAATGAGTTGGCATGCAACTTTTGGTCAACAAAGTTGGATATTTTTCTGCCCAAGGGGTCTTGCACGTTCCCCCAACTGAGCATGGGAAAAATCTGATTTTTGCCTTGTGTTTGTGGGGCCCACACGGCCACAATTGAAAAATTGTGAACATTTAAGTCTTAATCCCTGCTCATCCAACTTGCATCGTCCATATCTCATTACCCCGATATCTTTTTGACAAGCGGTTTGTTTCATTGAAAACTAGACTCGATGAACTTCGTTTTAGGCTTTTGAAACACCTTAAAACTCCTCATATACTAGGAGATATGCCTCCTACAATATAGACTAAAATCGGGTCCGAGATTTTATTGAAGTTGTTCCGATTCATTTCGTTTAACTTCTAATCCTCTTCCAACCTTATGTAACCTCTTATGCATACATATACACACTTGTATACATCAATAAATATCCATATACACATCTCGAAAGGTGCAGAGAATCACAATAACCTTAAACATAATTAGAGAACTCACACTGCTTCGACGAAACTCCAATCGCAAAAGTATGTTCATATATTTTGTCCATCTTCTATATCATTACTAATAATCTCAAATACTTTAAAAGGTCACTCGCATTACCTCATATACATACTCATAACGCGATTTCAAATCCTTTAGGTTACCATGTCACCTCGAGATACTTAAGACAACCATATATATAACGATATTCTTACTAACTCGATTAACTTTCCTTGAACCTTCTTAACTCATTCTTTCTTGTTTTAACACAGTAGCACGGATTATTATGGAGTGTAACATGCAAGACTCAACCTTTACTCACCTGAACACAGTGCTCTTTTGCTTGTCCAAAAAGGCTTAGGCATACCTGCTCAACGCACTGCTATTGAGAACCCATTAAGAGATTAATCAAAAACAAGAACAAAAGTGGTGGCTTAGATCTGCCCGACAAGATGGGTGGAAGTGGATGAAGGTTGTTGACGCGGTGGCTTTTGAGTTTTCATGGTTAGATCTGGTTAGATCTTGGCCGGATCTACTTAGTTCTGGTCAGATTTTGCTTTGTCGGAATCTGGCCGGCGGTGACTTTTCCGGTCAGATTCCGGTGCCGAATCTGGAAAATCATTTTTTTTCAGTGTATTCATTAAATTTTTAGCATACAATTCAGTGTATTCATTAATTTTTTGGCGTACAATTCAGTGTTTTGTGTATTTTTATTTTCTTGTATTCTGTTTTTTAGTGTATTCGTTAATTTTATTTCTTGTATACAAATGAATACATTAATTTTTGAAGTATATACAAATGAACAGAGTGAATTTTATTTCTTTGTATTCAATTTTTTGAGTGTATTTGTTAACTTTTTTAGTGCAAAATTCTATATTTTGTATACAATCGATTAAATATAATAAAGTGAATACACTGTAAAAGTAACTATAGTGAATACAATTGATTTGAATACATTTAAATTGAATACAAAATTTAGCAAATTTTAATGACTGTATTCATGAATACAGTGACACTTAATAGCGAATACAACATGAAACAAGCGCTTAGCTATATGTTTGCCACGAAAAGTAAATAGCTAAACTGTAGCTATGCGGAAAAAAAAAATCCCAAATAGTAGTCATTTATGAAATTTTCCCTTAAAAAAAAAGCTCGAACGTTTACTAACCTTATTGATAGAGTCAACATAATTGGCTAAGTGGAGAATAGATGACGTGTAGAAACAGCAACCAAACATGGCACGTGTTGATCTACCCATGCGACATGAGTTTGTTAAGTAGGCGTTTTGCTATCAATTTTCAAACCAGCGTTTGATCATTAATTTTCAATCATGGTTTAAAATCTGGTTTGAAACTATGGTTTGAAACCATGGTTTGAACCCAAATCATCCAAAAGCATAGTTTGGGGTTTGAAACCATGGTTTCAACTTTTTTAAATATAAAATTTAACCCATAAATTAATATTTTGTAAAAAAAGATCCATAAGTTGGTAAATATTTTTAACAATTACCCCCATCAATCAATTACCAATCTCATTAACTTCCACCAACCTTTATTTATATCTACCAACCTTTAATTTATGTGAGAAGATTATATTAAATAGTAGTTACATTAATATTCATGTTAAATTTTCGATTTTATTGAAGTAAAGTTTGATTAATTGATGTTGTATTTTTTAGAAAAGCCTTCTAGTGTACTAATTTTGTTATAAACTATGATTTGCTCATTTGGTAAGATTGTATAAGAATTGAGAATGTTTTGATAGTTTTCACAATTTGTGGGGTTTTTATATCTATAAGAGAAAATACAACTTAAAATATCCAAATTGTATGAAACCATGATTTGAAACCAGACGGGGCCTAAGTGTAGAATCTTGTCAAGCATCATATCTTTAAGTTTGTTCTTTTAATGACACGAGTTTAAAATTTCACACTAAAATTGACGAGAAATATCAAGTATATATACATCACGCATCTCACGATCTTAACGATTACAACTTGATTGACCTCCTGACAATTGTCATTAATGTTATAAACTTTTTACACATTATATAGCTAGAAGTCTGTGTTGTAGTATTGTACTCACGGGTTTATCTCAGTCTTCTATATACTTGTTGTTGGAAATCTTACAAAAAATATTCGATCACGAACATTATAGGAAATTCTTGAATAATCTCATAGTTCGAGGAGTGTCAATTAAGACGTTGTCCTTAAGTATAATTTCACCCGGTATAGGCAGGGGTGGGCACACCTTATATGAAGGTGTGTCACCTGACACGGCTTCGTTGGAAAATTTTATTAGCTATACATATACAAATTATATGAAAAAAATAAGGGATAAATTATATAAAATGACACTACTTCACAGAAAAGAGCATTTGAGTCAGTGGTAAAGGGAGCCTATGGCCTTTGAGGGGTCGGGGGGTTCAATCCTCTGTAAGCACAAAATGCTTGATTTTAATATTTTGAGCCTTTTCAGCTGATAGCCTCAAAAAATTGACCTCATTTCGTTGCAAACTGATAATGAAACAAGAAAATTATGACTTATTCAAGCATGTTAAAATATAACTTTCAACAATTATTTATGTTAATATGTAATTTTTTGGGGGCGAAGCTTCTATTTGCTATGATTTTCTCTGTAACACGTCTCTTAGTATTTTTCTTCTTCTTTTTAATTAGAATTTCTTGAATTATTAATTACTTTTGCTTGTTTGTTTCTATGATATTATTTAGAAATTATCTAAATTAATTTCTTAATTAGTAATAAGTGAAGAGATTTTTCTAACTTATCTTCCAAATTTTTAAAACTAAATTTAACATATCAAATTTCATCCAGCTCGAAAGAAAAGGTGAATAAGTCAGAAAAAGAAAAAGTGTTTATAAAGTGAAAGAGTTGATGTAAATTCTTTAAAAGCTGATCATGGAAAAGATCAACATTTGAAATTATCTAAATGACCATGATGTTAGAAGAAAATATATATTAAAAAACGTAAGTTTCCACTTCAAATCACATTTTTTCTCAATTTTTCTTATATGGCTAATTGCATCGTTTAAATCACCGATGTTTGTTGAGTTACTCAACTTGAGTATAATAGGTTGGAGTATAATGTTTACAAAAGATGTGACCTTTTAATATGGTGTTATTGCAGTGATTTGTTCTTTTGTTTACTTCTTTAAATGCGACACTGCTTATAAAAAATCTTGCACACGCCACTGGGTATAGATGTATCCCCCAAAATTCAACATGCTCTTCTAATACAAAATTATGAGCCAAAATCTAACAAACATTAATCTTAAAGAAAACCCAGCAATACCAAATAAGATGAAAGAGATTTTGTTTCTTGATTTTCACTCTCACTGTCTCTTGATTTCTATCACTGTACCTCCCTTGATGACATAAGAATATAGGTATATATAATAAAGTAATGATCTTTTGATCATCAGAAAACGTCTATAATATTTAATAATAATCAAAGCCATAAAGCCAAATTAAATGACCAATTTAATTTGTCAAAATATCGTTTGAAATCTGCCATCATTTTCTCATAAATGAAATCATTCAAGGCCTTCAATGTTACACAATAGTTGTTGCCCATTGAGTTTATTTAAAAGATATATCAATAATATTTTACAAGTGTAATTGCAGCTTTTAGACAATAGTAATTCTTTTTGAGATATTCAAATATATTCAACAATCCCCCTCATATCTTAAAAAAAATATTAAGTAATAAAATGAAATAATAAGTTTTGGAATAGAAAGAAATAAGAAGCTTTGTTGGGTTTTCACATATGAGTACAATGCGTCGAATACTATGAACCAGACCTAGATATAACAAGAATAATATTTACAGAACAATTGGTGAAGTTTAAAACTCTTATGAAGCAAGAATTCTTTTGTAAGCTCAAGCGCTTATTCTATCACATTATACTCGCACAATCTCTGTCGTTATCGCGGTTTTGCGCTAAGAGGCCATGCGTGTGTACTGGTATTCATGAGTTCTCTAGAAATCAGTCACAATTTCATAGGAGCGACACCACTCCACACTCATATAGGTCCACCCATCAAGTGTATTTTGCAGAGCAATACATCACCTATGAAGGATATGGTAATAGATTAAGAATTTATAACTCAACCTCATTTTGCCTTGCATAACTGCATTATATTCACACACCATAGAAGGGACATAATTTTATAGTGCATACTCGATCAACTAATGACTTAGCTTGCTATTACCCATATGAACCTAATTCATGGGATCTTCAATCACATATGTTGGGTTACTATCATTGTTGATCTTCTCAAATTGATTAAAAAATTCCATTTCCCTCGATGTTTCTTATAGTCTGAGAATTGATCAAGTCTGAGAATTGATCAAGTTTACCTTCTGACTTCACATAATTAACAAAAATAATTTCATCTCACTGCAGCTGCTTTATCACATTATATCTCAAAGTCTATGTTTGCCAATAATTTTTATTTTATTTTTCACTATAGTTATTGTTGCTTGACAACCACAATATATAAACACAAAAATATGTTATTTTATTCCAATTGGAATACTCACTAAGAGGTCTCTTAACCGCTTAGCCTCATCACCAACGATTCATTATAGTACCATAATTGCGGTGCCTCTCAAATAATTTTTTCCTCCCTTCAAAATCAAGCAAACATTAGCAAGACACCCCCACACTTTCAAATATTTCAATCTAAGGGATAATCTTTCCACGATGCACAAGAGTTTTCGAGTCTTGTAAGGTATCATATTTTGTCCAAATTTATACACCAAAATATATCAAAGATATTTTTCACATTTCAAAATGAATACGTTGTCACGACCCAAATCTGACACTCAGGCCGTGACCGGGCACCTGACGAGCTTCTACCCATAAGGCGAACCCTCTAAGCAAATCATGCGAAAATTAACCAATAAAATGAGTAATACGCAAAGTCTCATAATATAAAGAAAAGTGCGGAAGCGAAATAAAAATACTGAGTCTTGCCCATAAATCCCATAAAAATGTCTAAGTCATGGAACTACTAGTCTGAATATAAAAGTACGAGACGTAGCTCGGAACACTACTAAGTTAACTGAAGAAGAAGAAGAGGCCGCCATGATTTAATGGTGGCTCACCTCTACTGAACTGGACTGAACAAAGCTGGAATGAATCAAGTATCGGCTACCTGGTCACCGTTAACCACACCTGCACACATCAACAAGTGTGAGTCTAAAAGACCCAGCAAGATCATCGACACTCTCAGCTTACCCCTGGGGCAAGTCTTTGAAATTCCTGATAATGCATAAAAGCAATTACACAGTACAAGTATATCAAATATATACAAACACTGAAGCTAAAGCTGAAATCATGAAGCGTAAACAAGCAAAACATGAAATACTGTAAATCTGAATCTATGCTCACGGGACATAGTACGTATTTAGCTATGTCTTACCCCGTTTTCCGGAGAGGACATTATTTACCCCCATCTTACCTGGACGAGCAATACATGAAATACACTGAATCTGAATGTATGCTCACGGGACGTAGTACGTATTTATCTATGTCTTACCCCATTTTCCGGAGAGGGCATTATTTACCCCCATCTTACTCGGGTTACTTAAAATTCTAGCATGTATCTCTCACCGAACATCAATGCGACATGTGGAAGTATGCCCCTCTGAAGATATGATAAGTGGAACATACATCTATTCAATACCACTTCTAAACTTTACACTTATATAAATAGTAGCTATTTAAGCGAAATTACGCTAAAGGACTCATACGATCATTACTTTAGAAACTTGAAAATTATCCAATTTAGATCATGCTTGCCCACTCACACGAACTAAATGGTTTAAATGCATACATACAACACAAACCATATGCTTTTTATGAAAAGCAAGTAAACTAAGAGTTTAAGCCTCACTTGCCTTATAACCGGAACGCAACCTCTCCGAAAGTGCCAAATTTCCTTCAAATAAATCTCCAATAGCCTCAATCTATTCAATACCAAAAATAAATGGTCCAAATTAGTCTAAGGAAGCTAATTCTATAATCTTAGGTTTAGAACTAAATTTCAACATTCTAAACCTTAATTCTTTTAAAATCTCAATACTCTTTAGTAGAAAATATGATCTAATCCCAAAATAACAATACACAGTCTACTACACATTATAAATCAGGACTAGAACACCGACACAAAAAAAAAAAAAGAAAAAAAATAGCAATATCACTGATATCACCATTGCCATGACTATAACCCGTGTAAACCGTGTGGTAATGCCCCGTTCATTTATTCTTCATTGTATTGTAGTAAATAGATAGAGAAGGGAAACTAAAACAAAGATAAAAATAAAATAAAATAAAAGGACACAATTTACGAGTAGAAGAATTTAGAGAATTGCAGTAAAATAGTTTTCCCACTTTCAACACCTATCTTGTCTTATTTAAAATCCCACCACTAATCAATCTACCATTATTCATAGCCGTGGATCCCTCTAAACATTGGGGAATTATTAACTCACATCTAAACTTTTCTTGTCTTCACTATTATACTCAATTAAATAGTTACATCCTGACGCCAACACTATGTATAACTAAAGATGATAAAATCTATACCTGATTTCCTTCAAACTTGTGGAAAAGTTCACTGTGTGATACTAGACACAACAACTGCAATGTTCTTGTTCGACCCTTTTTTTCTTTGTCCTTTTAGGTTAGAGGCAAGTTAATGTTTTCCTTCTATTCCCCTCTTCCCCTTAGGAAATATAACGTGGCCAGTAAGCTGAAGTAGTGGGCCTGGCCCACCTATTTACTCTTAGCTAATTCAACATCTCATATATTATATCATATGAATAATATTTAATTAAATACATATACACCCATATTATATGAATATATTCCATAATTAACCGCTTTAATACAAGACCGCTAAAGTTAAATAAACTATGAATAAGAAAGTAATTCTAAACACTTGAAAATTTTCGGGTTGTTACATTCTCCCTCCCTTAAAATAACGTTCGTCCGCGAACGTAAGAAAAGTTCTACCCTTGGTCAAAGATCAACGCATTGGCAAACCTTAACTATCTTAACAAGTCTCTTAGGTCTACAAAATTTCGGCAGAATTTCCCCTGTCATTAGGACTAATGCTATCTATATACTTGTCTTAAAATAGGTAACAACAACAACCAGCAGTCATAATTTATAAACTAACATATACTAGGGAGTTCCGGGCGACTCCATACCATCAATCACATGCAAATGGGATACCAGGCGACCCCATACCATCATATAAAACATACCAATAAGGAATATATGCATCTATATAATTCAAATAAGTCAACACATAAATGTGAATATGTAAACACATTGTCTATTAGTTTAATCCTCGTGAGAATACATAAAGAGTATACCTGTAACCAATGCGCATATGCATTAGCTTCTTCTCTTTGACATGACTCAAGAGAAAAGCTCGGAATATCTGTCTCTAATGTCCTGCTCTACCTCCCAAGTAGCTTCCTCACTCGGATGGTTCTTCCATAAGACTTTTACAGAAGGAATACTCTTAGATCTCAGCTGGCGAACTTGCCTATCCAAAATAGCTATCGGGGCCTCCTCATAGGCTAACTTCTGATCAAGTTGAACTGCCTCATGGTCAATAACCTGAACAATATGGCTCGGGTGTCTAGAGTATTTTTGGAGCATGGAAACATGAAAAACTGGATGAACTCCTGCTAAGGACGGCGGTAAAGCCAATCTATACGCAACTGCTCCTATCCGCTTTAGGATCTCGAAAGGACCAATATATCTCGGGCTTAACTTGCCCTTCTTGCTAAATCTCATGACACCCTTCATGGGCGATACTTTCAACAATACCATATCACCCTCCATGAACTCAAGATCACAGACTCTCTTGTCCGAATAGGATTTTTGCTTGCTTTGAGTTGTCTTGAGCCGGTCTTGGATTACCTTTACCTTTTCCAAAGCTTGCTGAACCATCTCTGGACCTAAAAGCTTCCTCTCACCTGGTTCGAACCAACCAACTGGAGAACGACACCGCCTACCGTACAAAGCCTCATATGGAGCCATCTCAATACTGGAGTGGTAGCTGTTATTATAGGCGAACTCTACCAAAGGCAACTGCTCGTCCCAATGACCTCTAAAATCGATGGCACATGCCCTCAACATGTCCTCCAAGATCTGAATAACCCGCTCTGACTGACCATCAGTCTGCGGATGGAATGCTGTACTGAGCTCAACCGTAGTACCCAAAGCCTTCTGAAAAGACTGCCAAAACTGAGCTGTGAACTGTGACCCTCTGTTAGAAATGATAGAAATGGGCACGCCATGCAATCGAACTATCTCACGAGTATAGATCTATGCTAACCGCTCTGCTGTGAATGTAGTCTGAACCGGTATAAAATGTGCGGATTTGGTAAGTCTGTCCACAATCACCCAAACTGAATCATGTCTCCTCAGAGTACGTGGCAAGCCCACCACGAAGTCCATAGTGATTCTCTCCCACTTCCACTCGGGAATAACCAGATTCTGAGCTAACCCTCCAGGTTTCTAATGCTCATACTTAACCTGTTGGCAATTCAAACAACGAGCCACATAATCAGATATGTTTCTCTTCATCCTCATCCCCCAGAAATGTTTCTTCAAGTCTTGATACATCTTTGTAGCTCCCGGATGTATGGAATAGCGAGAACTATGAGCTTCTTCCATAATAGTCTGCCTCACGTCTTCTACATCTGGTACACATAACCTGCCATCATGCCATAACAGTCTATCGGAGTCAATAGTCGCTCTCTTAGTCTGTCCCTGCTCCACTTGCTCTTTGAGCTTAAGCAACCGGCGATCCTCGAACTGATGAGCTTTGACATACTCAATCAAAGAAGATTGTGCAACTACGCAAGCAAGTATCCCTCCACAAGGCGTGGCATCAAGTCTAACACCACTATTGGCCAACCGCTGAAAATCTATAGCTAAAGGTCGGATTGAGGCTGAAATAGAAGCCAAACTACCCATGACTTCCTACTCAAAGCATCTGCCACTACATTAGCTTTCCCCGGATGGTACAAAATTGTCATATCATAATCCTTTAGTAACTCAAGCCATCTCCGCTGCCTCAAATTCAAATCTTTCTGCTTAAAGATATACTGAAGACTCTTGTGATCTGTAAATATCTCACATGGCTCGCCATACAAATAATGCCGCCACAACTTCAATGCAAAGACCACTGCTGCTAGCTCTAAATCATGAGTCGAGTAGTTCTTCTCGTGATTCTTAAGCTGTCTAGAGGCATATGCAATCACCTTTCCTCTCTGCATCAGAACACAACCTAAACCCATTCTCGAGGCATCACAATACACTGAATAGCCTCCCTCCCCAGTAGGCAAAGTCAATACTGGAGCCAAAGTCAAAGCTGTCTTGAGCTTTTGAAAGCTCAACTCACACTCCTCTGTCCACTTGAACTGGACATTCTTCTGCGTCAATCTGCGTCAACGGTGCAGCTGTAAAATCCTGCCACGAAGCGTCTGTAATAACTGGCTAAGCCCAGGAAACTCCTGATCTCAGTAGGAGTAGTAGGTCTAGGCCACTGCTGCACTGCATCAATCTTCTTTGGATCGACTAGAATACCATCATTAGAAACCACGTGACCTAAAAATGCCACTGTATCTAACCAGAACTCACACTTCGAGAATTTGGCATAAAGCTTGTGTTCTTGCAACTTCTCTAACACCGCCCTCAAATGACACTCATGCTCCAACTGGCTACGGGAGTAGACCAATATGTCATCAATGAATACTATAACAAAAGTGTCGAGAAAAGGCTTGAACACTCGATTCATAAGATCCATAAATGCTGTCGGGGCGTTAGTAAGCCCAAAGGACATGACTAAAAACTCATAATGGCCATAACGAGTCCGAAATGCTGTCTTCGAGATGTCCTCTTTCTTGGTCCTCAACTGGTGGTAACCCGATCTTAAGTCAATCTTGGAAAAACAGACCGCACCCTGAAGCTGATCAAATAAATCATCTATACAAGGTAGTGGATACTTGTTCTTGATTGTGACTTTGTTTAATTGCCTATAGTCAATGCACATTCGCATGGAACCATCCTTCTTCTTCACAAATAATACTAGAGCACCCCAAGGTGACACACTGGGCCTGATGAAGCCTTTATCAAGCAAATCCTGAATTTGTTCCTTCGGCTCCCTCAACTCGGCAGGTGCCATACGATACGGGGGAATAGAAATAGGCTGAGTCCCCGGTAAAGTATCTATGCAAAACTCAATCTCTCGGATGAGAGGCAATCCTGGTAAATCTTCAGGAAATACATCTGGGTAGTCCCATACAACCGGAATGCTGTCTATAGTCACTGTCTCAGCTCGAGTATCTCAAACCGTGGCTATGAATCCCAAACAGCCCTGGCTAATAAACTTACGGGCCCTGAAATAAGAAATGATCCGCTTCTCTGGAGCGGCTGTGGTACCTTTCCACTCTAATCTCGGCTCTCCATGTATATCAAATCTAACTAGCTTGTTACGACAATCAAGTGTAGCATAACAGGCTGCCAACCAATCCATACCCATGATGACATCAAAACTGACCATCCAAAGCTTGTGAAGATTCACCAAGGTCTCTGTACTTTGAATAGATACTATACAATCACGATATACTCGATCTACCACTATAGACTCCCCAACTGGGGTAGATACTAGAAAAGGCGCATCTATGTAATCGAGTACTCGCTCCAAACAAGCAGCATAAAATGGGGATACATAAGAATAAGTGGATCCAGGATCCATCAAGGTAAATGCCGGATGAGAACAAACTGTGAGAATACCTGTGACTACTGCATCACATGCATCAACATCATGTCTGGCCAAAGCAAAGAAACGGGGTTGTCCACCCACTGCCTGTGGGCCGGGCCGGATTTTAGTTAGTGGGCCGAGCCGAATTTTAATTATTTTAAAAAAAAAATCTAATACTAAAATTTATTAAGTTTGATACTTTAAAATCTAGTTGTTGTCAACTTTATTTTAACCATCAAGTTCCTTAAATTATACTTTGGCCGTATTTTCAATCTATAAATACCATTCATTCCTCTCCATATTATTTCACAATTCCCTACTCTCCTCTTTCTCTAAATTTCCTACTCATCTAAATGAGAACTAAATGGGAACAATGCACATGAGTTTTGATACTAAACCAAAGTTCTTAATTTAATTATCTCATCTGATCCTAAGTCCTAATGTCATGTGCAGATTGTCACACCTCCATCATCGGCGGAGACATTTCAATACGCTAAAAAATATTTAATTATTATTATATATAAAATATTTGAAACTAATAAGATTTTATTAATATATTATTATATATATTTATATATATAACTAATAGTTTATATTATTATATACTGTATAACCTATTGAAATATTTTTGAACTTGTGTAAGCCAACAGCAAAATAGTAACTTAAAAGGGGTATTTGATTTATTTCACGCATCAGCAATTTCAGAGGCTTGTCATTTCACTGATTTTGTCAGCCTCTTATAATGTCTTGTTGCTTTTGGGCACTGATCAATATTTGTCCCTCCTTGCAAAAATTTATCTTGGAGTTGCTGCTTGTGTAGGATTAGTTTTACACAATTACATTTATAGTTGTATTTTGACTGCGTACAGATTATTATTCTTGTAAATAAAATTATAACACAAATTTGAAAAGAAATTCAAAGGCTCAGTGAGCCTTTAGTTTTATTAATTGATAATTGCAAAGTCGAATTTAAACTTTAAAGCTTACAAACTTACATTTACTTTTCTTTGATTTCGTAAACTTAAACTAGAAAAAGAAAATTCAATTTGACAACTTTTCAAATTTAAATCTACATATTTTCCACCATTTTATTCTATTCTTCCATATTAACATTAGGAGGAATTGGCTCAAAATTTTCATAATCGACATCCCCATACATTGGAGATGTTTGTACCGATGGATCTCCAAGTGACATTATATCTTCAAGTTGTTGGTCTTCTCTTGGATCTTGTTCTCTTCCTTTATTTCTTCGCTCTGATCTAATCCAATCTCTGAAACATACTAGAACATTCATTGCGTTGCTGCCCAATGAGTGTCGGTTGTCTCCGAGCTGCTGCCTTCCTTGGCTAAATGCACTTTCTGATGCAGCAGTTGACATTGGAACATTTAGCACATCTCTAGCCATTGTTGAAAGAACAAGAAATTGTCTTCTATTGTTCCTCCACCAATCCAATGCATTAACTCCATCTTCGAAAGGCTCCAATGGTTGTCTCAAAAAAAAATTGAAGCTCATCAAAGTTTGTATTACTTTGTTGAGGTGCTATTTGAGACCAAATAAATAATCTAGGAACACCCATGATAGACACACTTTGTGCCTGTCTTTTAGAAGATGAAGTTTCGTTAGAAGGATCATATGGGATAGAAGTCGGTGTAGCATTATCAAGTAATGTAGAATAATGGTTATATAATTGTTGTGCGTAATCATTTGCATCACACATAGCCTTAAGAAGGGATGGTTCCTCAGTAGTTTTAATATCTAAAGAAGTATATATAATACGGGTCAATTCTGACATATTAATATATTTAATACACAGATTTAATATAGCACCAACTAAGTAAATAAGAGGAATAGGAAAGAAATAATTTTTGAATTTAATTATCATTGAAGTAACAACATCTGCGTAGCCTTCTTTAAACTTATATTCTTTAAGCAAATAAGAGATATCAGCTAAATAAGCTAAAATGTTACAAACAGTAGGATAATAAGCACCGAAAAATTCCACAGTAGTGAAATAAAAAATTTCTAAAAAAATCTACAACAACCTTAATTTTGATCCAATCAAAATCACTTAACATTAACTCGGGATATCCAGTAGCAAATTGGTTAAAAGTTGCAGTTATAGGAACTTTATATTCAACACAAGTTTTTAAGAAATCATAAGTAGAATTCCACCTAGTGTCTATTTCTTCAGGCATAAATCTTGATCTAAGATTATTTTGCCTGCATTTATTTTTAAATTTAGCAAGTCGCTTCCTATTATTATTTCCTTGAATAAAACCAACTGCGTGTCTAATTTTCTCAATCACAGGCTCAAAGAAAGAAAGACCATCTTGAACAATTAAATTGTAAATATGACAAGCACACCGGACATGAAATATTTCAGGTAAAGGTGGAGACAACTCACATTTTAAACTGTCAATAGCAGATGTGTTGTTAGAAGCATTATCAAAGGCCATACATAAAACTTTGCTTGTAAGACCATAATATTTTGCAATGACAGTGACAGTATCAGATATGAATTGTGCAGCATCTCTACGGTCTTCATCATATTGAAAAGCTAAAATACGTTTTTGCATATTAAAATTATCATCTATCCAATGACAAGTAACTGTTAAATAATCATTTCTATTAACAACGCGACCAAGATCCGAGGTGAGAGAAACTCTACGAGGGAGATATGTCAATAAATAACGTAGATAAAACAGATATTGTCCATGAAGTCTAAAAATATCAGATCTACAAGTAGTTCTAGGAATATCGCTAAACATAGGATTATAAATTTTTTGTATATAATGAATAAAAGCATCAGAAGAAGCAAAAGTGAAAGGCAAACAACCCACAACTATCATTTTCGCTAATTCTTCACGATCCTTCATTTTATTATATGATCCACTTAATTTACCGGTCTTTAGGTTCAGTCTTGTTTGGGTTAATCCCCCGGTGTCACCCTGAGCTTCTGCTATCTCTTCTTTCCAATTTGGGTGATTGTTATCCAAATGTCTAGTCAATTGACCCGTCCCCCCTTTACTACCCCCGGTGCTATGCTTATAAGGTATCTCACAAATTTTACATGCAACATAATCCGGATTATTTTCTAATCGGGCAAAATAACTCCACACTAAGCTAGTTTTTTTCCGGGCTCCTTCAGGCAGTGGAGGACGACCCTGAGCCTCAGTTCGAGACTGAGCAATATCATTAGCGGGACTAGTGGGTGTATTATTGTCATTATCATCATTATCTACTTGTATCTCAACTTCATTCTCATCTTCTATACTGTACATTTCTTGTAATTCTATATAATTCATATCATGTGCACCCACACCTATGTCGCCTATTTCACTAGGTGGTGCTTGCGGAACACGAGTATAATTTCTAGTACTACCCCTACCACTACCACTACCGGATTTTTTCTTACCGCTACTACTACCACCGGGACATAAAGCTTTACCGATTCTTTTTAGTGGTTCCATTATGCAAATTAAAATAACGAAAATTAAAATTAAAATGCAAGAATTAAAGTACTAAATAAAAGTAAGAGATGGAACGAAGGTACCAAATTCTCGGAGATAACGAAATAACAACGTGATCATAAATTGATGAATTGAATACTTGAAGCCTTCCACTTGATCTTGTTAATTGCAAGTTTGCAAAAACAATTAAAGTAGAATACTTAAATTATAGAAATTGCTGAAAATTAAGAGGGAAAGTGAGCTAAAATGAGAGGATTGTAGTAAAAAATGATGAAATGTATGAGGTATTTATAGGTGAAAATGAGTTAAAATGTAATTTTTTAAACTTAAAGGTCAAAAATAGTTTTAAGGGGTTGAGGGGTCCTTTTTTGGGCCAACGGTTGAATTGTCAATCTTTCCGTTGGCAACGGTCACTTGGCCACTTTGTTAATTCTTTGGGGCCCACCTGCCCATTATAATTGGAAAAAAAAATAAAGGAAGAGCTAACTAGTTTGAAAAAAAAAAACAAAGGAAAAACTAACTAGTTTTCAAACGTTGGAAAAGGTCACTGCCCACTTTATTAATTCTGTGGGGCTCAGCTGACCAGTGACCACTAATTTTTTTTTTTTTAAAAAAGGAGAACTAATTAGTTTTCATTTAGTAGCAATAAAAAATTAACGGATCCGACTCCTCTCCATTTTCCCCAAGTTCTTACTTGAATAAGAGACACATTACATGAGTTAAAATTAATGGTTAAGTTTTAATTAACTAAAGTAAGATTCTAACTATGGTTTGAATAATTAATAAATATTTCATATATTTGCTTCCAAAATTTTAAGAATCCCACAATTATAGCTACAACTATTTTATTGGGATACAATGTTTTTAAAATACTTATTATTAGTAATAAATGTAGTACTTATCTTTTTTTTTATTTTTTATTTGAAGTGGACCGGGCCGGTGCCCCGGTGGGCCATCACCCGGGCTGTTGGTGGGCTGTCCACCTTGTCCGGCCCAGCCCCCTAATAAAACCCACCTAGCCCATCTCCTTACACCTCTTAGTGAGCTTGGGTCGGGCCGAGTCCGGGCTGGCCCGGCCCACTTGACACTCATAACTCGTGCTCCTGTTGCCAAAAGAACTTCGATGTTCAGAAAATTTTCTTGTGCTGGATATTTTTAGGAGGATTGGCTTATAAATATGCGTCAATCGAGTATTCCATAAGAACTCTCAGTATCCGGGATACTTGTAGCTTGTTGCAAGCATTTTTTTTGTTAAATTTACTTTAAAACGGATCAATGGGTTTGAGTCTTAAAAATTGGGTGGGTTTTACTTATTCTGAAATTAAAATGTGTGACTAATTACAAAATGTCATGTGGCTTTTTAAAGAGTTAAATTTGACATGTTAGTTTGAGGGGTATATTTGAGCCAAAAATAAATCTTAAGGGTATTTTTAGACCTAAAAGGTGGATGGAAGAGTATTTTTAGACCCAAAGGTGAAAGGATGGTATTTATGAGCCTTTTTCAATAGGTTAGAAGTATTTATGAACCTTTTCCGTTTTTTAAATACATTTGGCGTTTGATTCAAAAGCATGAGTAAGAGCTTAACCAAAAAAAAAAAAAAAAAACACTTTTGCCAAAAGTAAAAGTATTTAGCTGTTTTTTCAAACAAAAGTCAATCACAAATTAGTTTTTGCAAAAAAAAAAAACAAATAGGTTTTTATAAACATTGGTTGAGAAAACAGTTTTTGCAAGAATAGATAAAGTTTGCAAAATGTCAGTTACAAAATTCTGAACCAAATGCCAGACTACAAGAGAAGAAATGAAAAAACCAGGGAACATATTTAGGGTCATTGGCACTTATGATCTGGTCTTTAATTTTTGGTCATAATAACAAACATATTTTCGAAGTGCATAAATTTATATTTTCGCATTATAATGTTTCACAAGTTATATCCTGCGCCCTTAAAGAACTTATACACCGGTAGTCATAAGTAGGGGTGTACATGGACCGGATTGGTTCGAATTTTTTAAATACCAAATCAAATCAATTGCGTCGGGTTTTTAAACTCATACACTAAACCAAACCAATAAACTTCGGGTTTTCTCAGGTTATTCGGTTTTCTCGGATTTTTCGGGATTTTTTCCGAAAAAGTCTTCATACAAAACATATAACTTTTACTTCAAATATTTCTTTAGTCGTATAATTGTACCATAAATAAACTATTATATACTCCCAATACAACTATATAATTAAGGTGTTTCTTAAGAAAATAACATAAAATGTGAAATGAGTGATGACATTGTATTAAAATATTCAACAAAAAAAAGATAATAAAATCAGTTAAAATAAATATTGCTAATTAATAAGCCATAAAGAAAATAATCATCATCTAAAAATACGAAGTCATGCTAAAAATTAGTATGGCTAATAAGTATTAATGACATGACAAAGAAAAAAAAAATTAAGTTATGTATTCTCACTCTCTAAACGAATTATGCAAAACTAAAGAATAGATATCCAACATTATTGTCATTCCTAGTGGTAAAATTGAATTTCTTTTGTTAGCATTAGTGTTGAGTTGGTTTTGGTTTGGACTTTATTTGAGTTACTAACATCCATGGGATATAAAGCTTATTGATATTCAAAATTGTAAGTTCAAACTTGAAATAATATGATAAAAGACAAAAAAGTACGAAAAAATTTAAGAAATATTTATAAATTACATTACAAATAAATATTTTAAAATGAAATACGTGTAATGTCGGGTTAGTTTAGTTCGGTTTGACTTTTTTTCAACTAAAACCAAACCAAACCAATTATGGTCGGTTTTTTTTTGCAACACCAAATCAAGTCAAACCAAATCACTAATCGAGTTTTTTTCTTTGTTTGACTCGGTTTATTGGTTTACTTTGTACACCCCTTGTCATAAGTTTGATTGCTAAGAGCAAAAGTTAAAGACCAACCCAACTGAAGGGAAAACCGTGCAATTTCTTCACATATTTACATTTTTTTGCGCGGATTGACCTTCTTTTGGGGTGGTCTTTAATTTTTTTCCTTCGCCTAATACCTCAAGATTCTGGGTTCAAACTCCAACTCAGTTAAAAAAAAAAATATCGCAAGACAGAAGTTTGGATTCATAAGACAGAGTTTTGGTCAAAACTCTCAAAACTCTGCCTTTAAGAAAAAGTTTAAAATTCTGTCTTGTGATTTTTTTTTTAAAACTTTTTTATGGAGCAGGGGTTCAAACCCAAAATCAAAAGATTTTTAGATTAAAGACCACCAATTTGAAGGATAAAATTAAAGACCATCCCAGCGAAGGCCAATCCTACAAATTGTCCCCTATTTAAGCATCAACGAATTACGGGCCAATCACCTAATTATTTGGGCTTTGACTATAATGGCCCATCGATCGGAGCCCTACATCAATGATAACGGTGGGCCCAGATCACCAAAAGGGCCTTCACTTGCTTCCAACGGATACAGATCCCTTCTCATCCGGGGGAGAAACACAAATAAGAGGCCCAACCCAATCATATGGCGACACGTGAGCTGCAGTTGAACACAAAATGGGCCCATAAAGCAAAGGAATCTTTTCTTCTTTTCCTTTATTTGGTAAAACAATAAGTCGCAGATAAAAAAAGTACAGATAATGACGTCATATAAAAAAATCAATCAACTACATGTCATGTTTGAAAAGACGTATGAGGGAACGTACTTGAAATCTAAAAGTGAATCTGGCGGTGGTAAGATGACGTTTGAGAATAGATCGGACGGTTGAAAATGACTGAATTTTAGCAAAATCCCGCGGGAAGCACGGGAGCTTTATTAGTAAGAGGGGGGTACAGACTTATGTCATAGAGATGGGACATATCCGTGAGTTAATAAATCAATCATAGTAACAGTGTTGATGTAAGTTTTTTTTTTTTTTTTTTTTTTTAACTTACTTTTGTTTTTTATAGGCCACATGCAAAAATGTACAGTTAAGATTTGAGAGGTCTTTTGACTTCTTCACAGTTTCACGTTGCGTCACTATTCTTTTTTCACTCCCACTTAGGGGTTTTTGATGTGTATCGTACATTTTACCTTTTTCAGATCCCATTTATGTAATTATATTGGGTGATAATTTAATAATGAGTATACATAAATCTTTGTATGACCTACTTCTTCCGTTCCCTGTTACTTGTCTAGTATTCTACAAATTGATTTTCACTTTTAGCATATCAAGAAGAGAAGATGATTTTTTTTTTCTGTTTTACCAATAGTAAGTATTAAATACTCACTTTAAATTATTTTTTAACTCCAATGAAAATATGCATCAATTAATATGTGTACACTGATAAATTATGCACTTCATTTATTATTTCTTAAGAGTGTGCATAGTCAAAAGTTGATAAGTAAAAGTGAATGGAGAGAGTATAAGTGAAGGGTTCGAGCTGTGGAATTATTTATAATGCTTGTGTCAAGATAGATTGTTTATGTTATAGCCGCTTTGAGGTATGGTTCTTGCCTTGGACTCTGTGTGAACACAAAATGTTTAGTATATAAATTATTGAATAACCACGTCGCCTTTTTAAGGATGGAAAGGTCTTTTTATACGGTCTTAGACAATGCTCACCCATGAGCTGCTAGTTTTAGATTGAGTTAGACCCAATATTTATCTCCTCATCATGATATCAAAATCATACCCATCCCGATTCGTGATTTCCTAATAATGAATCACCCATAAACTACTAGTTTAAATTGAGTTAGACCCGATATGTATCTCCTTATCATGGTATTAAAATCATACCCATCCCGATTCGCGATTTCCTAATAATGAATCTCCATAATAGTTCACGCTCCAGAGACGTCTGGTCTTGAAACTTGAACAATCTTCCCCCACGCTAGTTTGAATTAGCTAGGCTTAAAGTTAATTTTCTTTATCGGGTGTCCTTTTTTTTTTTTTTTTTTTTTAAGTACACATTAATTAATCAACAAAGGTATGTTACGTGATTCACCAATGAAAAGCTCGTTATCTATTTCATTTGTTATAAATTGAATTGTGAGAGACCGTTAACTAGTGTGACATATTATTGTATTCTCCACGTGCCTTTAGTAAAAAGAAATATTCACCTTGCAAAACTTTGCTTCAAATTACAGAGAGGATACATGTCTGATTTAGTGGAAAGGAGGCACTAGACTAAACTAAGTAGTAAAAAGACTTGAAAGGAATACATAGAACATGGATCCAGTATATCTACCTAATTAGCATGTACAAAAACTCACAGAGACCAAAGATGGAGAACTTCTACTTCTCTATATCATTATTTTAAGTCATCTATGTTCTTCCATTGCCACATCCTGGACCTCCTAGTGTGAGAACCACTCCTTCAAGTTCTTTTCTTTGCTGTGAATCCTTCTCTAGTTGATGAGATGATCTCATGACTGATGATGTTGATCCTCTAACCGGAACCTTCTCTAAGCTCTGTCGTCCGAGTTCTGGAACTTGCATTTGCACCAACTGCTGAGGTTGCCTTCGACAAGCCAGACTTACATGATTAGCGTGTGTGTTAGCATAGCTGACACCAATCTGTCCCGGAGGGGGTGAAGGATTCTGACCAAGGATGGGTCCTCGTTGTACTAGATCAGGTGCCTTGCATATAAAAAGATCCAAGTTGATATTGAGTTTGAGGTACTAAAAACAATTTGATTGAAATGAAAGTATATAGAGTAGATATGCAATCATACCGGAGCAAACAGAACACCTCGAAAAATCTTTCCATTAACAATGGCGGTCATCAGATAACCAGAATCAAATGCTCCGTCGACTTTTCCCCGGATCTCAGCTCCAATCTGAGTTGCAAATATACAGACATAAGGACATTAGGTCCTTATTCAACATAAAAGTTGGAATGCTACACTAAACAGTAAATGAATAACAAAAGTAATTCTAACTTGAATGGCATACCAAGTTGTGGAATCGTCCTGCCTCCACGGATTGGCATTGTACTTCCTGCTTACCCATAAGAACGGCAGATACATGTCCTGAGTTTGATGGATTTAATTGTTCTCTAAATAATTGTAAATCATGAGGATTCCTTGTTACGACATTCCTAGGTTGGCAATTGCTAGGGGTCAAATGTTGCTGCTGCCTTGCTAAAGGAAACCGATCTGATGCAGTGCCGGAACCAGAGACTGGCTTAATAGTACTCATTTCTACGTCGGATTGGGACGGAGGAGAACAGCGTTGAGATAGAGAAGGCTGATCTTCTTGATCCGACTCCAGATTAAATACGTGTGAATTGTGGCTCATTCTTCTCCTCTTTGGATGCAATGTGTCTTCCAAAATACATGAGAGGTATAAGTTAGTCATGCTTAGTTCATTTCTAGAAACTACTTGCTGCTTAACATGACAAAATCATTTCATAACCTACCAGAACTAAAGCGAAAAGCTGCTTTTGATACGAACTCAAGTTCTTGAGATCCTGTTGCTAGTATATCTTCCTTCTTTCCCCTACATATGGCTTCCTGCTAAACCAATTTTATATGAATCAGAAAACTAAATCTCAAATTGTTAATATTCACGAAAAAAGAACCAAGTTTTCATCTATTGTACCGAGCTATTGTCTTTTTCTCTGAGGAACCTTTTCTTATCATAATGACTTGTATTTCCAGAAGCTCTGCAACCAGAAAAGGTGCTAGTCCCATTAGGATATTCTACTCCAAACTGCAAGATAAGTAACTCATTAAGTGGCCGCTCATCCTCACCACAACTGCAAGGTTGAAGAAACAAAAGTTAAAGATATGAAATAAACTGGAATTAAACAGGAAAAAATGGACTAAAGTTGATAAAAATCTCACCCTCCATAGATTACAATATCCGTGTTCCGAGCAGCAGCAGTATGAGAAAATCGTCCCTGTGGTTTTTGGCCCATTACATCAAGCTGCGTCCATGATGAATTTATCACATCAAGAACCCAAACATCATTGTAGTATTTCTTGTCTCCAACTCCACCAATCACATATACCTGTAAAGTGAGTTTTTGCCTTTGTTAATAATTGTTTAGTATATTTACTGAAAGACTACAGTATCAGTTACTTGCCTTCGACCCAAAATTCACAGAGGCATGACCGGCTCGAGCACCAGGTGATGGTCCAACAACATCCAGCTGGTAAGAAAGAGAACGAACCGTCATCTTACACAATCTTTAGACAATTATTATCTCTATATCCAGACTATAGGAAATAGAAAATCAAGACAAAGACTGAAGCTAGTACCTTCGACCACATTAGTGTGTCCATGTCGAGCACATCAACGTCACCTTGATATCGGTCACCACAGTCTCCACCATAAATATAGAGCCTATTACCGATCGCAACAGCAGTATGACTATCCCTAGGAGCAGGCATTTCACCCCTCACATCAGGAGATGACCACCTCATAGTTTTAAGGTCCAAAACATGTAAATCATTCAAATAGTTTGCCTCGCCTTCACCACTACCACCAAAGATGACTAATTTATCACCACCAACGAGAGTAGCCGTGTGACTTTCACGCGGGGAAGGTGGATTGCCTTGACATTCGAGTTGAGTCCATTCTTGGCTCCTGACATCCAATACATGAATATCATTGACCTTCCTTAAGCCATTTGTACCCCCAAATACTACCATTCTGTGGCCAACAAGAACAGCACTGTGGCTATCTCTTGGCCCCGGTCCTTGCCCTGTTGTCACAAGGATGCTCCAAGCCATTGCCTCAAGATTTAGTACAAGTACATCGCTAAAATGTAAACCCCCTCGACATCCCTAAAATTGAGAAAATCAATTTAATGGAGGTATATTTGACCACTAAAAGATACCAACCAATTCACACAAAGTTATCTAGACATATGCTGCACATATTAAAATTGCTGTGGATCACTTCAATCTCTAGAACAGAGAATACCTTTATATATGTATCCAACACATATCAAACAGGACGAAGAGATTTTCAGCCTAATGGAAAGCTGTCTTGTTGATGAATCTTAAAGGATTAAAAAGTTCAACGCAACATTTAAGTCCCAGAAAAACTATTCAAGAAATAGCATGATCCTCCTGTTCATATGGTGACAAGAAGAAACATAAAGAAAAAAACATCTTGTGACAAGTTTGACATCCTCCCCCCACCAAACAACCTTCTCCCTAAGAGTCATGATTTTTTTTGGGAAAAAGAGCAATTTTTGGAGTTTTTTAGTTTTTTCAGAAGTCTGCAATTGAGTTTGAAAATCTTAAAAAATGAAATTTGTTACCTTCTTTTGGTCCAGTTTTTTCTTTGCTGCAGCAAGTCACTACTATTTTCTTGCATCTAGGTTGAAAACGAAATACGAAAAAAGTACAAAAGAGACAAAACCTAAAGCAGAAAACTCAATTCTCATTCATTTTATTTTCCCTTTCCATCATCTCTTTCATGTTTCTTTTCCTGGAAAAAAGAACATGAATGAACCATGCATTCAGCATTCATACATATAACACACAAATTTATATGCTGATTTATTGACGTTAGGACAAGAACAAACAAGAGAGGCATAATATAGCAAAACAAAAAGGACAGCTTTAGAAAGAGTTGCTGGTAATAACCAAAAATAACTACTACAGTAACGTACTAACGTAAAAAGGAATGAAAACATGACAAAACTAACTCAGAGTTTGTCATCCATAACTCCCATTCTTGAATAGGAAATACAGTTCCTAGCAATATTTTTCAACAAGCAAATATAGAAACAAAAAAGGTAGTATAAATGAACTGAAAAATTATAACACACAAAAAAAGACATGAAAAAAATTTAACTTACCCCAAAAACATAAACAAAGCCATTAGAGTAACAAGAAGAATGGCCCCATCTCTCAGAAGGATGAACACCCATCACCTTTGGATATAACCACATTGCCTTCTTCTTCTGTACTGATGCTGATACTTCACCACCTAAAGATCCCATTTTTATTTTCCCTCTCTCTATTTTCTCTCTTATCAAAGTTCAAGAGCTAAAACTTCAACTCAAAATGGTGATGAAAGAAAAAAGATTTATTTTAAAGAAAAAGGTAAAAGGAGGAGGGTGGGGGTGGGCGAGGGGGGTGCGTAGCTAGCAATTAAGGGTCAAAGAGGACATGAAGAAGCCAAGTGACATATCAACTATCAATGTCAATAGACATGAAAAGATGGGCGCTTTCACGTCCAAATCACTGTGACACCAATAACAACAGGAGGGAGTTAGCTAGAGTGAGTGAAAAGAATATTTATTATTGACCAGTAAAGGAAATTACTCCAATTTTTACCATTTACACTTACTACAGAGTACTACTACACGCTAGTATTTCAAATTCCATATTCTCTCTTTCAGAAGGAAAGAAATTTATTTTTTAAAAAGAAGAGGTGATAATATATATTGAAGCAAAGTAGCAAACCAAAGTATGAGGGAGAGAGAAAGATGAATCTTTTTGTTTGTTGTTTTCCACGTCTATTGCTTATATTGTTGTTGTGTTGTTTACTTGCGGTCTCTTTACTTTTTCACTTGTCTAACTCAAAATGGTGGAGTTTTGGGGCATTGGTTTGTGGGAAATGATGGGATGGGGAAGCTCTTTTGGTTTATTTTTGTTACTATATAACATTTGTCCACATTATATTACCCTATCAAACTTAAGAAACAATTACAAATATTCATCAATTAAAGGTAAACTTAAGAAGAAATTTATATAATATTATTTTACTGTACATGATATCTGAGAACGAAAGAAATATTTTGATACTTATCATTTAAAATAAGTCTTAACTCTACTCCACTCTTTTGCCATAAATCATTTCACTAAAGTAAAAAAATTAATTATTACTCTAAATATGAAAAGATGATCTACGTTTGATACATAAATCATTTCGTTAAATCTCAGGGGTCGTTTGGTTTAAGGTATAAGTTGGGATATCCCAGCACGAATTTTTATACCATGTTTGGTAGACGGAATTAGTGCTGGAATATCCCAGCTTATACCTTCTTATCCACTTATACTGGGATTATTTTATACCATCTTTTAGATGGTATAAAATAATTCCAATAAATGGGATAAATTAATCCTAGAATTATAATCCCGGGACTAATGAGTCAATCTACCAAACGACCCCTTAGTATTATATATGGTTCTACACTGCCCAGCTTTTAGAGAGAAAGTGAAAAAGTGTTTTTTTTTCCTTTGATTTTTCGTTTTTGTTGGTGATGAAGATAATTATCTTGGGATTGATGGTTTGCCAAGTTTTTGACGCAAACCCAATTCTCAAGGTAGGTTTAGTGAAGTGGATCTAGATAAATGTCCCTTCTCAAGGTGTTTTTGGCCAACTTGGGGCTTCGTGCTCTTCATACTAAAACTGAACTGTGTTAATTCTTTCTTTAGTTTTGGGAAATGGGAAGGGTCCTGTTCCCCTCAAAAGTTTCCAATTTTTTCTCTAATTTTACATCTCGCTCTTCTCTTTAATCGAGTACTTAACTTGTACTACTACTACTACTAGGAGTAATAAATTCTTAACTTGTTTCACCATACCAGCAAAGAGAAGAGTAAGATACGTTTTCTTTTTCCTTTTATTTTCACTTTTGGGTGTGTTAAGTATGAAGAAAAATATTTTTTTATGAAAAATGTTTCAGCATGATAGGTTTCTTACTTATTTTTTTTGTATTCGTGCATAAGTAAAAAATATTATCCAGAAAGCATTTGTATATAATTTAGACAAATAATATGAAGACGGGGTGGGAGGGGATGGGAGTGGGTGGTACTGTGGTAGGGGTAAGGGGAGGTGGGATAGGGTGAAGATCGATGAGGTGTGTTGCATAGTGAAATGCTATGTAAAACTTGTTTTCCTCACTTTAAAGAAGTCATTTTTTTCATTTTTAAAGAAATCATTTTCTTAAAAAAAATAAAAAAATTTAACCAACTAAACATGAGAAAAAAATATTCTCCTCAACTCAACAGACCCAAAGAGATTCTCGTAGTAGAACCTGAAGAATTCACCTTGTAAATGAGTATAATACTTAAAACTAATTGTCTACGCGTGCTGTTGAATCACTCACCTAAATATATTTGACATATTTTTGTTGTGAAGAACTTTGGTTGTACATCATATTACCTTAGCTTGATAAGGATATTTTTCTTTTGGTTTCCCATCCGATGTTCTGTACCTGTATTGAAGTCTGATTATATATGAATTCGAGCCATGTAGGGCCCCATTCAAAGAAAAACGCTCCTACCAAAAAAAAAATTCATACTCAGAACTCGAATTGACAAGGATATAAGATCATATGGAGTACTGTTCTTTCTGGCCAGCTGTGCAAAATACGCAAAATTATATGACATCATTTGATAAGTTAAATGTGATTAATTAATAAAAATGAATATCACGTCGTACTTATCTTTGAGGTTATTTATAAATTGTATGAAAATAATGATAAATATTGATACTAAAATACTTTGAATAGTTTAAAATGGTTTTAAAATGAAAGGTTATTATTGAACTGCAATCGATTTTTTTAGTATATTAACTTAAAAGGGACTATTTAGATCTATTGGCAACGAAAAAAAACAATGTAAGTATATAATCAGCAATAAATTGATTAAGCTCTTTTTCAATGCAAAGTGTCTCTGAGATTTGTCTTATCAGACGGGGGGTTTGAAATATAATTGATGATTAGGCTACTCTATTATAGCATTTGTTCGCCGTCTTATCAAGTTGAAATTCATATCCTCTCTCTTTATCTGTCCATCAAATTAGTGAACCATCTTAGTAGTTACTTCTTCAATCATGATCATTTAGGTATATCTTATGTCAGTTGGGTTTTTTTTTTTGCGTGAATGGGTTTTGATCCTATGATCTTTGGGTTAGGTCGTGAATGAAAAATAAAGGGACTTTTGTTCCACCTAGGAAGATTTTTTTTTATTTTTATTAGATATAAATAGAAAAATACTTCTACACCAACTTAAGAGTAGGGAAAAGGACAAGTCATGCTCTCGAGGTCTTTATGATCTGATCGATTGACTAAAAGGCAAAGGTGGGTTGTAGCTTTCCAGCCTAATACTCATCGTTGGTTATCCGCCAAAGGTATTTCGTTCTATCATGAGAGAAAAAAAAATTTATACTTCAATAGTGTGAGGGGATTAAATTAGATCTATAAAGCACACATAGTAAATTTTGTAGGCTCGGAATTTAACATCTCTTCTTACAATTTACATTTAAGGGTTAAATCGTTAGTTCGCGTCATAATGAAGATAAGATCATTTTTACAATGATACAATGTACTCCCGTAATACTAATGAAGGGTGAGTTACATCAATACTTTAGTTAATACCAATCATTCATATTGAAAAGATGCTGAAATGGATATATACTTGCGGTGTAGGACTGGAAGTAGACTTGATATTCCACCAAAGGAATACTCTTTTTAATTAATGGATGCAAATTAAAAGGAGTTCAATCCATTATAAAACAAAAACTAATTATTTGTTGGGGTCTAGAAGAGCTATTATCAGCTATAGGTAAACTTTTTCTTTAGTATACTTAGCAAGGAAGTAGCAACTAATTTAAGAAACAGTTAACCATGAGATTACCGAGAGATTCCAACCTATATGTTGAATCAATCTAGTATCTTGGGCGGATTCAAGATTTTAATTCATGAGTTCAGGATTCAGATTGTAATAACTGAATCTATCACCTTTGTTTGAATTCTAGGTTCATAATTTTAATATTTTTAACAATTTCAGTGAATCTATTATTTTGAACTAAAAGTTATGGGTTTAAATAAACTAACTTTCATAGTATTAGATTCACCATGTGTGATATGACATATAGAAACAAATCCAGGATTTAAATTATTGAGTTTATCTTTAACAATTTTAGCACTATTAAATTTAGGGATTTTATTCTACTTTTAAAATTAAGGGTCCAACTATATATACTTACTGAAATTTTAGCAAATTTTCACATATATAAATCTATTCTCAGTACAAAAAATACTGGGATCAAATAAACCGACTAGCACCAAAGAACTTCAGCTGTGAGTATACAACTTTCTATATGTTGTGACTAGAAACACTGTTACTGGAGTCTGGATGTAGATAATTATTCGAAGATAATATAGAATGTAAAACCAAACATATAGAGACAGTCATGCAGACAGAAGAATGCATTATGGATGCAATGTTGTGAGGAGAGGCCAGAGAGAAAGTATATAATATTATGCATTATGCATTATGAATAAATAAACATAAAGAAAGGCAAGGGATAGGAAAAACAAAAAGGAGCAGTGAAGGACTGAAGCAATTCCCAAAAAGGAAGAGAAAGAAATGAGAGTTTGTTGACTACTGACAGGAAAACCCTAAGCAAAAGAACTGCACTAGTTGTGCATTTTTTATGGTCAGACACACACCAAAAGATGTTTCACCAGTGCACGCGACAAATACGGGCTGTATATTTAAACCACTTTTCTTATTCCATTCGTTTCAATTTGTTTGTCTAGTTTTAACTCAATATGCAATTTTAAAAAGTAAAAAAAAAGATTATTAAATCTTGTGATTACTAACTAAAGATATGTAGAATTTATCAAAATGCTTTTTAATTTGTGGTCTTATATATGTCATAGGAAAAGTTGAAACTAAAGAGTTATCTAAAAAAAAAAGAAACATTCTTTTTTAAACAGATTAAAATTACGAAAGTAAGACAAACAACTTGAATGGAGGACTATACAACTAGTATAGGACATGCACGGATAATATTCAAAAATATTAATCATCTCAAGTTGTGATGAGATATATATGATTTATGTTCGGATTAATTTACACACATCTCGATTAATTTAATTCGTTAAATATTTGTCACCTTTCACCAGTACTAGATAACTCTGTTCTACAGACTTGAATAGATTGAAAAAAAAACATCTAATGATTTTGCTTATAATATGCTTTAAAATGAAAGCTCATGATTCTCAATCCATTTTATTGTTCAGGCATAAGATTTAACTTTTATCTATATACCGCTAATCTAAAAAGAATTACACTGTGTCCATCCAAAGGTAACTTAAAAGTAAGATAGGTAAGCTAGATATTAGAAAAACTAACAGTTGATTGAGTTTAGTTTTATTTATAACAGAATTAAAAAAATTACTTTTCATTATCACTGTATATTCTAGGAGTAGAATAGATATTAAATTCGTGCTTGGTGTGTTGGATGACGGTATAATGCATTGATTCACGTGACTCTCACTGACTTGGAATATATTTTTAAAAATTTTTTGCTTTGTTTAGTTGACAGATAGACAGAAAAGAAAGGAAAAGAAAACTGAAAGACATCAATCCTATCGAGGGAAACCATTTTATGATAAGATTGGATGTGTGCTATAGTGTTTGTGGGTGGCTTTACAGTTTACACCTACATTACCCATTTAATTTTCCCTTTCTTCTCGATTAATCTTGGATCTTTTGCTTGACTAGACATACTCTTTTAGTGTTTGTCCATAAAAGTTTTTCCTAGTGTATTTGTTTGACATATTTCTTCTCTCTTTTTTTGTCTTTGTTAAGAACTAACAATGATAATCGACTTTTAAAAACAAAATAACAAAACTAAGGACAAAAAAAAATCAATTCAAACGATTCTACACCAAAGATTTTATATCTAGTGTTTCGAAAATATAAACATGTGATGTACTAGTAAATTAGAATTTAATTCCAGGTACGACGAGCGATTTTTTTTTCTAAAGTGTGTTCTAAGGTATTCAAGAGTAAAAATAATTAATCCCATTTCGCAAGCTTAAATCCGTATAAAAAGTTAAACAAACAAAAGGATGATAATTTAATGTACAAGAACTAATTCAGACAGATGCTTCAAATATAAGCAGGAATATATTCGAAAGTAGTGATATTTAATGCACTAGAAACAACTATTCAATGGATTATTCAAGATAGAAGATTTTGTCATTTCAAAAGTGTAGCGTGGTCAAATAAATGAAATAAAATAAAATAAAATTTCAAGACTAACGGTACAGTATTCGGTGCTGAATCATTCGCACAATAAGTACAGTGGTGCTCAGGTCAGCTTGCGTGCATGTTTGATCTTTTTGTCTCTGTTGAAATTTAAACCTGAAACTTTATGATTCTCAACCCACTTCATCGACCGCGTAACACCTTTGGATGCACGGTGCATGTTTGATTTTCGTTACACTTCCTTCTTCCCAATACCACATTAATGAAAAAGTTCAACAAAAATAAAAAACAAGTTGAACCGATAAATTTGGAATGCAACTCGACATGAAGATACCAAAACATGGTCGGGTATTAGTAATAAAATAATATAATTGTACTTTTGTGTGAAAGTGTGTTAATTGTATTGGGCTATGTGGAAATGTAGTACTCAGTAAAAGACTAAGATTTTAATTGGAATCTTAGGCAGAAACAACGTAACGGGTACGTGCAGTTGACCCTTTACCTAAACTCACTCGTGACCCAACAACCAAAGCCCCTTCCTTTCTTCTTTGCTACTATCAACGTGTAATGTAATTAGGCACACATTGTTTTGTACACTTTTTGCAACATTCGAAGTAGGCTCTCTGCCTCGTTTTCAAATCTGACTCAAACTGAAAACCAAACAAAAGTATTATTATTTTTATTTTAGCAAAAAAAAAAAAAAAAGGGCTTGACGAGTTTAACAACTTTACATGCTAGTATTTCTTGTTTATTTGCAATTGCTTGCACAGATTAATCTCTAGAAGTTTCTATCCCATTATTTGACAACTACAATGGTCCACCACAGCAATTGTACCTCAATGCCAGCTTAATTTATATAAATATGATTGAGATGCTATAAGTTCTAACGGAAAATTTACATTTTAATTTCATTTTACTAGCTGTCATGTACTCGACTTTGCCAGACAGCAATTAAAGACCCTGGTCTGAAAACTTACCAACAGACTTGAGTTGATGGTTTAGCTAATATAGTCACGAGGGTTATTATATGTCTTGATACACGAATATATATATATATATATATGGCTCAAAACACTTTCACCGTATTATGAGAGATAAGATTTGAAGCGTCATTCAAATACAACTACAAGCATTTACCATGACAATTTGAAACCAATGCCAATGCTGTTTAATATGTCCTTACTGGAACATTGATACTGACACTCTTGTAGCAAAAGAACAATAAAATCATCTTAGTTTACTTACAAATTTGCTACAAGAAACATAATGCACATGAAGTTAGCAGAAAAAGAACTGCAGCTACATGTTCAATGTTCATCTTTAATGCTGTGCATACAGCATAAATGACAAACAATGACATAAGAGCAGATGTAATAGGAATTGACATGTGAGGGGGGAAAAGGTACCAACTTTAGATAAATCACCATTTCACATATTTGCTTGAATATATGTACAGCAGTTTTAACATGTTGGGCATAATTATTTTTCAATTCTCACCTGGATGGCTAGATGGCCAGGTAATAACTAATACTGTCTCGAGTTACCGGATATGTATTTTTACATAGTGTTACAAAGGAGTCATTTCTGATCATGACATGCATTTCACTATACAATAGCAAGAAATCATACAAATTGGGTAACCCTTTTTTTTTTTTTTTTTTTAACAAACAAATTGGGTAACTCAAGCCTCAGGAGAAGCATAATTTTTTTTGGCATCAGTGAACATGTTAATATTAGCAGTCATGCAGTCACTGCACATGAGTAAAATCGAGAGTTATACAAGGATGTCATGTCCACAAAGCAGAAGAAAATTATTGGCCTTATGGATAGCGGGAGGGGGTAAGAATTTCAGCAGCGTAAAATAATCATTTTTTTGCGCGGATTGCCCTTCTTTTGGGGTGGTCTTTAAATTTTGCCCCTCATATTGCTGGTCTTTAATTTTTGCCCTTCGCATTGCAACACTGAGCGTTCACGCAGAAATCATGAGGTTCTGAGTTCGAACCCCCACTCAAGCATAAATTAAAAAAGAAAACCGCAAGGCAAGGTTTGGGTCGCGTGTATGCCGGACCCGGCATAAACTTATGAAGGAATTACCAAAGTTATGCCGGACCCGGCATACTCATGCCTTATGGGCAAACTTGGCATAAGTATGCCGGATCCGGCATAACTTTGGTAATTCCTTCATAAGTTTATGCCGGGTCCGGCATAACTTTGAGATCTCATGTCAATTTTTTACAGATTTTTAGTGACATCAAAATGCTCTATTAAAATTCAAATGGTTTTTGTGTCAATGTGACCTAAAGACTTTCTTTGCTACATTTCCTGTATTGAATATATTATAATTGCTCTTGTTAATATATTATGGGGTAGTGTTAGAAAAGAGTAGTTGTCGTGATTTTGTTCCATTATATCTAAGCCTAGTTTTTCATGAGTATTAACACTATGATAATTGTTGACAGCATTTGCATGACGATGAGTGGAAGAGGCCACGCACAAAGTTTTTACCATGAAGCCTTTTAGTTCTGTAATAATATTGAAAAGAGGACAATGAAATTCTTCCTAGGTACCCTCATCCGGTGGGGGCATACTTTTAATGGGCAAACTTTTATGCCGGATCAGGCATAAACTTGTGAAGGAATTACCAAAGTTATGCCAAACCCGGCATACTTATGCCAAGTCTGCCCATAAGGCATAAGTATGCCGGGATCGGCATAAGTTTGGTAATTCCTTAACAAGTTTATGCTGTTGGGGGCATACTTTTAATGGGCAAACTTTTAGGCCGGATCCGGCATAAACTTATGAAGGAATTATCAAAGTTATGCCAGACCCGGCATACTTATGCCAAGTATGCCCATAAGGCATAAGTATGCCAGGTCCAGCATAACTTTGGTAATTCCTTCACAAGTGTATGCCGGTGGGGGTATAGCGAATTTAAACTCTGCCTTAGCTTGTGAATTTTTTTTTAAATTTTGACTGTGTGGGGGTTCGAACTTGAAACCCATGGGGTTTAGCCGAAGGGCAAAACTTAAAGATTTCAAATATGAGGGGCAAAATTTAAAGACCACCCCAAAAGAAGGGCAATTCTGCGAATTGCCCTAAAATAATCCCATTATAGAGATTAAAGATTCTACCTCACAAATGCCCAAACTTAACAAACCCTCACAGAAACTTGACAGATCCTACTTCAAATGAGTACTCAACTTTTCTATAAAATCTGCATTGATGTTAGTGGAAACAATAACTAATTTACAAAGGCATACTGGATGTATTTCAATTGCGAAGTACAACTTTCAATGTGATGACTAATACCATGCTACAGAATAACATACAACTACTTATATACTTTTGGCATTTCATAAATCAGGGCTAAAAGAGAAAAGAGTCCTTTGAGTATCTGTCGGATTTTCCAACCATCTACAGTATAGACCTGCTGCCCCAACTACTGATACAAGGGAAAGTGTCGCTAGAAATCCAAAATGTGAGACATCATTTACAATTATCGCAACTCCTAACATTATTGATTCTGCTAGACTTGCAACAGAAACCTCCGTTGTTCCGATAAGATTGGCCTTAGATGCAGGAATTCCAGTTTGTAGAATCTGTTGCCCGATGACATCATAGGACATGTGTCCCAGCCTTGACAATACCTGTGAAAGGGTCAACATAAGCCTTCTTGAAAATTGTCCAATTTCAGATCATTTCTACTATTACTAAACAATATGAGTACCAGATCGTCCCAATTCAAAAGAAATGACAATATCAGATATCTTTAAGTTACTAAATAACATAAGTAGCAGAACATGCCAATGAAACTAGATGAATATGAAATTCTCATGAAGCAATATGTTGAAAGATAAAGCACTCTCGAATATACCTTTTTAAATGCAAATTAAAAGACACATGGTTCGCCACAAAATTCTCATTTAAAGCAATAAAGGTAACAGCAGTGAACTTACAACTAAAGCCAAGAAAAAATAAACAGGAGTCTGCTGAGAAAGAGATCCACTCCAATAAACTGCAACAGCCGTAGTCAGAAGCGAAGCCTGGAATAATAGGCCAGCCGCTCCAGCCTGGTATTGAAATTCATTAGAGTTAGGCCCAGACTGTGAATGATAAGAGGATATTACTTCTGACAAGAACAAGATCAAATGTAAGAAGCAGAACCAACCCTTAAGATGCCAAGGTGCTTGACCATCTTTGTAGACACAAATGTCGCTGCAACACCTATAAAAGCACATAATCCGCTGAAGCCCCCAATAATAGATGGATTTAAACCTGAAATCATTAAGAGTGGTGAAACATTTGAGATTAAAGAGGTCACTAGTTTCAGTTTCAGGCTTTTTTAAGCATTGAGGTTCTCCTCCAACAATTAAGTACAGAACTACAGAAAGCATATAGGTCATACAGGACTTATGCAGTATAAACCATTGCAAGTTAATGTAAGTTACAAAGAATGGCCAATTTAGTTGCAAAAGATTTAAGATGGAGTGGATTGTTTACAGGATATGCGCCAGTCAGAGTTGCAAAAACATTATTAAAAAGCCAGCAAACTGTTTGGATTTAAAAGCTGTTTAACACATAATTTACACCTAAAAGACCACCGCACTCTTTGAAGCACTCACAATTTCACAAGAAAAATATCCCAAAAGAAACAACTGAGAGGTGATATGTGTGTGTAAGTAAACTAAGTGAAAACACCGGCCCATTGAGTGAAACTGCACAAGGCACCACATAGAGAAACAGTCTCCTACACTTGCCAACACCAAAACATTCCCAGGGTGTGTGCAGGTCAAATGATTAGACATAGATTTCTAAGTCAATAGCAATCAATACGGATTTTAGAAATCAATAATTAATTATTTCCTTCTTGTAATGGATATATTTTTTTTTACAATGATGGTGTCTGGACCATCTTACATGCACCTCAGCTATTCCAATGAGTACCTGCTACCTCTAACCAACATAGGTATGGAATAACTTTATCCACCAAGTCTTAGGCAACCTAGCATCTTCATCTCTGCTGAAACTTGAACCTTACTCTTGGTTTTTGTCCCACTTCATTGACCGATAGGCCCCACTTCTGGGTGCTCTTGTAATGGATCATTTTCTAGGAAAATCCATTCTGAGGATAAGGGAAACCCTTTATGAATTTATAATATGTACTAGTTTATTGTTAAGTGATAAGAGTTGTATTAAGAGTCCCACAACAGTGTGGCATGGGATCATTTGTCTCCTTATATGGTCTTGGACAATCCTCACCTCATGAGCTAACTTTTTGGAGAAGTCCAAGATCCATTTTTTTATTAATTCTTTAATGTCCTAAAAAAGAGTATTAAAGGTCTTGAAATACTCGACCTACTGTCTTAAGCTTTCGAGTTGGATCCTCATATCAAGACCAAGCTTTGTGTACCTGTTCTCACACTCATAACTTTGCAATGAGGTACATGTGTCAACCCCAAAATCAGTTACACATAAGGGTGTTATTTGCATTAAAGTCCACATCTCAACTCATCAAGATACTCGTGTAATATTACACATTGGGTAGGTAAGGGAATCCAAAGTGATTTTGTAAAGATCTTCTGTGTTGTCTTAAGATTTTGAGTCGATGCTCACATTCTTTCACAAGATGTTAAAAGTACATTCCTACAAGAGAACTAGTGAGAACTAAAGATGGGAACGATCTCACATTATAAAGAAGAGTTTTGGCTACTTGTAATAGAATATTTTATGGCATTTAGAAGGATTTTTTGACAAAATCATCATAGAAATCATTTGTCAAAAAGGTAAAAACAAAAAATAAAGACATTATAACAATCAACAGCTAAACCTTTTTAAAGGTTTCTGGTCACAAAGACTTACTCTAAAGTCAACGAAGGTAAACATGTCTTTTCTTTCTAAGGAAATCCCTTCTATGTGGCACATTTCAGTACTTTGTAAGTGCCAGCATGACAAATATGAGTATTTATGCTGAAGTAATTGTAATTTCTTTCAAGACCTCAAGGGTTGTGAAAGTAGCTACCTTTGCTTTAAACATTCTCAATCTAACAAACCAGGATCATAATAAAATACCAGATGAATACTTTAGATTGATGAAGTAAAAATCAACTCAAACAAACCAAAGCATTGATCATTTGATCCAGGTCAAACTTCTTTAATTTCTGATAGGTCATGGTCCAAATCATACCAAATCCAGAAAGCCTACCCCTAATGTTCTAAAACTTTGTATGAGCTTGTAAATTGCTTCATGAAGTGGTAAGTAAGTTGCAGCACACTGCAAGAATCAGATAGATTATCATACATCTTACTTATCCAAAACAGAGAAAATGTATTGTCATGCATCTCAAATCAGTTTTTATTACACCGCTCAACCAAAACCCGCCATGTGAAAATGCTCAGAGCCACCAGAACATCATCATAGCCAAGACAACCGTGCTTAGAGACAAGAAAGCCATCATGATAGCCATTGTTGGTGTATTAAGTGTAGCTATGTCGTCAAAATCCAGTTAGTGACTGCAGCCAGAAATCTAAAGGTGAAAATATCACGAGTCCAGAAAGCAGACATTACCTTGCTGCGTTAAGAATGCTGTCATTAAACCACCAGGTGCAAGAACAACATTGAAGTATAAAAGCACATAGGCTATGCTTGCTGGAAGAACAGGTTGTCTAACATATTCAAACCATCCATGCTTTATAGCTTCCAGACCCACTCCCACTGAAAACAAACAACGGGCTTAGTATAAAAGTAAAATCTATTTCCACCTTCAACGAAACTGAACTCAAGAGAAGATACCTATATTTTCTGATTTTAGTGAAGACCGGGAGGAAAAACTGAAACAAGTTTCCACAGCACGGTCAAGAACCCCAGCGGAAAGCTTGTTGGTTAGCCATGTCAGAGATACCTAGTAAAAGCATGATAAAATCAAATGCTACGCAGTGCTTTAAACTTCAAATCATAGAATGAAATAGAACCAGGACTAAGATTTACCACGATAGGAAGTGCACCCATCATCAAACCAGCAGCAATTTTTAAGCATACCACTGGTTCATATTTAGATAGAAGAATGCCAAATAATGCTGCTCCAACAATCTACAGTAATCCCCCAAAAAGGAGAATTATAAGATAAATAATAAAATAATTTTTTAAACTTAAATGATAAGCACTACAAAATTCAAGAAAAGTATTTATCATAAACTAAACTAAACAGAAACAAAATATCAATACTTTTGAATATATTTGTTAAGATCATTGGTATCCGTTATGCAGCAAAAGATTGGGGTGTGGGGGAGCTGCCACTTGATGTGTCTGTTACCTCGCATAAGAGGTCAATACGGCTTAGAACGGCATTTGCTTGAGCAAGAGCAACTGGGCGATTGGTTCCAGCTAACTGTATAAACAAGACTCTGAATTAGAAAGTTCCTCAAGCACAGTAAGGAGTCAAAAGTGAGACATAGGGGACAAAACAAAGTTCAATCAGCAATACCAAAACAACCCAATCACGCTCCACTGCAACCCCCAATGCCAACCCAGATAGCCTCTCAACAGCTCCCACAAGAACAAGCACAATAAACCAAGGACGGAAAAGTAAAGATGATGCAGAGGTTGGATGAAGAGTATGACCATGTATAATCATTCCAACAGACACCAACTGGGCAGCTGTCTGACAGAAGAGAAGTATTAGAGAACTTTCAGGAATTTTTTTTGCACACACCTCTCCTTAGTGACACACACGGAAAAGGATACCTGGACTATAGATAGACAATTATATGCAGGAACCCTAGGAAAATGATCCATAAGTTTGCCAACCAGAGGCCCTCCACCAATTACAGCAAGCTGTACAATTAAAGCGGGATGTAAGGCAAATATTTAAAAAAAAAAAAAAAAACAGGTAACTAAGTATTTTATTGATATAAACAACAAAACACTAAGATCGTGCTTGCAGCCTGCAGGTACATAATCTGGGACCTCCCATACAAAAACAATAAGGCAAACAATTATCTTCTAGCCTTTTTTTATTTTGTATCACTTATTACTAATACCTTAGCAACGAAACCCATCAGTGCTACAGGAAGAAGACTAGGATGAATCAACGCAATGGCAGCAGGCGAGGCAAAATTCCAAAGTTGTTCCACCATATTCCCAGCCAGGCAACTAGCATACAAAGCTGTATGAATGCACTTGACATCAGAACTCTATAAAATGATGAATTACAGACATAATGCAACTAATGATTAACTGGTCATGTTTTCAAAGTTAAACTACTTAATAAACAAACTTCCCTGACGTGCCAGGGGCAGGGGAGGGAGGGGGGTTCACCCTAACAGGCTTCCATGATCACAGTATGGTGGCCTGAAGCCTAGTTAAATTAAAGTATCAAAGCATACAGAAAATAGCTTTTCATAGTCAACATTAGATATTCTGTTAATGAAGATAAAAGATTTGAGTTCTGAGGGAGCTCTCAAATCTTCAGCTTGTACAGTGGCATTGCTTTGTTTCTCCAAATAGTCCATATAACGTATCAAATCTGATAAAAAAGATATTATATATTTATGTCCAAACCTCATATTGTCCAAACTTCCAAAGGAACTCACTGGATTCTCAAAGTATTAGCATTTCACAGAAGTATCCTTTGGTAAATTCCAAACTAGGTCGAGGTTCAGCCTTTATCATCATTTTAGAATACAACAGAGAGCAACTGATGCACTTACAGACAAAAGTTGAGCTTCTACCACTCAATTAAGGGGAAAGACTAACCATATAACCCTGCTGGATGAGCAGGAGTTGCAGCAATAATATTCTGCTCCTCCTCTGATAAGACCTGTTCAACACAATAATAGACAAATCAAAAGCGCGGTAGTTAGAGTTAGATGGGAGCAGAGGTACTAGAAATGACGGAGCAGAATTATTCATAACAAATCCTACAGGCAATGTTGTCAAGAGAGTGTCCACAAATGTGCCCTTGGCTAGCAGATTTAGTGCTTCAGTTTCCAGAATATCAGATTTGAGATGAAGAACAGGTACTGAACAGCCACAATCGTCAGTTGCAACATCATCCCGAACCTCTTGATCAGTCGCAATGTCAGTATTTATGGAACATCTAGGGTTAAGACTTCCAACCCTGCATTGAAGGAAACGAAGTTAAATTGCAATGACAATCCATAACTCTTTTGGATAAAGATGACAATCAACTACTGTCACATCGCAATGCTATTTTCTGCAGTACTACATAAGCACATTTGGAGTTAGTAAAGCCAAGACAAAAACTGAACATCATTATTGTCATTACAGGCTACCTGCCAGTGAACATGCTATATTTATTCTAGTGATAATACTTTATCACTTGCCGAATAACACCAAAAGTTAAGACCACTGCTTGCTTCAATTCCGTCTAACATGTGCGCGTGTGCAACAACAGTAAATTGTGCTTCAACTGCAAGATAGTTGGGGAACACATGCACCCACATATGTGCGATTGTACGTGTATATCTATTGTATGCATGCATCTGTTCCCAATTATTTGCAGGACACACGAGAAAAACTATAACACACAAGTTAAGCCTTTTCCTTTGGGCCATCCAAATTCACACAAATAGGATCCGAAAGCAAGATATGTTTTCTGATTAGAAACAAGAGAACAACTTATGGAAACAAAGATATACTGTCCAATCCTGTAACTATGCATTATAGAGAAGCCAGTTACTGCTTCATCCCACAATAATGTCGAAAACATACTCCTATCTTGAAATACAATTCATTTGCACTAAAGCCAAATGCACCCAAACAGTTTTACAAGCTTTAACTTCATTCGTAATCCAATAATAAACGGGTCGCTCATACTGCACCACACGACTCACTCATAGCGCCAATTGATCTTCATCATGACACAGTACCAAATGATAACAAGACTGAATGTCAATGAGACTTACTTTACATTTACCTAGAAGAGTTTGAACTGCTCCTACAGTTCTAGAAGGGACAACTTCGCTAAATACCTCAGTTTTAATCCAATAGGTACTTACAAAGTCCAATTTCATTCATTATTGACGAGATTCGTATAAACATAGTAATGAATCTATTTTTTATTATTGGCATAAACACAGTAATGTATGTTAGTGTGTACTTGTCAGTTGTTATAGGTATTCTTGCTTCCACTACAGGACTGATAAAATGTTGTAACCAGCCAATAGCAGAACCAACACGGCACTGCTTTTATGGTAGATCATAACGACAAATAACATATACATAAGATCAGTATTGAACCAGTGAGATCATCATACACATTACTACCTTAGAGTGGTAAAGGTAGGAGTTAGCCGTCGACGAGAAGAGAAGCAAGGGCGTATTTTAAAGGAAGACGATGTGGTAATAGGAGCTTGACGGAGTGTAAGGAAGGCAGACCAAGGCTGAGCATTAACGACCACCATTGCTGCTTCACTACTTTGATGAAGCACTCGATTGATACTTGTCGGTGAATACTCATGCAGCCTTCAGATTTGGTAATTCTTAGGGTTTCCCTTTGATATTGGACAATGAATTTGATGGATGGTTATCTGGTTGAATAATAAGGGAAAGAGGAGAGGCGGAGGATTGCCTTTTTCTTCGAAACAAATGGATTGTTAGATGCTGACGTGTTTTATCTTTTTCTCCAATGCAAACTGTTGGCTAGTATTTGTTCCTTAAGGAAATTGTGAAATTCGTCCCTTAACTATGCTTCAAGGTCTATTTTCCCCCCAAGGTTTACTTTTTCGATACACATAGGAGCGGAGAAGGCCAGAAGGGGAGTACAAATTTGGGAGGAATGAAATCATCACTAATAATGTGTAGGTCTAAATAGTGTGAATGTTCCAAATGGTTAGACGTTGAAGTGTATTTGTGTACTAGGATTATAAACAATTCTATCGAGCCGAACAACAAAAAGAGAAAGATAGAATATTTTCCTTAGCTAGCCTAGCGTGCCATAAACCTAGAGGGAACAAGAGCCATATCGAAGACATTCCTTTCATTCTTTTATAACCCTCTATTCTTAGTTGCTTCTCTCTCTAGGGATCTAATGGTCGTAGATCACTTTCTTGTGACTAATTGAGTGACAATTAACAACTTTTGATTTAATTCAATCAATATTTTAAAAAAATAGATGTAACAAGTCGTCAATACTATGGTTGACTTTAATTGAAATATTGAATTATCTCAATTAGTAAACTATTAAATAGAATCAAGCAACAATTAGCAAGTTTAAATATAATTCAATCAATTTATACAAAATAGTAAATGTAACAAGTAGTCAACACTATGATTGAATTTAATTGAAACATTGAATTATCTCAATTAGTAAACTATTAAATAGAATCAGCAACGATTGTCAGCCACGTCATTTTTGTATCTTACACAAAATAAAATTTTCCGTCCAAACATTGTTCCATAGATTTTGATTGTTGATTCAATAATTAATAGAGTACACTTTTCTATCGAAAATTGACCCTTGAGCTTTTGCCACTCAGTTAAAAGGTTCAGACCTCACTTCAATTTAAGGACATGATTTGAAGTTCATAATATAATATATGTGAGGTATGATTATTGTCGCACATAAAAGAAGTGTTTATTTGATCTGAATAGATCTTAATAATTTGATCTTGACAAAGTATTACTATCATTAAGAGGTATTTTTGTGTGGAATAATTTTCATAATCACTCTTTCCACTACAACCAGCCACTATGACTAACCACACCTATCATCACTGCCCACCACCGTTAGCCATCACCACTGCCGTGAAAGACCAACCACCTCTACCATCACAACAATCATTGGCAATTATTACTGTTGTCAGTCGCTGTCACACCTACCATCTCCATCATTGTAATTATCATTGACATCGCCGCTATCACCACTCAGTCAATCCCTATTGCCAACCAACTCCATCATCACCAACCCCATCGTCAACCACCAAACATTCTTCAGCCACCACCACGAATACCGGCAACTACTAACATCAACTACCATCACCATTACCAACCGCCACCATCGTGTCAATCACTACAACACTAAATACAATCATTTCTCTTTATAACAAGTAAGTTTTTTTTTTTCCAGAACCCATCTTTTATGTTATATTTTAATTCTCAATAACAGCAACAACCAACTTTATAATAATATGTTCTTTTTATAAAATTACCCCATATAACATCTATCTTTTTTTTTTGGTAATATAATAATTAACCATCTTTATAATAAAAAATAGAAGGGGAAATGGTGGTTTAGTCCCTGTGTTAATAGTCAATTATGATTTTGGTCCCTGTGTTACTAGACTACGCATGTTTAACTTTTAATTCAATAGAGTGTGTAATTTTAGTCCTTATACTTAACTTGAAATTAACACCGTTGACTTTTAACATTTTTTTCTTCTTAAACAATCTCTCCACACTTTATCAGAATCATAATAGACTAGTAACACAAAGACCAAAATCATAATAGACCAATGATAAGTGTAGAGGTCTTAGCCAAATAATTATGATACTTTAATATACTATATTTATGACAGAACATTACGTATGAATCCACATTTGTAATCTAAAAATATCACTATCTTCTATTTTTATTTATAATTTATAAATAATTTTTAAAATGAAAAACAAGTGTTATATCACCACTAAAAGATTAAAAATCTATGAAACAAGCTACCATTATAAATTTCTTCCATCAATTTTGAAATTATTTAATTTTCAAGTAGAGTTGAAATGTGTGCCTTAGAGCTTAAAATTTTATACATCCAGTACTGTATTAACTTTCTTTAATATATAGTTAGTGAAGTAAGCATATCTTTGAGATCAAAATTTAAAAAATTATGTTATTTTTATAACATTAAAAAAAAAAATATGCATCTTATTTTGCCTATAACAACCAACTAGTATTTAAATGTCAAATATTGTTATAGGTGTATAACGGTAATTCTCTATAACAGCCAAAAATTTATGGACCCAACGATGCTATTATAGAGAGGTTTGACTGTACCTCAATCATCACAACTTTTAACATTCCAGTCAAACCTCTCTATAATGGTAGCGTTTGTGTCACGCCCCGAACCATGGCCTGGACGTAACACGGCACTCGGTGCCTGACTGCATGTGACCGAGCGAACCACATGGCTTGCTGAACTATCATGAGGCATACGTGAGCGGAATTATAATGTGAATGCATGATGATCTTTTATAAAATATGGTAAGTCATAATACTTAATACAATACTTGTTTAAACATGAGTGAGCCAAAATGGCTATACGACTCCGAAAGTCTGACATAACATAACTGACTTGTCTAGTCTATGAAACCTCTATCATGAGTCTGACTGGAAAACATACTTACTGGTACAAGGCCCCCAGCATACCTTTAGATGCATAATTAATCATAAGATAAAAGTTGACTAAACCCCGAATGAGATGGGGCTCACCAATAAGCTGATACGAATGTTGTCCTACTGAGCAGATGTGTCGTCCTGTATATCAGTACCTGCATCGTGAAATGCAGGCCCCCGGGCAATAAAAAGGGGACGTCAGCACATTGAATGTACTGGTATGTAAAGCAACCGAGAGAAACAACATGATAAGAACTGAAACTGAAAACTTGGACATGAACATGTGCATGAGCATGAGTATATATATATTTATAACATGAGTAAAACATGATAAGTAGGGAGAGCATTTCATAAACCGACGTATCATATCATATCATATCACCACGTGGATACGTGGAGTCTGGTACCTCGCCGGACCAGCAGAGCCCTCATACCTTGCCAGAGTATAAGGTAGTAATTTACCACGTGGGTACGTGGAGTCTGGTACCTCGCCGGACCAGCAGAGCCCTCAAACCTTGCCTGAGTATAAGGTAGTAAGGTACCTGATGGATCCATTCAGTGTAAAATTAAGGTATCGTCCTATCTGGGCGGAGCGATCATTGTCCTACGGTGGCTCCGTAGTTTCAGGCTATCTGAGCCTTCTCGGTAATTTGTGCAACTCCCAAAAACATGAACATAATATATTTGGCTAAGAAGCCCATGACTTTCGTGAATTTACTTGTACTTGTCTTGAAATCATGATTTCACGAAATAACTTGTAAACATGGTTTCATGAAATAGCTTGTAAACATGGTTTCATGAAATAATCTTGTAAACATGGTTTCATGAAATAACTTGTAAAATAGTTTCATAAGATGACTTGTCATAGTCTTGCAAACATGTTCTTGATTCATGAGTAATACAATAGTTCATAATCATATATTTGTAGTTGACTTGAAAACATGTTTATAACTTGCAAAATAACTCATGCAGTTTCATATGAACATAATGAGAACACATGAGCAAGAATTCATGATTCATGGATTAAGCTAGGATCCCTAATGTCCGTAATGGAAGATTAGGAATACAATAACGAACATAGATACAGAATTCATGTACATACATACATAATTACGGGCTACCAATATGTTGGGTTTAATGCCCTAGGATTTGAACTTCATAGATTTTACGAAACGGATCATGGGGAAGAACGTAGAGATTCCCACATGTGGATGGAAGTTCTACATACCTTAACTTCCCGTTTTTGAGCGTATCACAATGTCCTTCAATCCCTTCAACTTCAATCTATAGCAATACAAGCCATAGGGATTTTATATTAGCAACAATATCCATGTTTTGTTCATCTAAGCATTTTATCAAACACTTAGTGGGCATGAAGCTCTATAATCCTCATTAATGGTGTTTTCTTCACCCAATCCACATTCTATTACTCCTAGATAATTCTACCATCTCAATTAGATGTAATTAACATCATTCTTCATCAACCATATGAATACAACAATCCCAAGTCAACAATCCAACAACTCTAGCATAGTTCATATAATTCTCTTTATCAAACCCAATTATTATTCTCCCAAGAATTCATCAATTCACAACCATAAATGATTAGGGAGTAGAAATATTATCTTTCAAGAGTAGTAATCACGAAATCAACACCCCCAAGTTCGATCCTTAGCTTAGAATGACGGCAACAACTTGTACTACACTTTATCCTTCACGAGCTTCGGGATTCGGGGCCTTAAACTTGGTTGATTTTCTACTTTCTCTCTCTAATTTCCCTTCTCTCTCACTTCCTCTCTCTAAAATCTGAAGTTGTGGGAAAAAATGGGGCTGCTAGGGTTACATTTCCCTTATATACTAAGGGGAAATGGGTTGACCCAACTTGAAAATGGGTTGGGACCTTTCTGTCTTAAAACGTCCATATCTCCCTATCTCGATGTCGCCTGTGAACCCACAACTTATGGTTGGAAATATATTTCAATTATCTACAACTTTCGTTCTTTGATTTTTCCCAAATTCCCAAGTTATGATAGGGTTATGGCCTCCCGAAGTCAGGTGACCCGAAACGTACATACGAACCAAGACACGGTCACTGGTACGGTCCCGTAACACGAGGTACGGACCGTAACTTGGTACCGTACCTTGGTGAAAATTTCCAGTGAGGTTCTGGAAATTTTCGGGACGTTACGGTCCACTGTTACGGCCCGTAACACGTGTTACGGTCCGTAACGTCACCGTTACGCTGGCAGAATTTCCAGCGAACAGGCTTCAGTAAAATGGGCATAACTCTTTGTACAGATGTCCGTTTGACCCCCGTAAGATACCGTTGGAAATATATTTCAAAGGGATACAACTTTCATCAAGGAAGTTTTCTCAAATTCCCAACGTATTTTCATGAAATTTGACTGGAAGGCAGACGTATCAAAAACTTAGCCGATTCTATAGGATTTCAAGTGCCTTACTATTAGCCATATTGAGACGATCATATCTCCTTGCTCCGATCTCTGATTCGCTTGGTCCTTATATCGTTAGAAAGGTATTTATACGTACTACAACTTCATTGATAGTACCTTCAAAAATTCCAAACCGATCAAGGATTTATTGCTGCCCGAACTAGGCCTATCAACCATTTTCGCAAAACGTTCAAACCTTCAATGTTTCCACTAGGACTCTAATAATATGAGCTTAAACTCAGTTCCAAGATGCGGGGTGTTACAATATCTCCCCCTTGGGATCATTCGTCCTCGAATGATGGGTCATGGTTAAGAATATGGCTGGACATGGCTTGACTACATGAACGTGAAGGAAACATGACATGAAACATGGAGACTGAACTAACATGGCATGGTTACATGGAAACGTGAATACTGAGACATGAACATGGGCATTGGATAGCTGACATGAGCGTGGAACATGAGACATAACATAACATGGGGCATGGAAACTGACATGACATAGTTTCATGAAAACATCAGTGCCCAAACATGAGACATGAATAGCGAATACATGAACTCGAGTGTGAAACGTGAGGCAGGAATACATAAGGGACATTATAACTCTTCTCCAAAATGTCATTAAGCCATCATTATGTCGATACTCGTAATCCTTGCCCGACACACAACATATACCTTGCTTTCCTTAACAACTTTCGTCTCCTACCTCAAATGTCTTTGAAATCTCATTTAGAATCATTAAATATTACTCCTTACTCATCAACATGTCGTATACGTCATACCCTTCGTGGGTCTATTCGCGGTATGCTAACGGAGAAATTTCCTAAGTGTAACATTATCCCCCTCTGTTGGAACATACGTCCTCAAATGATAACATTCAAGATTCTACAAAAATTTCGCCTGAGTTTCCCCTGTAATATGGCACTACCAACCTCTCACAACAGCCCATAATATCATTGCCTCACAGGGCTACATCACAATAGCATTATAAATTGGCCACACATGACCAAAAGCATGAAAAGAAAGCTTACATACCTCAAAATCTTGGTGTTTCATCATAAATCTCTCCTGCGGGCTGAAACAAGTGCGGGTACATGGATTTCATATCCTCCTCGGCTTCCCATGTAGCTTCCTTAACTTTCTGACTCCTCCACAGGACTTTCACTGAGGCTACTTCCTTAGTCCTCAACTTGCGAATCTGACGGTCAAGAATGGTTATGGGGATCTCCTCATACATCAAACTATCCTTAACTGTTATAGTATCAGTAGGAACAACCAACGACAGGTCTCCGACACACTTCCTCAATTTGGATACATGAAACACGGGATGTACAACAGCCAATCCTTATGACAACTCAAGTTCATAAGATACTAGTCTAACCTTTCGTAGAATTTTGTACGGTCCAATATATCTGGGGCTGAGTTTGTCTTTCTTGCCAAATCTCATGACACCCTTCATGGGTGAGACTTTAAGGAACACCTAATCATCTACTGAAAATTTTAAGTCCCTTCGCCTCACATCTGTGTAAGACTTCTGGTGACCCTGAGCCATTTTCAAACACTCTTGTATTAACTTAACTTTCTCTATAACCTGGTAACCCAAATCTGATCTTAACAACTCTGCTTCACCAACTTCGAATCAACCAATTGGTGATCTACACCTTTGCTTAAAAGGGTTTCCAACAGTGTTATCCTAATACTAGCATGGTAGTTATTTTTGTAAGTAAACTCAATAAGAGGCAGGTGGTCATCCCAATTACCATTGAAATCAAGGACATGTGGTTACTGAACTGAATGAATACATGACTACTAAACTGCTGAGATACTAAATTGAATGTCTATTGAACTGACTGAAGACTGGCTGACTGAATACTGAGCTAACTGAATACTGGATTAGCTGAATACTGAGCTGGCATGAATACGTGAGTACTGGACTGATACCTGAGTACTAAGCTGACATAAATATCTGAGTATTGAACTAACATGAATATCATAACATGAGATCTGAATAGCGTATCTGTCTGACCATTTGTTTGAGGATGAAAAGCTGTGCTAAGGTTCACCTCCGTACCCAAATCCTTTCTGAAAGGATTTTCAGAAGTTCGTTGTGAACTGAGCACCAAAATCTAAAATAATGTACACTAGGTTCCCATAAAAATCCAGAAAATTTCATTAACATATGACTTGGCATAATCTTCTTGTTCAATCTGTGGTCTTAACTGGCAAGAAGTGCGCTGACTTCGTAAGTCTGTCCACAATAACCGAAATTAAATCATGCCTCCTAGCTGAACGAGGTAGACGTAATACAACGCCCATATTGATCATTTCCCATTTCCAGACAGGAATATCAACATTCTGAGCCAAGCCACCAGGCCTATGGTGTTCGACTTTCACCTGCTGACAATTCGGGCACTTAGCTACAAAATCTGCCACATTCGTCTTTATATTGTTCCATCAGTAAATCTCCTTGAGATCATGATACATCTTAGTGGAACCTGGGTAAATGGAATACCTGGAATTGTGAGCTTCTGACATAATTCGCTCTATGAGTCCATCAACATCTGGAACGCGTAATCTGCCTCGATATCTCAAGGTACCATTATCTCCCTCCTGTTCAAAAGCTAAGGCTTTCTATTCGTGAATCCCCTCTTTCATCTGCAGTAAGTAGGAATCACCAAACTGCTTCTCTCTAACTTAAATGACCAAGAAGGAATGCCATGTCCTGGGCAATAACTCCACCCACTTCGGAGTCTGAAAGTCGAATTCCTAGCTTGGAGAAGTAGTGAAATTCTTTCACCTTAGTTCTCTTGTCTGCCTAAATCATGAGTTGTACTTCCCATACTTGTTTTTTTTTTTTTTGAGATACTTCCTAAAATACTCATAGTACGGTTGTACGCTAAGTCTTTTACGAGCACCTTAGAGATTAGAGTCTTGTGCAATGGCACTACCTTTATGACACATAACTGGGCATGATCTCATAGCTTTTCTGTGATCGCCTAATCGATAGTAATTGAACTTGACACGATTCGTTCGACGATCAGTCTACTCACTTCGGGTTTCCTCTAAGATGAGGCATATTCCTCATGGAGACTATCTCATTATGCCAACTTAACTGAACTGAGGTTCTTCATATCTCATACTAACCATTCGGGTCTTCAATTATCTCGCTGGACTTACTAGCGATTTATGCATCTCCCCCTTAGACCAAGGCTAACATCTTATACTTATAAATTCTTCTCTTCTGATGGGATTGCAATTAACATTCCTTATCTTCTGTAATTTCTTTGTACTCTACAACACTGACGATTTTTTTTTGACTCACATCTGAGCAATTTCTCATGGGGAAAAACTAAATTTACTTACATGAACAGGTTGCTACTGTATTCGTAACTGGCATACTCCATCTTAACGACTTAACTCTGCTCACACTGTAAATATTAGAACAACCCCCTTTTGACAACTCTTAAAGGCTATTCTTCTGTAGTTTGCTCTTTTACGACTTAGCTGATTTCTTCTTCCACTAATCACTCTACTCTGAACTTAACTTAAGCCCTTGGTTTCTAACACACATTCGGATGTATCCAAACTGCCACTCACTCAAGGTGTTCATCTAAATAGGAAATCAAATTATATTTCTCAAGGTCAGCCGTACTCGTAACTTAGTCAAATCTTATCATTACTGTTGACATGGCTTTTCCAGACATATTACGAACTTATATCTTATTCTCCTTCTATTTCTAGGAAAAATTTGGCAGAGTTTCCTCTGTATTTCTTACTATCCCAAAACCTGCACGCAGGAAATACCAACAATGCCTCACAAGGCCAACATATATACATATATCATATCATATCATATCGTAGCCACACATGGCTCCCAATTTCGACAACAATATAAAAATGATGAACTTACCTCATATGTCCAACTCAAACTGTACCTGTTACACTTTCCTGTTTATTTTCCCTTTCAATCTTTAACTGCAAATGGAGTGGGTCCTGATGACCTCCGGTAGAAAACTGTCTACCACCACTCCCTTGAGATTCTCCATGATTTACCTTTTTCCTGTTGTATTCCATTCTCCTTTCTCAAGAACATCATTATCATTCAACATACCATTTATTCCACTACACCTCTTCTCGGGCAACTTACATTGTATTCCACTTTCAATAGCACTTGAAGTCTCATTTGTTACCAGTAAGTACTGCACAATTGTACCCCATATGGGTAAACATCCTTACTTGGACCTTGAATTTTCTGTTCATCTTCTGCGCATTCGAAACTTACGTAATTCGATAGGAAGAGAAGTTTCTTATTGCTCTAAGCTTCATGGCACGATCTAGAGTAGAAACAAATGAGACAATCCTGAATGTCTTGGTGGTCAAATGTTTATATGTGTGGCGCGCACACACATATAAAAGTGACCCCACTGGACACGGTTTCATAGACTCCCTAAGACACTTGAACCTAGGCTTTGATACCAAGCTTTGTCACGCCGCGAACCATGACCTGGACGTAACACGGCACTCGGTGCCTGACTGCATGTGACCGAGCGAACCACATGGCTTGCTGAACTATCATGAGGCATACGTGAGCGGAATTATAATGTGAATGCATGATGAACTTTTATAAAATATGGTAAGTCATAATACTTAATACAATACTTGTTTAAACATGAGTGAGCCAAAATGGCTATACGACTCCGAATGTCTAACATAACATAACTGACTTGTCTAGTCTATGAAACCTCTATCATGAGTCTGACTGGAAAACATACTTACTGGGACAAGGCCCCCAACATACCTTTAGATGCATAATTAATCATAAGATAAAAGTTGACTAAACCCCGAATGAGATGGGGCTCACCAATAAGCTGATACGAATGTCGTCCTACTGAGCAGATGTGTCGTCCTGCATATCAGTACCTGCATCGTGAAATGCAGGCCCCCGGGCAATAAAAAGAGGACGTCAGCACATTGAATGTACTGGTATGTAAAGCAACCGAGAGAAACAACATGATAAGAACTGAAACTGAAAACTTGGACATGAACATGTGCATGAGCATGAGTATATATATATTTATAACATGAGTAAAACATGATAAGTAGGGAGAGCATTTCATAAACCGACGTATCATATCATATCATATCACCACGTGGATACGTGGAGTCTGGTACCTCGCCGGACCAGCAGAGCCCTCATACCTTGCCAGAGTATAAGGTAGTAATTTACCACGTGGGTACGTGGAGTCTGGTACCTCGCCGGACCAGCAGAGCCCTCAAACCTTGCCTGAGTATAAGGTAGTAAGGTACCTGATGGATCCATTCAGTGTAAAATTAAGGTATCGTCCTATCTGGGCGGAGCGATCATTGTCCTACGGTGGCTCCGTAGTTTCAGGCTATCTGAGCCTTCTCGGTAATTTGTGCAACTCCCAAAAACATGAACATAATATATTTGGCTAAGAAGCCCATGACTTTCGTGAATTTACTTGTACTTGTCTTGAAATCATGATTTCACGAAATAACTTGTAAACATGGTTTCATGAAATAGCTTGTAAACATGGTTTCATGAAATAATCTTGTAAACATGGTTTCATGAAATAACTTGTAAAATAGTTTCATAAGATGACTTGTCATAGTCTTGCAAACATGTTCTTGATTCATGAGTAATACAATAGTTCATAATCATATATTTGTAGTTGACTTGAAAACATGTTTATAACTTGCAAAATAACTCATGCAGTTTCATATGAACATAATGAGAACACATGAGCAAGAATTCATGATTCATGGATTAAGCTAGGATCCCTAATGTCCGTAATGGAAGATTAGGAATACAATAACGAACATAGATACGGAATTCATGTACATACATACATAATTACGGGCTACCAATATGTTGGGTTTAATGCCCTAGGATTTGAACTTCATAGATTTTACGAAACAGATCATGGAGAAGAACGTAGAGATTTCCCACATGTGGATGGAAGTTCTACATACCTTAACTTACCGCTTTTGAGCGTATCACAATGTCCTTCAATCCCTTCAACTTCAATCTATAGCAATACAAGCCATAGGGATTTTATATTAGCAACAATATCCATGTTTTGTTCATCTAAGCATTTTATCAAACACTTAGTGGGCATGAAGCTCTATAACCCTCATTAATGGTGTTTTCTTCACCCAATCCACATTCTATTACTCCTAGATAATTCTACCATCTCAATTAGATGTAATTAACATCATTCTTCATCAACCATATGAATACAACAATCCCAAGTCAACAATCCAACAACTCTAGCATAGTTCATATAATTCTCTTTATCAAACCCAATTATTATTCTCCCAAGAATTCATCAATTCACAACCATAAATGATTAGGGAGTAGAAAAATTATCTTTCAAGAGTAGTAATCACGAAATCAACACCCCCAAGTTCGATCCTTAGCTTAGAATGACGGCAACAACTTGTACTACACTTTATCTTTCACGAGCTTCGGGATTCGGGGCCTTAAACTTGGTTGATTTTCTACTTTCTCTCTCTAATTTCCCTTCTCTCTCACTTCCTCTCTCTAAAATCTGAAGTTGTGGGAAAAAATGGGGCTGCTAGGGTTACATTTCCCTTATATACTAAGGGGAAATGGGTTGACCCAACTTGAAAATGGGTTGGGACCTTTCTGTCTTAAAACGTCCATATCTCCCTATCTCGATGTCTCCTGTGAACCCACAACCTATGGTTGAAAAGGTATTTCAATTATATACAACTTTCGTTCTTTGAGTTTTCCCAAATTCCCAAGTTATGATAGGGTTATGGCCTCCCGAAGTCAGGTGACCCGAAACGTACATACGGACCAAGATACCGTCACTGTTACGGTCCCGTAACACGAGGTACGGACCGTAACTTGGTACCGTACCTTGGTGAAAATTTCCAGTGAGGTTCTGGAAATTTTCGGGACGTTACGGTCCACTGTTACGGCCCGTAACACGTGTTACGGTCCGTAACGTCACCGTTACGCTGGCAGAATTTCCAGCGAATAGGCTTCAGTAAAATCGGCATAACTCTTTGCACAGATGTCCGTTTGACCCCCGTAAGATACCGTTGGAAATATATTTCAAAGGGCTACAACTTTCATCAAGGAAGTTTTCTCAAATTCCCAACGGATTTTCATGAAATTTGACTGGAAGGCAGAAGTATAAAAAACTTAACCGATTCTATAGGATTTCAAGTGCCTTACTATTAGCCATATTGAGACGATCATATCTCCTTGCTCCGATCTCTGATTCGCTTGGTCCTTATATCGTTAGAAAGGTATTTCTACGTACTACAACTTCATTGATAGTACCTTCCAAAATTCCAAACTGATCAAGGAGTTATTGCTGCCCGAACTAGGCCTATCAACCATTTTCGCAAAACGTTCAAACCTTCAATGTTTCCACTAGGACTCTAATAATATGAGCTTAAACTTAGTTCCAAGATGCGGGGTGTTACAGTTTGTCCGTAAATCTCATAGCTGCTATAATGAGGTGTTGTTATGTATATTTACTGACATTTGATGTTTATATTTCATTTAGTTGTTATAAGCAAAAATGTGTAAACGATTATTTTCTGTAGTTTTTATGTTACATAAACGAAAACAATGTGACTTTTAAATTCTCAATTGATTTTCACATTTCATTAATTAAAAATTGAAAAGACTAATAAATTACTAACAAATCTATAACTAATTTAATAAAGAGTGTACCGGTATAATGAATGGTACTGCCGGTATAAGTAAATGCTATTATAGAGAAGTAAAAAATAACATGAAAAATCGATTTTGAAGGAAATCAGGCCGTTATAGTGAAATGTTATTATAACGAATGACAATTATATAGAGGTTTGATCGTATATTTTTTTAACGAGGGAGATTCAATTAAATATTCGCTACTATTATTTTTAGCAATAAAAGAGGTATAAAAAAACAAAAGGGAAAAAGAAATTGAGGGATAACTGAGAAGAGAAGGAAAAAGTGAATCCTAACGAGGACGATAAAAAGTAACAGCACCATTTTTAAATTTGCCCAAATGATCTGCGTTTTTGAAATTTGATTTTGTAATTAATTACAAATATTACATTAATTAAATAATTCCCTGAAAATTTAAAAAAGCAAACTAATAACTTACTTTTAATAAGAAGAATTTGACAGAAATATGTAAAATTGGCCCTTCTAAAATATTATTTCAGAATAAAAAATACAAATAATCGCTACAAAATTATTTTCTTTTATTTAAAGTAACTAAGGATATTAAATCATTTGCTCCCGCTGTCTCCCTCAGGGGTCGTTTGGTTTAAGGTATAAATTGGGTTATCCCAACACTAATTTTTATATCATGTTTGGTATAAGATATAAATTAGTGCTAGAATAAATTTATACCTTGTACCAAACATGATATAAAAATTAGTGCTGGGATAACCCAGCTTATACCTTCTTAACCAACTTATACTAGGATTATTTTATACCATCTTTTAGATGGTATAAAATAATCTCAATAGATGGATTAAATTAGTCCCGGGATTATAATTCCCGGACTAATGAGTCCTTAAACCAACCGACCCCTTAAATCTTACATAGGGCTGGGAAAAAAGAGAGAGAGTGAACTTTTTTTTGCACGGATTCTCCCTCTTTTGGGGTGGTCTTTAATTTTTACCCCTCAAATTAGTGGTCTTTAATTTTTGTCTTTTACTTAATACATCAAGATTATGGGTTCGAACCCCAGCTTAATAAAAAAAAAAGAATTTCATAAGACAAAGGTTTAAATTCGCAAGACATAATTTTGAGGCGTAAGGCAAAATTCTATCTTAAGGTAGAGTTTGAAATTTTACCCGAAGTATGTAAAATTTTATCTTGTAATTTTTTTTAATTTTTGACTGAGCTAAAATTTAAATTCAAAATTAGTGAAGGACAAAAATGAAAGACCACCTATTTGAGGGGCAAAAATTAAAGACCCTCCAGCGAATTGCCCGAGAATGAAACACATATTCCTGGACAATGGTCGTCGATATCTGTGTCACTAGTCAGTCGAGTAATAAATTAAAGCATAAATTCCAACTCCACAAAAGAGCAAGAGTCATAGTGGAATTAGCAACGGCTGAGATTTTGCATGAATCCCACTACAAACGGTTGATATCTTGTCCATTTTGCATGTTTGACACATGTACATAAATCGGCCCCACAAATATTGCCACTTCAGACCAGGCCCTCTAAAAATACCAGTCGCATTGAAAATTGGACCATGCATGTATGCAGCTTCAGCATGGCGGAAGAGGAGAAAAACAAGAATACTACCGATACACCGGAGAAGAAAATCCACGGCGGCGATAAGTTTTCCGGTGCCGGAACTGATGCATGCACAATGCAGAATTTGGCTAGAGGGAGTTCCTATGATGGAAAGGATAGTTTTTATGAAAAGCTTAACAAGTTGAACGAGTCCTCTGGACTTAGTCTTGTGTGAGGCTTCTTACATTTTCTCCTAACAATGCGTAAATAGTTACTCCGTTATATATACATCATGAAGTATTCATGCAATTATTATTAGTTTGCTATTACTTCTTGTTGTCTCCTCTGCTTTAGTTTTCTTACTATCATGTTGTTATTACTCCTTGTGTTTTCATAATTGTTGTGTTTCTGCTTTACTTGAGTCGAGGATTTATCAGAAACATTCTATGTACCTTCCAAGGTAGGGTAAGGTCTGCGTACACTCTACACTTTCCAAATCCACTTTGTTGCTGGATTACACTGGCTATGTTGTTGTTGAAGTATTCATGCAAATTGTCAGCCAAGGGTATTTGGACATGCTAAAAATCTAAATTCTAAGAATCACATTTGCAACATCAATGAAAATTTAATGATCCTTTTTTCATTTCTCTGCACTTGGAAGCCACATGCAATTTCAAATTCATCATCCAGTGAAAAAGGTTTGATTGTCAAAGTGCATAATGCTCATGACTAGCTAGCAAGCTCTGTTGGCCTCTTGCATTATCCAGTGTAAAAATATGAAATGCTTTTGAGAGGAAAGTATAAATTTTGTTGTAGTTTTGGAGCTGTTGACCTTATTTTGACTTCAAATTGGGGTATTTGCAGTACTATGTAAATTAATTTTAGTGGATTGCATATTGAAAATTCTGAACGCTGGTTGAGACAGTGAAATTTCTCCTGAGGAAGGTTATTTCTATATATGCAGCTTTAACTTAAGACAAACAACCTTGGATTTGCATCTTTTCTATGAAGAAGTCACTAAAAGAGGTGGATTTAATCAGGTATTCTCCGCCCACCATGGCTCAACGATTCAGCTTTCTTGTTGTGTAGTAACTTGTAGTTTATATCAATACCAACAACATATGTTATTTTCCCCACATTATCTGGTTGAGTGAATTGGTGGTCTTTACTTATTGAACTTCTATATCTTCTGAAGCATGAAGAATGTTTTCACTGTCTGAAAGAACTGGAATTTTCCGGAAAATACAATTGATTTTGCTGGACTACAGTCTATGATATTAGTATCCACGTGCAACTTAACATGGGTATTTGTTCTATGTACCTTTTCTTTTCCATCAGCAACATAGTGACCTTCATGTTTTGTATTTTGAGTGCTTACATATTTTCATGTAAAACTTATCCAATAAAAAAAAAAAAAAAAGGGAAGTTCTACAAAGGTAAATATATGAGGAGGTTATTGTCCTAGTCTAGTTGATACTGTATGATCTCATTAGCCAATTCGGTGTATTTCTTGTGCAATGTCATTTGAAAAATAACCTCAAAGTTGCGTGAGATAAAAGGGCATATCATCACTTCTTTTTTTGTTGTCATATCCTAAGATGATTCATGACTTGGTATTCTTAGACCTACGGAATAACCAGGAACATGTTGAAGAATGAGTTGAAATCATTCACAAACTGTTTTGATGGATATAGTTCTCTGAACTGCACAGCAGAGTAAGTCCACAAATAGTAGGCAGATGGAGAAAATATGCTGTAGTCAATAGTCACTTATGATTCAACCTTATCTAAATTAGTCACTTAAGATTTGTGTGTTTCTGATATCTAATTGCTCTATACCGCAGTTTCTCATATCTGATAAGTTGATAAGTAGTTGCTGTTTATGAGATGGTTAAGGGGACAACAGGCAACATATTGAAACCACTGAAATGAGTACCAAATACTTGTTCTTCATCCTTTAGAAGGATCTTTTCTTCTATGACATAAGCTTATTCACTCACTGTATCATATTTCATTCAGCAAATAAGTGTGTTCGAGAGATATAGAGAAATATAACGAATAATTAACATGGTTCCACTATCAATTAAGTCTCTGATCATAAGAGTTTCTAAAATGATGGAAATGAAATGAAGCCCCTACTAGCACTGAATGTGGAAATGCATATGATTTTCCCACTATTAGTATGAGTTCTCTTGATTTGCAATATTTAGGTCACGAAGGATGCTAAGTGGGGTGAAGTTACTTGTACATTGCATGTGAACAGCAATATCACGATGTTTCCGACTCAACTTCAGAAGGTGTACGAAATTCTTCTTCTTCAATTTGAGCAACTTTATTACTATCGAAGTCGAGAAAAAGGAACCATGCAACCACCTAGTCAGGTTTCTGGTGCTGCTAGGCTAGAACCAGCAAAAGGTAACTTTCTTGTTGAAAGTCTGGAGGTTTATGGTCGCTAGAGACTAGAAGTTGAACTTTTTAATCCCCTAGTTTGTGTGTGTGGTTTTCCATCAATTCTTTTGTGGACGATTTATAATCTTTCTTTAGGTTCTGGAGATAGGTCAGATGACTCCGCGGGGAAGAGAAAATTTTGTGATTGGTCATCTCCTGTAGTAGCTTTGCGCTCTGATAATAGGGGCGGTCCAGTAGAAAAAAGGAAGTGCAAGAGTGATACTTGCCTAGTTTCAACAGGTTTGTTTTTCTTCTTTATCACAGAGACTTACTGTTCTTTAAGGTTCCAAATTCTTCACCTCAGAATGTCACTTTTTAAGTCACTATATTAAACCATCAATGGACGCAATCATGCTTTATGTCCTATGAAACTGGGGATGGACCTAAGTTGGTGCAGTTGTAGAGAGTAACATCATGAAATTGCTATTTTTGTGGTCCAAGTGACTGTGTGAAACAGAATGGGTAGATTTCTAATTATGTAAATGATAAGAATATGTATCTACCAGACTTTCATACACTTGTCTAGATAAAAAAAAAAAAAAAAAAAAAAAGAAAGAAAGAAAGAAAGAGAGGGAGAGAGAGACTTGTTGTACAAAGAATATGATTATCTTCTATTTTACCTTGCTGGTCTCACAAAGCTGTTTACCTTTTCCCTAAGGGAAGTCTTTTTGAACAACTTTTTCATTTCTGAAATCTTCAAAACTTGTAAAAATACTCAAAACCAAGAAGTATCCTGCCGTGGATTTTTCTTTGATGATCTTTTCCAATGTGGAGGCACTTCCCCAACAAACCAAAAGCTTACTTTAGCTACTCCGCTATCACTCTTGATCTTCTCTTTGGTTGCATATGATGATTTAAGTGCCAAAGATTTATTGGTGTATACGACATGTATGAATTCCCTTGTGGAGAAATGTTTAAGCCAAAAAGAAAACAGAAAATAGAGAAATGAAGGGGAAAGAGAGGGGATGGATGAAAAGCGCGACATACATGGCATCAAGATTAATCTTTGCAGCAATACAGAGTAGGAGATTTTTTTAACCTTTTCCATAAAAAGAACAAGAATATAGTAAAAGATTTGATTTGCTTCCATTCAGAAGGCATCAATAACCTTCAAAGACATGTTCTATCCTTGGCATGTCCATTCGGATGCGTGCTATTTGTTTGGAGATAAGTTTCTCTTCATGCAATTACTTTGAAGAGTCATGAATTGATATTAGTCCTTGCAGTGTCATAAAGTTACAAGCCTGTCCAACTAAGACCCAAAATTGAGTTTGTTTCCTCCAGGCGACTTCATATTTTCTTAGGTCAAGACTGAAGTGGATCATAAATTTTTCTTTCAGTAGGGCCAGAAGCACTAAAATCTCAGATTTCATCAATCAACACGTATCTGAAGAAAGACCCCGGTGCTCCAGTAAGAACAAGGACTTCATATCAGATATACCTCAAGTTGGAATGTGAAAGACTAAAGAAAGTACTTGGGGAGAGTTCTGGTGCTAAGAAAATAAGAGATATGGCCATTAATTCCTGGAGGACTCTGTCTGAAAATGACAAAGAGGTACGGAAAATGCCAGCAGCTTTAAAATGATATGAATCACCTCCTAAATCTCTTTATCATTATTTGGCCTTTTATGTATTCTATGTATCTATTAAGCATTCATGTTTCTTTCTTATGTTTTAACAAACATAAATTTGAATTGCTCCATATAACAAGTGGGAAGTAATACTTATCTCCTTGTTCATCGTTTCCTTCTAACTTTTGCAGCCTTATATTGAAGCAAGTAAGCTGGACAAGGAAAGATATAACAGAGAAATGGCTGCTTATAATCAGCATAAGAACAAGGAAACTGCAAAAGATCAAAACTTGCACAGGGGTTTGTCCCCTAGTATGGTCAACTTCGGTGCACCATCAGGAATAGATAATGGGTATTATGTGTCACCGCAAGCTGATACTGGAAGCAACATTGTCCCTGATGCATCCTTTATGGAGTCCACAGTACAAATAACGAAGAATGGTAAGCCAAGTGACCCCATATTTCAGATGGATTGGGGTTATTTAGCCTAGTTGAGGCAAAATTTCAGTTGCTAGCAGGTCTTGATTAGGGCGCCTTACTGCTTAGTAGTTTTTAGAAGGTATGTATAGAAAGTATGTCATAAACTTAGCATGGTGTTTTGAAGATGTATATAGCTTTTAGTCTTTTGAAATTAGCATGTCAAGAAGCAGCATTTCTAGGTTCTAGAGGTACGCACAGGAAAAATGCAGCTCGCTGCCTGCAAATTTTGTAAAAGGGTCCATGTGCTCTTCTGGTTATGGGAAGTTTCCACAAGTTTTGTATATGCAAATATGCAATACTCACTTTCGCATCAACAAGTAATGTATAAACTTTATATAAGCAATTTACATTGGCAGGAATCTGTTTCCACTACTTTCTTGTTTGTATGTCATTACGGTTATCCAGGATTAATAAACTTTGTAAATATTTGGTAATAATTTATTAAACTATGAAACGGGCCATACAACTAGCTTGTATGCATATTTGCCTTCGATTATTCGTCATTTTTAAGAACAGATAATCACATACATAGTAGTATTCAGCACACCTCATTATAACACAGAATGACTAAAACATTTCATGTCACTGAAATACTAATTAGAACACCACAGGCCTGATGGCCAAACACATAACATAATGGTATTAGGCACTCCTCAAGATGTATGTAAGGTGAAACCCTTAAGGAACAAACCAGAACAAGTGTTGCTCCACATACATTTTTACTGTAAAACGTGTATGTGTATATAAGGAACATCTGATTTATTCATCTACTTGGAATGAGGGCAGTTTTCGTAATTGAAGCTGCGATGAGTCTTGCTGGATGAACCAGAAGGATTACCATAAGCTTTGTAATTGTCGTCGTTATTCTAGCATCACTTTTGTTATTTCAATAGCATCAGCTCCTTGCAGCACTGGTTTTTGATCTGCAATGTTCTTTGCCTCAAGATGCTTTGCAGCTTCTATTTGTGCTTCTGGTATAGGTGCAATGCTTTCCTCCAGAAAATATGCAGCATTTATTTATGCTTCTGGTACAGGTGCAATACTTTACTCCAGAAAATATGCAGTAGCATTTTCTTGTGCTTCTGGTACAGGTGCAATGCTTTACCTTTTGCCATCGGATTCAAAGCATAGCAGTGATGTTCTAAGAAACACTAATAAAGCCACACTGCAGTCTTCATTGGTTGGTCTGTAATGTCCTTACCCTTTTGAAGAATTTAAGCTGATGGTAATATTGGAGAGCAAGAAAGAGACTTTTATAGAGGAGATTATGGTGTTAATCTATCTTAAGTGGAAGGGGATGGCTATTATAGTTGGGTGCTAGCACTAGTAGGTGATAGGCTTAATGGCTCCCCCTGTTGTATGTGGATTTTGTAGAATTTAACGAAAACAGGCGGTATCAATCCTTGGTAATTTATATAGTTTTCCATTGATTGTGTTCCAATATTAGGATTCTGTTGACAAAGTTTGCACTGAGTTAGGAATTTCTCAGAGCAAATAAGTTTTGGACTTATATATGCAATATTATTTTTTATATAAAATATAATTTTTCGACGAAGGATGTTCAATTGACGTTTTCTAGTCTAGTCTATCTAGCTACACCAGGGTTATGGTAACGTCACAATCTAGTTAAAATGTAAATCAAGACTCTTAGGAATGACTACAACATGTTGTTAATGTTTAGTAGTACGAAAATATTATTTTTCTTCTAGACCTCATCGGAATTGGGTAATAAAATTTACAAATCAACGATAGAAGTATGACCCTGATCACCTAACTATTGACGAAAAATTGTAAATAAACAAGGTTAATTTCTATTTATCAAAGAAATATTTAACTATCTCCAATCTCTAATAGTAACACAACAACTAACTCACCATGGCATAATTTATTTATTTTGGCAAACGACCTAAGCAAGTTATTAATGGTGGTACATCTTAAGGCCTCAATATTTTTAATAAAGCCCAAAAATTATTAATTTGTAAAAATTATGGTTTATTTTCACGTAGATAATATAGAAGATTGTGGAGAAAAGAAAGAAAGTGCAAAACCTTTATAAAAATGGGGGAAAAAAACATATGCTTTCTAATTGATGGTGTGACCGAAAGAGACATGAGGATTGGGAGAAAAACATTATTTTAATCTCTTAAAACAGAATACAATAGTCACTATAGTCACTCTAATATTGATGTTTGGACTAATTTCCGAAATTAAAATTTTTGTACAAGTAAAATATAATGATTTAATTAATATACTCAATCATATCAATCAAATTTGATTATTTTTCAAATACTTATACCACAATAAGAATAAAATTAACAGTTCTCGTGATAGTTGTTTCAGTTGAAACATATTTTTCAAAATTAAATCGATAAAATCTTATTTAATATCAATATCTAGAGACATATTCAATGGACCGGCTCTATTGTTTGCGCACAAAGTATATGAAAAAATCAATTAGTATAAAAAAGTAAGAATTTATTACTCAAAAGCTAAAAGCATAAACTCCAAATAAAATACATAAATTTATTAAGAAATTAAGATTTTTAATTAAAATTTGATTTAAGTCTCAGCCCTTAATAAAAAACCTGCCTTATGGGAATCTCATGTAAAACAGAAAGGAAATATAAAATCAACAAAAGAAATCAAAATGTATTGTCCATCACATAAAATAAGAGGAAAAGACAAAATCCCACCCCAATTCTGATAATCCGCTTAAAACCGCCCTCATATCCAAGAGGGATAAAAGGGCATAATAGTCCAATCACACCGAAACACAACTGAATCCCTTTCCCCGCCACCCAATATCAAGAACCAAGAAAACAGGTTTCAGTTGAAGGCCAAAAAAATGGCGTTGAGGCTTACTACACTGTCCACTTGCACTCTTGGAAAACCCAAACTTTCTTCACTTTTCAATTCAAGATCCAAATTTTCCTTTCAGTTTTCTCCAAAACCCTTTAGAAACATGGAGTTGGGGTCAAGAAAGAATGGTTTAAAGGTGAATGCTTGCCAGAAATTGGAAGAAAAGAATGTAACGGGTGCTCAATGGGGGAAAGTATCGGCTGTGTTGTTTGATATGGATGGTGTGCTTTGCAATAGTGAAGAACCTTCAAGAAAAGCTGCTGTTGATGTTTTTGCTGAAATGGGTGTTCAAGTTACTGTTGATGACTTTGTTCCTTTCATGGGCATGGGTAAATCCTTCTTCTTTTTCTTGGAGACTATCTCTACATTATTTTCTTGAGGTTTCTTTGTCAATCTGCTTTTTCCTTCTTGTTATCTTTTTTCTAAGTGTTTGATGTGAAAGGTGGGTTTGGAATTATCATTAGGATACTAATGAAGAGCATCATCATTGGACCATTGTTTATTCATATTTTCGAAAACAATTTTTCAACTCCATCTACATTGTGATTGAGAAGTAATTTCTTGATCGCTATGTTTTTTTTCATTCTTTTTTCTTGGATAGTCTCTATTGGGTTTTCTTGATTATTATATTCTTTTCATTGCGTCCCTTGTTATCTTTTTCTAAGTCTTTGATGTGAAAGATACGTATGGAATTATCATTGTGTCCCTTCTTGTTTTTTTCTAAGTACCATTTTTTATTCCTATTCTTGAAAACTATTTTCCAACCCCAACTAGTCTGTGATTGAGAACTAGTTTCTTGATTGATATGTTTGGGAACAATTGACAATATTGGGTGTTTTTTTTTTTTGTTGACTTCGCTAGACTGCTTTAGATGTCATGCATTAAGTCGAGGTTAAAGCACAAATCATTAGACCCTCACTTTTTAGTTGATAAATGCCTGTCCAGAAAGCAATCGTTCAATGCAATTGTTTCATGGGCATGGGTAAATTCTTCTTCTTCTTCTTGGAGTCTCTCTTTATTGGGATTTTCTTGAAAATTTACGTTCTTTTCTATGTGTTTGATGTGAAAGATGGGTATGGAATTATCATTAGGATTCTGGTGGACAGTATCATCATTGTTCCAATTTTTATTCATATTTTTGAAAACAATTAACCAACCATCTAGTTTGTGATTAAGACATAGTTTCTTGATTGATATGTTTGGGAACATTTGACTGCTTTGGATATCATTGAGGTTAAATCACAGCATTAGTCCTCACTTTTTAGTTGATAAATCTCTGTGTAGAAAGCAATTGTTCAATGCTATTGTCAGTTTGAGTCATTATATCTTTTACCTCAGTCTTTGGTCATTCTCTTAAAAGCCATGCTGGTGACTTTAATGAGGTAACAACTAAGTCAGCTACCTGTAATATGCAAAAGATGAATAACAAAACAAGAGAATTAACCAGAATATGTGTCCAGTCCCCTCCATTGGAACTTTGTTATGCAAAAAACTAGAGTGGCCTTCATCCACCTTATTTGAATATTCGATTCTTGTGAAGCTTTATCTCTTTCCCCTCAAATAATAGGTCTTAATTCTGGTTATAGATCTTATCATGTTGCTTTCTTTCATGCATATAGCTAGCCAAGGTCTTGTATGAGGTCTCTCATTCGCTATGTGAAACTAGGACTCTTCTCCACAAGAAACAATTGTACTACAAAATCATCCTTATTGTCTACAAAAACTGGTTCTTGTGAATGATTATCAATTTCTTGCCACTGGACAAGACCAGGGTTGAAATTCCAGTAGGTGATTTCTTCCCATATTCTTAAGCCCTGGCAGACAGGTGGAAGGTAGCATGTATCATACTCGAGGTGCATATTAAATTGGTTGGACACCGCCATTTTCCCAAAAAAAAGAAAGTTAATTGCCATTGGATCCAAATAAATCAGTTGAACTTATTGATCTTCAGTTACTCTTTTTTTGACCTGCAAGTAACAAATGCATAAAAAGCTAGTTTGATGTTACTATCCTTTAGAAAATCAACTTTTGTGTGAGTACCACCTTGTTCTTTGTCATTTTATCTTAATAACCAGTTCTCCTTTTCATTTTCCTTTATCGTCGAAATAAATCAGGTGAAGCAAACTTCTTAGGTGGTGTTGCTTCTGCTAAGGGTGTTGAAGGATTTGATACCGAGGCTGCAAAGAAGAGGTTTTTTGAGATATATCTATTAAAGGTGATTGAAATTTCATATATTTTAGAATATCTACTCTCGAAGCACTTTCCTTTTAGTCATAGTAACTGTCCCCAGAACTGACATTTTTTTTTTTTTTGATAAACTGACAAACATTTGTAGTATGCAAAACCAAATTCTGGCATAGGTTTCCCTGGTGCTTTTGAACTTGTCTCTCAGGTATGTATAAACTGTGATGCAACTTGACTAAATGTTCTTGCTCTTTCTGCTTTTGTCGCATTTCATTAATTTGGTGATATGGCACAACAGTGTAAAAGCAATGGCCTCAAAGTGGCTGTTGCATCTAGCGCTGACCGGATTAAAGTTGATGCAAACTTGGCTGCAGCAGGTTTACCAATAACGATGTGAGTTGCATTGCACACTAGCCGTGAATAGTTGCTTCTCATTTCTTTTTATAATTGGCATTCAAGAAACTCCGAATTGTACTGAATCAACACATATCATGAACTTATTTATTTAAATTATCTTAACCCGATTTTGGATCTCCAGCCAAATCATCGGCTGCTGAACTTGCTCCGGTACGATATCTTTACGGCGAAATTGAATTGTATGTTTGCTCAAAACCCCCCTTTTTTCCGACGATTTTCAATGGTGGGATTCGACCGAAGCAGAAGGATTTGCGCAAATAGGATATTTTGAGGCTGCGGTGAAAGCAGATAGCTGTTGGGAGTTACAATGGGTGGTTTTGCCCCTCTCTGTCATTCTCCTCTGCCAATGATACTCAAATGATTTTTCTTTTCCAATTACAAAACCACCCTTGATTGATTTACTTATTACAATAGCCTCTGATCCATAGTATTAGAGGCTATGAAGGTTGTTGTTTGTGAAAAAATGAATATAACATTTTACTCTTGGAGCTGAAAATACTGTAGGTGTTTGGACAATATTTGATTGATGTTGATAAAATATAGTCTTATCTTGGCATGGCATGGCAGCTCACGTGTGTCTGTGAGGTGTGGGGAGAAAAGATCCAGTTTTGGTGTTTCTTCTCTGTCTCACAAGGCTGACTGAAGCTTGCAGCCATGACAGGTTTTAAAACTCTTTGGGTTTTGTCTGGAAAAAATGTCAGAATCTGAGCCTACCCCCATTACCTTTATTCTGCTGAAAAATGAGGCGTTTCTGACTCAAAGAATGAACAAGTTATGCTGGGTGAGTTTGATTGACAGCTTGAAAGAGGCAATGATGGATTTGCAGATCTTCTCTTTTAATTGGGCATTTGAGATTATCCTACATGTATCTTGGTGGGGCATGCCCCCAGATTTTCTGGTGGTTTTTGCAGCCATTGAGTCACGGGACTCTCCTTTTGCCCGAGCTATAACACTTGAAGGGATCTGAGCCTCAATATCTGGGAAAATGGAAAATAAAAGGAATTTCTTTTCTCTTAATTCAAGACTTGAAGGGTCATCTCGCCCAATTGCTCTTGAGAGAAGGAAAGATGCAAAGAGAAAAAAAAAAAATCCCAGAAGGGAGAGAATGAGGCTACAAGGGAGTTTAGGTATTTTGTTGAAAGGGTGGTTGCCTCTCTCTGTATTAGCCCGTGATTTCTTAACAACTCCAACAGCCCTTTCTTCAGGATTATTTGTGCAAAACATCCCTTTCTTCCCTCTTACATAGGGACTATTAACAGCCTGTTTGGATTGTTGTTACCATGAATTTTATTTTTTCTTTCAATAAGCATTTTATTTCAGCACTAAAGAAATGAGGCATAGGAGTAAATTTTGGGGATTTTTGGGGTGTTTTACATTCTCCGACTTGCCGATGATTAATGTGTCAAGTCAAACATCCTTCTTCTGTGTGTTGTATGAATATATATGAGCTAACTTTTGCGGTTGAGTTATGTTCAAGGTCCATTTCTTCATGGTATATACGCGAACACACACACTATGAGTTGGTTGATAATGTAGTTTGGAAGGACATAGTACTTTATCGTGGTTATACAAGTGAAAGTGTAAAACTCTGATAAAACTTGCTGTTTTGCAGTGAAATAATTGAAAGCTCCCTGTCTCCCTCACCTTTATCTTTAGTTATCTTCTTATTTATATTTGACCTCACATACTTTTTCTTTGATTTGACAGGTTTGATGCAATTGTATCTGCTGATGCTTTCAAAAATTTGAAGCCTGCTCCTGATATTTTCTTGGCTGCATCACGGATTCTTGATGTTCCCATTAGTGAGGTAGTTTCCAGAATGTGCAATGCTATTTCCCATCACAATTTGTTTTTAGAACAGCTCCATGTCTTTTTTTTTTCTGTCTTTTTGTCATAAAAAAAAGACATGTAGCTGTGGGTACGTGATGCTAATCTGACGAGACACTTCTAGTCGCCTAAGATATCACCGATTTTTGCATTCACATTTTGTTTAAGTGAGATTTCTCTACATTATTATCCATATATGGCTGTAATAATCAGATGAAGCTAGCTGGAAAACAATTATGAGCAAAAAAGATACTGAGAAACTTGATAAATATGTTACTATTTTTTGTGTTGAAAATTTAATGTCTGGATGGAAAAGAGATGCTTAAGTGACAAACATTCTTTCAGTGAGAACTGTTTTTCTGAGTCATGATACGCCATTCTCTTATAAAATAATGTGCATTATGAATTGCTGAAGCTTCATATTCGAGGCCGATGGAGTTTTGATGTGTTAAGTAGATCAGTGTTCTGTTTGTTGACCTTGTCAGACATTATCATAATCCTCTATGTTGACAGTGTATTGTGATTGAAGATGCATTAGCTGGAGTACAAGCTGCCAAAGCAGCAAACATGAGGTATTTGTGATTGAGCGATTTTTCTTTTTCTTTATATAGTTGGACTCTGTGCACTCATTTAAAGTTGATGGTACTCCAATCATACTTGAACTTTCCTCTTCATTTCTTTCATCAGTCAACTGAATCAATAAGTTGTATCAGCATCATTCTAATCATCTATTGTACTCTCTTTGCATCTCGTTTTTGTGATAATTTTGATTCCATTTCTTCTACATTCTTAAGTCTGTTGACCTACTTGCAGATGTATAGCTGTGACGACAACACTATCAGGAGATACTCTAAAAGTAGCGGAGCCATCACTCATCAGAAAGGAGATAAGCGATGTTTCACTTGAAGATATCCTCAGTGGTGGCTCTGGTAGCCATAGTATGTAGTTCTACCAACATGTTAAGAACTGCCCTTTTCATCTACCATTGAGAAATCTAGAAAACTGAAGCTCTTTTGTGTTACTTATGAAAAAACTTGCGAATAAGCTCTTTTTTGTAACGTCTTATATAATTTATTGAAGGATTTCCTCTTCTCTGCTCCCTTAAGCAGTATGCTTTTGCTGTCTTTTACTTAGTTGATGGAAAGCTGCTGGTTTTAATGTTCCTCTAGCATATCATCTGTGGTTAATAGTGGCTCCTTTTCTATGCTTACTATAAAATGACAAACATTGCAGATGTGAGGGTGCAGGAATCTCAAACCGTTAATGATCTAGCTCTCTCTTCACCTGAATCCAATAGGACAGAGAGTATGGCAGAGTTGGATAACTATCCAATCAGTGGTGCCGTATCCTCAATTGGAGGGTAAGAGCGATTCAATATCTAGATCATCTCCATCATCATGACCACTTTTGATATCTAATACCTCAAATTGCTGTATGCATTTTGTAGTTTCATCTTTTTTCCTTTCTTTTTTTCTTTTCCTCTTTTGTCCATCTGAAATTCCTTTCTTGAACTTTACCTAGACTAAGTTGAATTGCTAAGAACAGTGCACAATGGCGATAAACATCCTTATCAATTTTACTCTTAAGGTGTCTTTGGTATGATGGAAAACATTTTTCATGATGAAATCAGCAGTTGATTACCATTGTATCCCTATGAGGAGAGAAAAGTTGTGAAATTTTCAGGTGAGAGCCAAGAATTCCTAAAAGAAGTCAGCCAGAAAGAGAAATGAGGTTAATAGAGAGAAGGGATTTCTTCCAGGTTGTTGCCCCTCTCAGTTGTAGCTACTAAAAACCAATAGCCCTTATTCATGAAATACTCAGAAGCAGAAGATGATTCATATATCTCAGTAAGTGTGTATTCTTGGGGAATTTGCACTGATGGCCTTTTTTGAGGTAGTGTTGATAATAATATCACTTCCCAGGTTAACAAAATGGGCCATTGAAGACAATCTGATCCATATCTTGGCCTGGCAAATCCCAGGATGGCCATGCAACCTGTGATTTTGCAGCCATGGTGTGGTTGCCTTCTATTTGTCTGAGGAAAATGCAGTATCCGGGCCTCAAAGTTTTCGGAGTCAAACTGGGGACTTCTTGTTCTTTAATGGGTCGTTTGGTTGCTGGTTGGGAAGGGAGTTATAATGTTAGGAGGATTTTTCTAAGGGTGGCTGCTCCTCCCAGCAACTCCAGTGATTTCTCATATGAAAAAAAAAAATTGAAAAAAAATCAAACAACCCTTAAAATCTCAGGGGGAAGTTATTCTCACCCTGTTGAGATTTTTGACTGAAATGGTCCTTTATGATGTTATGGATTTGAACTAATTCATCTCACAAAGAAGAGAGAGAGATAGAATTCTGAGGCTTCAACGATAATTGGCAAGAGAAATTAAGAGACCCGTCTCTTTTGGGGGGCGACCCGGAAGGCAAGTGATTTTGGTGTCATGCAACCGAGGTTTGCAGCCATGGCGATGTCTTTATTTTCTTGTTACCTATTGTATTGTTATTCTAAAAGGGTGTTTTGGTATGAAGTGTTTTTCATGATGAAATTAGTGTTTGGTTACTGATACAGCACCCTGAGAAGAAGAAAGTGCGAAATTGTGCAAAAGAGGCTGTCATGGTGATAATGTTTTACTTTCTGGGCTACAAAAATCAGGCATTGAGGACAGTCCAACCCGTATCTTGGCCTGCCAAATCCCAGGATGGCCTGCAACTGAGGCTCTCTCTTTTGCATGCAACTGGTGATTTTGCAGCCATGGCGAGGTTGCCTTCTCTTTGACCAAGAAAATATGTAGTATCTGAGCCTCAAAAATTTTGAAATCAAAAGAATGATGTATCAAAGAATGATGGCTATTTTATCTTCTTCTTAGATATAATAAGCCCATGATTTCAGAGAGAATTTACCTAAGAGACCCTGTCAGTTTGCATTTGAACCAAAAGCACTTTTGCTTTTTCAGTGGATGTTGTTAATAGATAGATATATAGATAGATAATATGAGACTATGATGATAGTTTCTTTCCTTCTTTTTTTGAGCAACTCAATAGGGCAAGAAAATAAAGGGACCGTATCTTGGCGGGGCAATCCGGATGGCTAGTGATTTTGTGTCATGCCAACGATGTTTGCAGCCATGGCGATGTCTTCATTCTCTTGTCTTATCAACAGATCTGAGCCTCAACTTTACTCTTAAGGTGTCTTTGGTATGATGGAAAACATTTTTGCATGATGAAATTACCACTTGGTTACCATTTTATCTCTATGAGGAGAGAAAAGTAGTGAAATTTTCAGGTGAGAGCGAAGAATTCCTAAAAGAAGTGAGCCAGAAAGAGAAATGAGGTTAATAGAGAGAAGGGATTTTCTTCCAGGGTGGTTGTCCCTCTCTGTTGTGCCAATGATTTTCTGTAGCTACTAAACCAACAGCCCATATTCACGAAGTACTCAGAAACAGAAGATGAATCCATATATCTCAATGATGATAATAATGTCACTCGCTGGGCATTGAAGTCGATCCAACCCGTATCTTGGCCTGGCAAATCCCAGATGACCTGCAATTGAGGTTCTCTTTTTTGCATGCAACCGTGATTTTGCAGCCATGGCGTGGTTGCCTTCTCTTTGTCCGAGCAAAATGCAGTATCTGAGCCTCAAATTTTTCGGCATCAAACAGCGGACTTCTTGTGCTTTAAGGGGTTGTTTGGTTGCTGGTTAGGAAGGGAGTTATTCATGTTAGGAGGATTTTTTCCAAGGGTGGTTGCCCCTCTCTGCAACTCCAGTGTTTGAAAAGAATCAAACAACCCTTTAAACCTTACCTTATCAAAAAAAAAATAAAAAAAAATAGAGGAAATATTCACACCCCATTGAGATTTCTGATTCAAATGGTCCTTTATGTTATGGAGCTGAACTAAATTCATTTCACAAAGAAGAGAGATAGATAGATTCTGACCTTCAATTATACTTGGCAAGAGAAATTAAGAGACCCGTATCTTGGTGGGGCGACCCGGAAGGCAAGTGATTTTGGTGTCATCCAACCGAGGTTTGCAGCCATGGCGATGTCGTTATTATCTTGTTACCTATTGTATTTTTATTCTAAAAGGGTGTACTCGGTATGAAGGAAAATGTTCTTTTTATTTTGTGATGAAACAGTGATTGTTAAATGCATCCTTATGAGAAGAATAAAGTTGGGAAATTGTCAGGGGGAGCCTAGAATTTTCCTAAAAAAAGTTCAGCCCAGAAAGAGAAATGAGGTTAATAGAGTGGAGGGATTTTCTTCTAAGGGCGGTTGTCCCTCTCTTCTTGTATTTTTCAAACCTGCTTTGAAAAATGTTTTTCTTGAGCCGAGGGTCTATTGGAAACAACTTCTCTACCCCACAAAGGCAGGCGTAAGATTTTTTCTTGTCATCACTTGTTGTTGTTGATGTATAATCACTGAGTTACATGCTTCATTTTGCTGCATGTATGAACTAAAAGTCAAATCTGCTTAGAGTGACATGAATAATACTCGTACAAATGAAATTCTCTCGTTTGCAAATTGGAATACTTTTGTCCCCAAAAAGGGTTCATATGCCTTTATGGGATGACCATTTAGGGAATTTGGTATAATGTTGTGAGGTTGTAGAAGTAATTTATGGACAGGGTGCAGGTTACCAGACGAAATGTTGTAAGATATGGAAGTTTAGGAATTGCTGCATCCTGTCTTCTCTTCACTATTACAAACTGGAAGGTATAGAATTTAAAGACAGAAAGCAAAAGTCATCCTTTTGATTTCTTTTGGTTTTACCTGATTTGGTGTTCATATTTGCATGCTCTGCTATTCCTATGCAGGCAATGCAGTATGCATCTCCCAAAGCTATCTGGAACTTGTTATTTGGCACTGGCAATCCTCCTTTTGGACAGAAAGAAGGTCTGCCTCTTACAATGAAGTATTTTTATCTTCTCTTCATTATCATTGTTCCATTCTTCTTGATGTAGAAAACTTCTCTCGATGACATTATTATTATTTTAATTTTTTGGGGGCATTTCCAATGTGGCTTCTATCCATTCTGTATATGAAGTATGGGCGGCTTATTTTTTTTTTTTGGACGAAATTTGAGATAATAATGGAAGGAGATTATTTTTTATTTGTCTATTGCCACTGCAGATGCATCCAGTTCACAGAGGATTCAACAATTTGTAAACTATATATCTGATGTGGACGCAAGGTAACAGAAGTTTTTTTGTATTTTTTAAACATGTAAACTGCAATCTTTTATTGACTTATAAATAAAAAAGGTTGCAGAGTTTTCCTACATTATGAAATTAGTATCATTTATGTTGCATGCTTTTTGGCATCTTTAATTGTTTCGTTGATTCCTGACTTACTTTATCATGTTTAATATTCTGCATTTTGCTTAGGAAATCTACGACCATTGTGCCTGAGTTCCCATCTAAACTAGATTGGCTGAATACAGCTCCCCTTCAGCTAGGCAGGGTAAATACATAATTCCATATTTCACTTTCTGCTTCTTCTGGCAACTTTATGTCTTTTTTCTTATAGCTTATTTTTGTATATGTTCATATCTATGTTCTTTTTTTCATCCTCCAGTCTTCATGCAAATATTCTTCTGGAAACTTTTGGTTATCTACTTCTATCTAAACAGTGTTTTCTATCAACTACATGTGTACGTAAAATTGTTGAAACTTGGAGAGGAATTCCTCCCAAATATAATATTATGTTGTTTCATAATATACTGTTCTATTTCAATGGATTTCTATATTATCCTTTTGAGTGATGTTAAGAATCTTCTGGCAATGATATTGGTTGCAAAAAGCTTTTAGCGACAACCATGATACCTTTTCTTTTTTAAATGGTGGTGTTCGGGCCAGCTTGTGGCGGCATGGCGCACCTCGACTGTTCCACCAGGCACCTGCTACCTCCCACCACACAAGTACTGGATAACTCTGCCCGCAAGGCTTAGGCAGATGGGAGACAACCATGAATACCTATACCATCTATGAATTTGAAAATTTTCTGTTCTTCTGAGTAGTACTTTTAATCTTATTGTTTCTTGGAGGTATGTTTAATATGCACATATTTGCTGGAAAAATGAAAAAAAAAAGGAGTTCTGGATGATAGATCTGTGCTATTACTATGCACTCGTTCCCTGAAACATTCCTATGTTTGCGCAGGATTTGAGAGGAAAAGTTGTTCTTTTGGACTTCTGGACTTACTGCTGCATTAACTGTATGCATGTACTGCCAGATCTGGAGTTTCTGGAAAAGAAATATGAAGATATGCCTGTAAGATTGTCTTTCACCCTTTCACCTTTAGGGTTCCAATCTCAGCTTTATTGGTTGTCTCATGAAATGATATTCTGTCTACAACAAGTTGATCATCGGAGATGTACTCCAACCTTTCTCATAGTTATAATAGTGTATACCTATCCTGAAAATTCTTAACCATATTGTTTTTAGTTTGATTACGAGTAGATCATTATTCTACTAATTCCGGCAGAAGGATACATGGACATGCATGCTATAGTTCATGTAGGAACTACAGACAATCTGAGGTTCTCATTAGATAGAGGTGCACAATTGCAGCAGTTAAATGTTCAGGAGAGAAGGGAAAGTGAAGTTAAAAAAGCCATGGCTAAAATTATGTTTAGAATTCATCTACAAAGAAATATTGCTAAAATGTAGGAATGTTAAGATCAAGCTGTACTTTTGTGATACCAATGGAAGGCTGTCTAGACTGCAATTCCATGGGGTTTGTCTTTGTTGATATCACATCTGTGTCGATCTATATTCTTTCTGTGCGGTAAATGCACTAAGTAATTTGTTTTAGTTTTAGTTAGGCTTTAGATTACTCTGAAATCCAGGCAGTTATCTATTAGTTTATTCTGTAATATTCCCTGTATCCAATATCTATAAAATCTACAAACTCTTGGTTTTGAGCAAATTTCACAAAAAATAGGCATGAAGTGAGTTTTGCAGATCGCAAATGCTGTTAAAGGAGAAGGAAATTTCATGAGGTTTTAGCTTTTAATTGGGCTTATCTGTAAACTTTCTGAGTTATTACTGACTGGTCAAACCGATATAGCCTCAAATAATTGTCTCATACATGTGAAATGACCAGAAGGATAACTGCACTTCTTATGAGCCCTTCTCGCTTTCATAATAAGATCTGTATGCTGGGTTTGAGCTTATGAAGGAATATTGTCACAAGTTCAACTTTTCATATATCTTACTCTGAAATCTTTTCTGATATTCTCTTGGCAACGGGAAAAAAGAGAGTGAAAGTTAACACTGCAGACTGAGGAAAGCTTGATCTATATTCACTTCTAGTCTTTTTAGGAGGAAGCCAATATTGTTTATCCAAAAAAACAGGAGGACGAACTAATATTTGTTATTAATTTAGTAGTTTTTATCCGCAGTTGCATCTGAAGGTTTGCATACACACTTCTATTCATAGTTGTAGCTGATTCATCAAACATTAGTTTTGCAGTTTGTGGTTGTGGGGGTGCATTCAGCTAAGTTTGACAACGAGAAGGACCTTGAAGCCATTCGTAGTGCTGTATTACGCTATGGAATCACTCATCCAGTAAGTACTTGTTCAAGAGCTAAACTATTACAGATTTTAATGTTTGATGGTTCTTTCCAATAAGAACAACCTGTCTGCTTGGTCTTGAATCTATTAGATCCCCAAGAAATGAATGAATATTTGGAAACAACATAAATGTGCAGAGAATTTAGAGCATCCATATTAGGTTATATATTACTTTTTTTTGGTAGATTAAGGATGAACCACCGCTGCTATCTACATCATACTTGGCTATGTTAAAATTGCCATTCCAATTGTTAACACTGTCTTGGGAACCTCTCCCCCACCCTTCCCTCCTTTTCCAATCCAAATGTACCTTCTGAGCCTCGGGGACTCCATATTTTTTTTAAGAAGGAAGACTCCATAAATTTAACAGCAGGGAGTACTTGCTAATTCACTGTTAATGATTAAGGATTCTGACAATGTCTGTAATCTATTTTTCCAATTGAAGCTCTTGTTTATTACTGCACTTCATTACTCAGATCCGGTATACTGGTGCATAGGGTAACTTAAGTTGTCATTGCTATCATTTCAAAATATCAGCTTTAATTTTTGATTGGGGTGTCTCTGCTTCTTGCCTCCTTTTCTGTATGTTAAATAGTTTCCTTAACCTCTTTCAAACTATCAGGTTGTCAATGATGGAGAAATGAATTTATGGCGCGAATTAGGTGTCAATTCATGGCCAACGTTTGTTCTTGTCGGGCCAAATGGCAAGCTCTTGGCACAAATAGCTGGCGAAGGTCATAGAAAGGTTTCTTACAGGATTCCTTTTTTCTTTGATATTTCAAGCACTAGCAGTAGTATATATACAGATTATCTAACGCATTCATGATGGCGCAATCACGATTAAATGATGGAAAATGGTTCATTTATTAACTTGACAATTGATGTAATACATTCAATTAGTAAACGCCTTTCAAAGTGCAGTATCAAAGGAATCTTTTGAGAGAATATGTCATATTTCACTGATGAACTGTGTGACAATCATCTAAAAGTTTAAGCTGTTAGAAAAAGTACATTTTATTTACTTAATTATGTCATAATGTCCATAACATATACCCCCTTACCTGCGAGCCTGACTCTTTTTCATAGGTCAAACACGTGGAAATTCTTTTTGATAAAGGGTGGCGATGAGCCTTGGCGTAACTGGTAAAGTTGCTGCCATGTGATCAGGAGGTCACAGGTTCGAGCCGTGGAAACAGCCTCTTGCAGAAATGCAAGGTAAGGCTGCATACAATAGACCCTTGTGGTCCGACCCTTTCCCGGACCCTACGCATAGCGGGGGCTTAGTGCACCGGGCTTCCCTTAAAGGGTGGCGATGAGACTCAAAACAAGGACCTCTGCCTGATTTGATATCATGTTGAACTATGTGACCATGTTAACTAAAACTAAGTTGTTAGAGAAAGCACCTTTTATTTACTTAATTACGTTTTTAACACAGTTCAAATCTCCTGTTGCCATTAACTTATTTCTGTTTCAGTGGAGAAGCTCTTCTTTCATTTGACTTCCTAAAGTTGACAAAGCCAACAATTATTACGAGGGATATGTTTTTACATTTAGCAGTCAAAAACCCTCATTATTTTGTATCAATCTTAGCTACACTCCCTTTGTCCTAAATCTTTATTGCAATTTCTGAAACTTTTTGTTTCGAATGTCCCAAAATTTGGCAACATTCTCTAATATTATTGTTTTACACAACTTACACTCGAGTCAAGAATTTAAATTCATTAGCTAATCAATTTTGAAGTGTGATGATATATGCTTTCTCTGTTGAACAAACTTTAATATCTTTTCTCTGTAGTTATATAATGTAAATGTCAAACTACATACTGAATTTATTTGAAGAAAAATGGAAGACAGACTGTAATATTTTGAGATGCATGTTATTCTTGCGGACATGTTAAGACTTTTCATGAATCCATTTTTAAATCGAGTAAAACCGTCTTGTAGTATGGACCAATGTGGATGATTATATTCCCTTTTCTTTCCATATATAAAAGAAAGCTTATCCAGAGCTTGTTTTGATGTCATTGCATCACAAAAATAAAACGAATTACTTCCAGATGTAAAGGGGTATAAGTTGGAAATGTGGAAGGAAAAAGAATTTTCTGCGGAAGTATTCCAAATTGAGTGGCAAAATTGACCAGTTCAAGTAGAAAAATGTTGTTTGAGTAAGAAATCAGTTGAAATATACTATGAAAATGTATTACAGTCGATATATATAGTTCAAAAGTAACAATAGAGGAATTACAGTCTAGAAGTTGGAGCTTCTGTAACCTTAGGCAAGTGAGAAACCTGTCCCAAATTTCCTTCTCCCGACAATATTGGAGGTGGTGGATAGCCAGATCTCTTTTGGTAGCTGACAGACCCTGATCTGTGACCTCAATGTGACATATCTCTGAATTTTAAAAATATATTTTGTAATATAACAAACGTAGGCTAGGAAAGTGTTGATATTTTAGAGAATTGAAACAAGGTCACTTCTCTTTTACTCTGGAACTCCTCTAGTTTGTTTTCTGTTTTTCTTCTTTTCCTCTCTTTTCCTTCATGAAAAAAGTATTAAAATGTCGAAGTTCCTGCTGTTATCAAATGCAACTTCATAAAAGAATCTCTGGCAGTTGATAGTGAAGATCATTGACAAGAACTGGCTATCATTTCGATGTTTTCTGCTTTGGTTTGTAGGATCTTGATTATTTAGTCGAGGCTGCTCTTCGGTTCTATGGTAAGAAGAATCTCTTGGATAGCAAACCCATTCCCTTGCGCTTGGAGAAAGATAATGATCCTCGCTTGTTAACATCTCCTTTAAAGTTCCCCGGTAAGCTGGCAGTTGATGTCCTCAACAACCGGCTATTTATTTCAGACAGCAATCATAACCGAATAGTAGGTTCTTCCTCTCTCTCCTCCGTCATCTCTCTGTTATGGTTATTGTATTAGTTTGAGACATTTTAAATGCATGAACTGCAGCAAGTGGTTGATGTCTGTTGTGTCGAAGGTTTATTAACCCTTTTTGTGGTTTGCTCTTCTTCCGAAGTCATGAACTGACCATGGGGTTATTGAAGAATTTCAAGTTTAACGCGGAAAATGAATTGTTGATAATCAATAAATGAAGGTATTCCGACCTTTGAAAGTAAATGTATTCGCGACACTGAGTTGCAGGTGATCCAAGTCTCCATTTACTTTTGGAAATGAAAACTTAAAGAGGGAAGTTTTTATTTTATTTTATTGTTAAAGGTTGTGTTTTGATATCAGCAAAAGGTAATTGCTGTACGATATTTGCAAGATAAGTGCTACAGAAAATTTGAACAGGAAAACAACAACAATATACCCAGTGTAATCCCACAAGCGGGAAAAGGTCTAGGGCTATGCTAAGATAAGATCAATCTTTGTACATTTTGTTGAAAAGGCAAGGGATAATATCACTAAACTGTCAAAACATGATCATTCATATGCCAATGCAGTGTATAGTAATGGTAATTAGGAGATGAAATTAGAGTTTCTCCTGGAAAGTATTTCCTGCTCATGAAGATTGGGTGATGTCAAACTGGAAATTAATATAATTAAAAATAAGATTGAGAGATTTTAGGCATTTGGCAGTCTCCCTTTTATCCAAATTTGGTGATGAAAGAGCAAAGAATAAAGATTGTAAGCTACTAGGGCTGTCGAATATGGTAGAATCAAATTTCACGAGGAAGATGGAAAAAATGCTGGGAGGAGGTAAAGAAGGGCTCATAAGAGATGTCTCTGTTAGTCTTTTAGTTATGATTTTATTACAGAACTGGTTCCTTCTTTGTGGGGGACTTAGAAGTTGTGTAGGAAATTATGTTTCCTTCTATGTACAATCTGGTTCTTATTTGCTCTCTTCTGAAATTTTTTTCATTCTGTTACATTATAGTTCCTTCTTACTCTGTCCCAGTCTCAAGAACATGGTCCTGATTATTTTTTTTAATTTTTTTTGATAATGGTAACTTGTAACATGGTCCTGATTTTCTTTGATACTTTTTCCCATAATCAGATCTTTCCCGCATATACTACACTATTTGAGTGACCGGATTTGCTAGTATCACACCTGTATTACCCCTAGATCTTATTCTTATTAGTCTTCTTTCTCATGTCCACGTTCTCTTTATGAGTAGAGGTAAAATTAGTAATCCCAGAAAATTTTCACGTGCGGACAGGTAGTAACTGATCTAGAAGGAAACTTTCTAGTCCAAATTGGAAGCACAGGAGCAGAGGGCCTTCGTGACGGTAACTTTGATGATGCCACATTCAATCGTCCGCAGGTAATTATTGTAATTTTTTTGGTTCTCTTAAAAGTTGGATTGCTCACTTTTTCCCATTTGCAAAAATGATCTCAGATCTTAATTTTTATTATCTCTGTAGGGTTTGGCTTACAATGCGAAGAAAAACCTCTTATATGTGGCAGATACTGAAAACCATGCTTTAAGGTAATGGCAGAAGAGGCATGCCTGTGATTGGGCAATACATATATGATTTTGCTTCTCATATTTAAATGACTATCACCTATTGTTTATATTCTAAGTTCTCCATTTCCACAAATATTTTCCTCGGAGTAGATGCTTATGCCTTCATCTTTGAGAAGTTGAGGAGGATAAAATTGACATTGTGGGTTTATTATACTGATTATTACCGGGAAAAACTTGGATTGACCAAAGGGTATATTGGAATCTAATTTCGTTTTTTTTTTTGTTGCATGAAAGAATTTTTGTTCCTCAGTGATTACAAAATCAAAAACTGTACTTCTTGTGATGGATTTCGTGACTTGTTTTTATCTTTCTTTCTTAAAATGGGAAATGCTTGTGCTATAGTTGTATCCTCTGTCTTTACGTCAAGTAGTTTGATGGCACATGGAGATTTTTAAGTTAATTTGAGTTGCATATTTTATTAGATGTAGGTGGATACAAGACGGTAAAGTAGGTGTCGCAAGGTAGTTTGAATGTTTTTTTTAATTTTTTCACATCAAGGGCTAAATTTGATTTTTGCATTTACTTGAATTCTTGATATTTGTGATAGAATGTCATTGATTATTAGTGTAGGACAAATATTTGGAGCTTCAAAATAAAATTTCTCACCCAACATTGTCTGCCAAAAAAATTTAGTTGGAATCAGTATTCTTCAACTGAAGATTACAATGGCAGAATCTGAATATTTCAAATTTCTGTAACTTATACATGTTGATAACCATGTTTGCTTTTTTGTTTCTGTACCTTTTAATAAGATACTCCTCCTTTCATCTAGTTTTGACTAATCTATCTGTAGCTGATCAGAAAAGAGATCAATTGGTAAGTTTTGACTAATCTATCTGTAGCTGATCAGAAAAGAGATCAATTGGTAAGTTTTGACTAATCAATCTGTAGCTGATCAGAAAAGAGATCAATCGGTACGTGGGTAATAATGGGTAGGTTTGAAGTTTATTTGAGAATTAGAAGCCAAACAGGTTCAGTATTTCATGTATTAGCTACAATCACTCATTCTACGCATTAATGAAAATCTTCGTATGAGGTCTTTTCTAGAACTAGCTGATTTTCCACGAGGTTAAATTAAACCTTGAATAATTGATTGCAAATGATTTCTTTTGACAGGCCTGCATATCTTTTCCTGGCAAAGAACTTAGGGAAATATATAGTAGATAGCAGAGAACTTATAGCTGTGCTATGTTTTCCTCAAAGAACCAGAAGATATTAGATAAAAACATAGCCACAGAAAAAAAAGCAACTGAATGAAGAAAAAAATGAGTAAGGATATCTATGTCACCACGGATGGGAAGGGGGAGGAGACCTACTCAATATAGGGTGGGTGCGAGGGGAAAAAGAGACGGATTTTCCTGAGCTTGGGGGGGAGCCAGTAGGCTGGGTTAGCTTGTGGTGTTGGAATTGATAGGCATCGTGATCAGGCCATGTGAAATAATGAATTAGATCGGCTAAAAATATTAGTGGAGTAAGGCTGCGGATAAGGTGAGGAAGGAGAAGGAGAAACTGGATCGGCTTGAGGAAGGCAAATGTTTGCCCTTTTACTATGATGAAATCCAATGGAATACTAATCCTCAGATTAGTATCTCACCCACTGGATCACATGATACCAAATTGCACTGATATTCCTCAATTTGCTCTAGTAGTAGTTTCAGATTTCATATTTCTGTGAAGCTATCATCCCTCATTAATCCAGTCCTTATGGCTACCAAATGGGCGTTAAGAGAATTTCAAAACCAGAAAGGCAGGTTGGGTCAAGGGTTGCTACTTTGCCCATCTATGAACTTTCTTGATTAAGTTTGAAGATAACATGATATTAATGTCGTAGTAATTGTCATGATCTCTTATTAATTTAAACATATATTGTTCATGGGCTAAAGACATTAGCAGCTGTTAAACATTTACAAAGTTACTAGTAAACTAATATTCTCCTCAGTTACCCCTTCATTTGAAGTAAAACAGTTTTTAAGAAAGGTCTTTTTAGCCCTACAATTTCTGTTCAAATGCAAAAGATGTCTTCGATAAAATTATTGTTAACCAAATACATACTCTTTTTCTATTAGCCTTTAATCTAAGGGATTAAAAGGTGTACCCGATTCTGAACTTCCATTGGAATGTAATATGAAAAGGCTTATGATGTTTTTTGCTCATTTGATATAACCAACTTATAGTTCTTTAAGCCAATTATCAAGGTATCTACTGTGGTTAAATCATTTGAAATTTTTTTTAACATGTTAAACATATCTTCTCATTTCCTAGCATTGACAACATGATGTTGGACATTCTGTTTCCCAATTTTTGTATTGTTCCTTCAATTTTCCTTTTTAATTGGGCATGATGTGTTTATCAGCTTATTTATGAGATCACAGCTTTATTCTTTGCCTGGGTAATTTAATTAAGTCTTTAATTTAACCAATTGAGTTCTACTACTGTAGGGTCATTGACTTTGTGAATGAGACAGTGCGGACCCTTGCTGGAAATGGAACAAAAGGTTCTGATTATGAAGGGGGAGGAACTGGAACTGCACAGGCAAGATTGGATCAAATTTATGATGTCTTCAAGCTTGTCATTAAATAATAACTTGGTCACAAACTGGTTCCTGTTAGCTCTAGCTTATTTCCATGATTTGTAGTTTCATTTTTTAATCTTGTCTTTCTCTTAGATCAATTTCAAATATAGTCTGATGAATCATTGGGCATGTTTTCAGCTTCTCAACTCTCCCTGGGATGTCTGCTTTGAACCCGAGAATGAAATTGTCTACATTGCAATTGCCGGTCAGCATCAGATCTGGGAGCACAGGACGTCAGATGGAGTTACAAGAGCTTTCAGTGGGAATGGTTATGAGAAAAATTTGAATGGTTCAAGGTAATATGCGTGTGTCTGCCTGGTGTTAGGTTAACTGGAATTGCTTAAGAATGCTGATTAACTGTTCTAGTTGTTTATATGAGATTGAAGCGTAGTGATTGATTGATTATGGAATGCTATGATGCTCACCTGTTGGATCCTGTCACACTTTCTTTTGAGGTGTTTTTTCTACTTCTAAACCGGTTTCCAAGCTTTTTTGACGAAAAGGTACAGTTTCCTCTTTTTGATGAAAAATAGATCCATATGTTAATCTAGAGCAAGGAAGAACCAACTGAGGACCAGATCTTTCACCAATATACCTACAGAAACAAACTAAAATTCACGTTTTCCTCTGAAATTCTATTGGCATGCTCACCACAAAATTCTATCAGCGTACTCATATTCTAGCAAGGACGGATATCTTTCTTCTTTTGAACTGCCTCTAAAAATCTTTCAATTTTTGTGGAAACACTTAAGAGTTTTTATGGACTGAGCTTTTGGCAAGGTAGGTATACACAAGGATAGGAGAAGTTGTCAAAAAGTACATGGGAATTTAGCTGGAGTGGCATTTTAACATCAATTTATTTTCTTGAAAATTCCATTATGAATTTGGAACCATGTTCTGTGGACTCTAGCATTATCCTCTAACTAAATCAGTTGGAACATGAAGAAAACAAAAATATCTTCCTATAAGCAAGAACCCACACTCAAAGGAATATATTTGCAGTGCCTCCCTTTTGGACTTGAATCTTGATAATGTGCTCTGGATCTCTTCCTAGTAAAAAATTTGGTTCAACATTAGCTCTAGTAAAGTTTTCTATGTCGGCTACTTATCATATGGTTAGTGCTATTACTTCCTAGTAACACTTGGTGAAGTTAATTGATCTCCATGAATCAGCAGGAGCTTGCAATCAAAAGCAAACAGGGAAAAAAACAAATTTAATGTGGAAAAGAGAAACCGGCTTTGTACGCTTAGTTTTTGGGTTTTGAGATTCTTTCATTGTATGACTTTTCCTTGTATGTGTTAGTTGTGAGAACATTTCCTAACATCACCACTCACTTAAGACGAACTTGCTGAAATTTTGACTATTGTCACGCATCGTCTTCTTTTTTGCCATGGGAAAGCTCTACAAGCACCTCATTTGCACAACCTTCTGGGATTTCTTTATCACGAGGTAATTCTTTTAACAAGTCATAAATTGTTCTTTTGAACTGGTCTACAAGTTTTTACTGTTACCTTTCTAAAAAAAGCAGGCTACAGTTTTTACCTTTTCCTTTGATACAGTTGGTTTACTTGTTTTTTGGTAGATCTAAAGGAGGCATATATTGCTGATAGTGAGAGTAGCTCTATTCGGGCAGTTGATCTAAGAACGGGAGGTTCAAGATCACTGGCTGGTGGTGATCCACTTTTTGCGGAAAACTTGTTTAGGGTAATTTCTGTTTGAAGCTAAAGAAACCAGATTTGCATTTCTCTAGACACTTGTGGCAGAATAAAATTTGTTAAAGAAACATTTCATGTGCAGTTCGGTGACCATGATGGATTAGGCTCTGAGGTACTTCTTCAACATCCGTTAGGTGTTTTATGTGGAAAGGATGGTCAAATTTATATTGCAGATTCTTATAATCACAAGGTACTTACAGGCAGATTTTTGACAGTAAATATTTGTTCCATATGTGACATAATTTCATGACATCTTATGATGTTTGATACACTTCCTAAGACATCTTATTATTAATTTAATTTAAACTACGATGTGATATTTCTTTGTCAAACTAACTTCTCAATCGCTACTTTAAAATATGTTTCTACTACTATCAACATATTATTCAAGTGGAGAAGACCAAACAAATGTGCTTCTAGAAGGCATACCTCCAATTGATGAAATATTAGATGCATAAGAAGAAAGAAGAGAAATAGGCCCTTGAGCCTCCTGGCTATTTTTTTTTCCAAACATAATCTGGACAGTCTTAACTTATTTCTAGTTATTTGGACTTGATCAAAGCTTATTATTAGAACTTACACCTTTTTGTCTTAAAATCTTTATGATGGGTTGGGTCTATGAAAAGTGGAGGAGAAGATAGTAGAGAGAAGGCCTTTGCTACGATTAAAACCGTGTGAAGGATGTAGTTGCAAGCACTAGTTGATAACACTTAAAGGATTGTTAATAGCATTACACTTAATATCAAGGCGAGAACACATGTCAACAATGGTACAACTTATGGTGGAGTTTGTGGTTTCCCCCTTCTGAATAAAATTATGACTGAGATATCAATTAAATAAAGATTAGTCTGCTTAACCGGAAATTGGCACTATAAAGAATTTTGCAAAACCATTTAATTTAGATTTATGTCGTAATTTATGTGTAGATAGAATATTGGCCTGATGGCAGATAAGAAACAGTTGCCTGAATGAAGAATAGCAGCGAAGTATTAGGTTTCAATTTTTTGGCCGTTTCCTGATTTTCAAGTGGTATATATGGAACTTCTTGCAATCATCTAGTGAGCTTGCAATGAGATGTTTCGTATGCTGCTTATTGCGGTTTCAGCTCAAAGAAACCATCTTATATGTAACTTATGTTTCGATAATGAAGTACTTATTTGGTACTGTAACAGAAACATTTCAAGTAAATTGAAGCTTCCTTTTTTTGTTTAACTTGCCAGATTAAGAAGCTAGATCCAGTTAGTAAAAGGGTGACTACATTAGCTGGTATTGGTCATGCTGGTTTCAAAGATGGAGCAGCAGTGACAGCTCAGGTGGGAGAGATTTCATATATCTTTTCTTACTTGTATCGTATTCTGGACGTTAGTGCTATATTCATTGACATACACTGCAACCAATCACATTTTATGTTACACTTGAGAGCATTTGCATGAAAATAAGTAACTGGTATCACGACATAGACCATATTTTCTCCAATTTGATGGGCATAATAAGCTGCTGACACATGAATATTTAAATCTAGCATATTATTTATAACTAAAATGTGTGGCTGTGTCTGTAGACAACCTGTTTAGTTATAAGACGCACCGCATACCCCTCCCGCCAAACTTTTTCTATGTTTTATTTCACCATCAATCACGGTAGCATGTGGAGGTCATTGGCAACATATGTTTGGTATTTCTCGATGTTAAAATGATGGAAAGTTTTCTACAATTTTATTTGAATCTTTGACTGCAAATCAAATTTCTTTTGAAGCTACTTGAGAAGGTGAGGCGCATGGTGAATGCAGAGGTTGTGCTGTCTCTGTAAAGAGCACCCAATCATGTACACACTTATTTGGACCTGAAACGTGCTCCAAGAGTTCACAAATGAATATTATTATTTCCGTGAATCTGCACAAAACTATTTTCTACTTTTTACATACCTCTTGTATGTGGAAAGACTCGTTGATACTATACATAAACACAAAATTTTACCTTATCAAGGGAAAAAATAAGGAGTATTTGCTAAGTCAATACTGTAGGGATTATAGTCTTTGTGTTTTGTCCATTTTAGCTTCAATTAACATGTGGGAGGGATAATTTTCTTCTTGATTCTTAAATCTCTCATTCTAAAGACATTGCTTCTACTGCTTAAATCTCTGACTTGCAATTTTGGTGATTCTCATCTCTCTTTTTTTATTTTTATTTTCCTACAGTTCTCAGAGCCATCTGGAATTGTTGAAGCAGAAAATGGTACTCTCTTCTTCTATGTGCACAATTTCATTTGGTTGCTTGCTAAATCTGAGAGTGGACCGTAAAACTTTGCAGGAATAAGAGAGACATTACTAATCTCTATGAATTGGTGGTCTGTCCTCAAAAATTTACTCGCAATCAAAGCAGGACAGTAGCATTTTGACAAATGTTGCATTTTCACCTTGAAAAGACCATTCTTGTTTTCCTTGTCATTTAGAATATGTTCAAATGATATTACCTACTTTGCTTTTTCCTTTCAAGTTCAATTTACTGCAGGGGAAAATTTACTGCAGGAGAACTATCACGCTTAATTTTTGTATACTCATCATAAGCTTGCACTAGCAAGAAACTATACGAGTGCTTGTTATGCATGGCAGTTGTTTGTAATTGATCAAGCAGATGTTCCTGCTAATGCATTAAGTTTAAAGTCTATCCATTTGTGGGATGAGTTCTCTGTGAAAAGAAATCATGTCAATGCTCATTTCTGCATAAACACGTCTGAAGTGCTCATTCCTGCATGACTGGTCTGCTCCTCTATCTCAAGTTACCACATATGGGCCACCCTGTTTTGCTTTGTTCTTTCACATTTGTCCTAAGATCAGAGAGAGAGAGTCTTCGGTATCAATTGCTTAAGATCCATTAATACTTTCTGGATCGTCTTCATCATATCTTGTATTCAACTAATACTAATCTTATGTATCTCAGTGGTCATGTTTGAAAATGTAACAGCTGAAACTTTTATTTGACTCTATTCTACGCGTCTTTTCAGGAAGATTATACATAGCAGATACAAATAACAGTGTGATAAGATACTTAGACCTGAACAAGTCAGAAGCTGAAGTTCTTACTCTGGAGTTGAAAGGAGTGCAGCCTCCACTTAGATCCAGATCTTTGAAGCGCCTGAGACGCCGATCAGGAGCTGACACACAGACTGTCATAGTTAATGGCGGTTCATCCAATGAGGGAACATTGAACTTACGGATCTCAGTACCTGAAGGATACCATTTCTCAAAGGTTTTCTTTCTCTCTTTCCTGAACTAATTGATTAAGAAAATAGGGAGCAGTCCTTTGTTACCCTTGAATTTACCACCTCAATATGTACCCTTTTTTATTTGCCTCATAGTCTTTTCTGCCTTCTACCAAAATGCAGGAAGCACAGAGTAAATTTAGCATAGATTTTGATCCAGATAATGCTGCTGAGGTTGATTCCCCGGAGGGAAATCTCAGCCCAGAAGGTTCTGCAGTTGTGCACTTCAGAAGATCTTCTGCTTCATCATCCACCAGCAGAGTTTATTGCAAGGTACGATTATCTGTAGAATGTATCTTTGACTTTAGTTTGATCAAGTTATGGCTTGCATTTGCTTCCTTAAGCCACGGGCAAGTGTATATATGACCAATTTTATGAATAGAAAGCTTGTGGCTGGTAGTTAGGCAATCTTTCGAGCAAAGTAAAGCGTCAGTTGCTTCAGATTTGCCATATGGCAATTTGACCTCTTTTGCATGTGCTTTGGCATTGGTACTGGCTTGATATATACGCTTTCGAGTAGCACTGGTTAGTAACATCTCATGAAACTGATAATGATAGCTAGCTCAATTTTCAGTCTACCAAAGCAGTATGTTCTACGACAGGATTAAGTTTGTACCTCATTTTTGCACGATGAGGATGCTATGTGATTATTATTCATCTTACAGTTACATTTTCTATGAGTACTTCTGTGTTCTCCACTTTGAGACCTATTACATCTGGGCTAACTATAAAAGAACAGGATTATTTGTCCTCAGCTTTTTCCACTTCCCTAATGTAAAAACTTGTAAAAACAATTTCAGGTATACTATTGCAAAGAAGCTGAGGTTTGCTTGTACCAGTCATTGACCTTTGAAGTACCATTTCAAGAGGTAAATCCAGATTCTGCCCCTGCCATCATCACACTTCCTTTTGATGTGAAGCCAAAAACATCCCCAAGTACCTTACAGATTCCGGTCAGGTGATTCATCTATCACAAATTAAAGTGAGCATGCATATTTACTTAATCATGATTACGTGATAAGTGAATGTATAAAATACACATCCGCTGGGGGTAGTCTTCTACCTTTGTGCTTTGCATTCAATTCAAAATATGGTACCATCTTATCCTCCAAAATAGTGTTAAAATATTTAAAGTAGTTGATGATATTTAGTAGTAGTACTTTAATAGATGTCATAATCATAATCATGAGTCACGAGTTAACGACCAACGTGATCATTAATTGCATGACAAGCAAAGGATAAAGGAAAGGGACTCACTCGTGTGCACTTGTCTTTTAATGGTCGGATGATGATTGCTAGCATATGCTAATTTCAATTATTTCGGTTCAAGGTATTTTAGATACATTGTTATTTGGTTTAAAGACCTTTTGGTTAGTCTTGATTTGTCATATAATTAATCCTTTTAGAAGGACAAATAAGTTAGGAGCCCTCTTAATCAAAATAATGCATAGAGGAATCGCTTATTATATTTGTTAATTGACAGCTTACAACGCGTTTATTGCACTAATTTGATGCCTATGGTACTCTCAAGCCTAACGTGTCTATCTCCTCGCCAAGCACACCAATAAGTATGATTAAGTGAGCTTTAATTGTATTCTTACGCACTCTCCAGTTTTTTTTCTTTCAATTTCAATTTAGGAGGTGCCCATAATTATGCGTGAGTACCAACCTAAATATTCGGTCCTTTTATATATATATATGTTTTTATTTGTTATATTTTTATATTTGATAATGGTAAATTGTTTTAGTCTTATTTGAAACAGTGTGAAAACTAATTTCTTGAAAAATAATCATGAACTGGCAGTTGAGATTTGAAACTATGTGAAGTAATTTTTTGGAAACCCGAAAATGAAGTGCCCGTGATACCATGGGACAAGGGAAGAGTTTGTCTCTCAAATTCAAACACTATGAAAGACTAATTTTCTAATTACAATTATCCTTGTTAATTTTGTTTTAAAACTATAATTATTCGTCAGATAGTGCTACAAAAATATCTCCATGTTCTTAAATCTTAAGAGCGAGGAAATAAAGCTAATTAATACTATTAATAATCAGTTGGTAGTACTTTAGTAGCAAAGCTAGACTTCAAATGCACGAAAAGGTTATGGATAAGTAAGAATCTTAGCATGAAAGAATGATTTAATTAGAAGAAGAATTAAGAGATAGCATGTGGGAGTTGTTTGGCCCTTCACCAAATACAAGAAAAGTATAGATACCATCTCATGTAGGCTTTCTTGTGAAAGTGTTGGGAAATTTCTTTTTACAATATATTGTATTCTACGAGGTGCTCGAAGAGAGGATCAATAATTTGCTCAAATTTTGGGTTTGATTCTTCTGAATTTTTAAGAGATTTTAAGGGTGCGTATAATATGGAGGAAAACATTTTCATGTTCGGTTGGTTAAAAATTTTGGTAAACATTTTCTTGTTCGGTTGGTCAAAAAATTTGGAAAACACTTTCTATAGGAAAATATGTTCCTTAAAAATGAGAAAAATGACTTTTCTAATGGAAACAGGAAAAACAAGTGCCACAAGTGGCATTCCACTTGTCTCCTCCCCACCGTTGAATGCACGTCATCTTCACCCCACCCATCACCCCCACCCTTCACTATTTTATTTAGATTATATACAAATGCTTTTAGAATAATACTTTTTGCTCATATACCGAAAAAAACAAAATAAATAAGAAATCTACTTATTTTCATAAAAATATTTTTCATGGAACACACTCTTGAGTACCATATTCGTCTTGTGACTTTAGTTCAGCTAAAGACTGAGAGTCCGGAGCCAAAATGACATATTTTTACAGCAATTAGACCAAAATAGGTTGTCTTCTTTTTTATATACCCAAATGGGTATTTCGTTGATCATTCAACGAAATACCCCAGTTACTGTTCATAGCAGCAACTCTTTTTTTTTTTTTTTTTTTTTTTTTTGCTATTTCGTGGATTGTTCCACGAAATAGCTTTTTTTTAATTTTTTTTTGCATTTCGTGGAACAATCCACGAAATAGGTTTTTTTTTTTTTTTTTTTTTTTTTTAATTTCGTGAAAAAAATGATTTTTTTTTACATATCATGACACAATCCACGAAATAGATGTTTTTTTATTTTATTTCGTGAATAAAAAAAGAAATAGGAAATTATAATTTTTTTTTGTTTTTGCATTTCGTGTATTAAAAAACGAAATAGGATAAATTTTTTTCTAATTTCGTTCGTATAAAAATGAAATTGGAAAATATATATATATATTATTTCGTGTATTAATGAAGGAAATTGATTTGTTTTTTTATTTTTTTTGCATTTCGTAATCTAATGAACGAAATAGTTTTTTTTTTTTTTTTTGTATTTAGTGAATAAAAAAACGAAATAGGAAATTATATACATATATATATATTTTGCATTTCGTGTATTAAAAAACGAAATAGGAAAATAAAAAATAGGAATATATATATATATATATATATATTTCATTCATGTACCAATGAAATAGGATGAATATATATATATTTTTGTGTTTCATTTATAAAAACATTTATATATTCACGAAATAAAAAAAAATCTTATTTCGTTTTTTAATAAACGAAAAAAAAAATAGTTGTAAAGTCAAGACATAACTTTATTTTAAATATAAATATAATTCTAAAAAATATAGGGAGAAAAACTAGTTGTAAAGTCGTCAAACTTTAGATGGTCATAACTTTGCGCTCGGACGTCCGATTTACGCGATTGTTTTTTTGATTTTGGGTATTTTTCCGAGATCTATGCACACAAACTGCCGCAAGGCGGTTTGGCCGAGCCGATTTTTAAAAAAACGCCTTTTATCACATTCAATTTTAATTTTTCCCCAAATTGGCATGAAATTTTCAGTTTTATTTACTTATAAGATGATGATACGCAATAGATTTCAACGTAAAAATCCAGGGATAATGTATCTGTGAATGTCAATTTCACTTCTGCGGTTTCAATTTTTGAAAATAAAGCTGACTAATTTTCTCGATATATAAAGTTGACTAAAATAACCTTACAGTTAAACACTAAGTTTTTTGAAAAATATATTTTAAAAAAAATTAAAAAATGGCTTTTAATCAATTTGGAATATATATATATATATATAAGATCAATTTCAAAAATATATAAAAAAATTGTTTTTTTTTTATATTTCGTGGATTGTTCCACGAAATGCAAAATAAAAAATAAAAAAAACAGTTTTAAATTAAAAAAATAAAACAGTTTCGTTAATATAAATAAAACTGTTTTTTTTTTTTTTTTTTTTTTTTTTTTGCATTTCGTGGAACAATCCACGAAATATGTGTTTTTTTTTATTTTTTATTTTGCATTTCGTGGAACAGTCCACGAAATATTTCATTGGTACATGAATGAAATATATATATATATATATATATATATTCCTATTTCATTTTTATATAAACGAAATGAAAATAAAATTATTTTCCTATTTCGTTTTTTAATACACGAAATGCAAAATATATATATATATATATATATATGTATATAATTTCCTATTTCGTTTTTTTATTCACTAAATACAAAAAAAAAAAAACCTATTTCGTTCATTAGATTACGAAATGCAAAAAAAATAAAAAAACAAATCAATTTCCTTTTTATACGAACGAAATTAGAAAAAAATTTATCCTATTTCGTTTTTTAATACACGAAATGCAAAAACAAAAAAAAAATTATAATTTCCTATTTCTTTTTTTATTCACGAAATAAAATAAAAAAACATCTATTTCGTGGATTGTGTCATGATATGTAAAAAAAAAAAATCATTTTTTTCACGAAATTAAAAAAAAAAAAAAAAAAAAAAGCTATTTCGTCGATTGTTCCACGAAATGCAAAAAAAAAATAAAAAAAAAAGCTATTTCGTGGAACAATCCACGAAATAGCAAAAAAAAAAAGAGTTGCTGCTATGAACAGTAACTGGGGTATTTCGTTGAATGATCAACGAAATACCCATTTGGGTATAAAAAAAAAAACAGCCTATTTTGGTCTAATTGCTGTAAAAATATGTCATTTTGGCTCCGGACTCTAAAGACTGAGGCAGAGCAAATTCACAATTGACTTTGAAAAGCGTGGTCATTAGTACAGTTTTACATGATGGAAAGTTGAATCGATAACAAATATAATTATTCTGTTTATTTTAAGCAGACTTGATTCTGTTTCATAGAATATAAACCATCCTAATTCGTTACCTTATGAAAAAGAACAAAAAAAAAAGGGTCCTAATTCGTTTTGGCATCTTGTTAATGTGAAGAGTATTCTCTTTTATATTTTACAAATCAAATAATATAATTCCGGGTCCAGCATAACCACATGACAATTGCAAGGTACCAAAATAAGAGGAGAAGTAAATGCAAATAGAAAAGAAAAGAGGACAATAAGTGTATGTTTTACTTCTTTTTATTGAGGGAAGGGAAGAGGGAGAATTCACGGCGTGGTATTATTTAATGAAAAGAAAATAAATTAAATGTTATCGAAACATTTCATCAAAGATGCATGTTTAGTACTGGTAATTCATATTAAGTCTTCACAGGTTGGACGAGAACAAAAATGCAAACATATTGCAAAATAATTAAATTTTTGCCTTTTATATTGAGAGTAAATTAAAGGCATATCTTATGACGATGAAGAAAAAAGAAATCATTTAATATTGGCAAAACCTAAAGTTATCCAGTAGCTCTCACCTTCTTATCCAAGATTACATTAAAAACATATGCATTGCCTATATATAATTGGTGGATTTAGAGTACTAAGTATTAAAATGCAAGTTGTAAATCTTCTTTACGAAGTTTATTATTGCATGTGATCGATAGCTGTTGATCACTGCTCTTACAATTGGAAATTTGTAATTTCTAAGTTAAATGACATTGAACCATGTCTGAGTCTGACTAAAAGAGGCAAAACATCCTGGCATGTCACTGCCTAATAAATTGGCTTTGTCCGGTTTTTTCTATTTTACATTATCCTTTTTTAGCTCTTTTGGTTATTTAGGCAGATATCCACACAAGGATTTAAAAGGATGCTTTGCTATGAGTTGTAAGATACATGCATGCTACTTCTATCTCAAAAAAATTGAAATTTAATTTCCTAACACTATCTTATAGAGATTATGGTAATTTTTGTTTAACGTTCCTGGATTTCTTTAATGTACCCTTGTGGCCAAATCAACCCTTGAAAAATGGAGAGGGCTTTAAAGCAAAGATTGAGAACATATCTAAAGGTCAGATGAATGTTAATTTCAAAAGCACATATTCTTGAGGGAATAAGCATGATTATGACATTAAGTTGCGGTAATTTGAACTCGTTCTAGCTCTCTATCTTGCTTTACACACTAAAAAAAAGTAGAAATTAATGGCGGGCATATTGCATTACTAAACAACAAAATTCGTCACTAAATGGTTAGTGACGAATCAGCACATATTAGCGGCGATTAATAACAACTTCGTAGTTAATTCCTTCCGCAGTGGTAATTAATAACACCTAATAACCCAATATATTCTTCAAAACTCAGAGTTCGTGAGATATATTATATATATCCAGTGTTAGTTTGACCAGTTTTCTAGATTTTTATAATAAAAGTTAGATGCTGAGCTACATATATGTGTTTTAACACAAAAATCTGGAAAATCGATCTATTTAGTATCAATTTTGTGCAGTAAAATGAAAAGACATAAAAAAAAAAAAGGTATACATAGGAATAATTGTAAATATCAAGGGAATTGTTACGCTTACGTGCTCGGAGTGTAATGATATTTTCATCAAACAAAATTGGTATGGAATCATGCAAAATCAGAGATTACTTTATCTACTCATATAACAGGCATAAAAGGAAAAAACCAACTACTGTTGAATATAAATGGGCTCCGGAACTTTTTTAACCAAAAAAAAAAAAAAAAAATTGGAACTAAACTAACCCATTAAAAGAAAAAAATCAAAGTAGGCTTCACGCATAGATTCTGTGCGTGAAATAGGATGCCTTTTTTTTTTCTTTTTTTAAGCTATCAAAATCACGTTTTTTCCATACTTTGGGCAAAGATTAGTCATGTTTTAAAACTCCGAAATATCAATATGTTATATAGAACTTAATATATTTTTTTGCGTACAATAACGTCGGCTCATTATATCAAGTATATCGAAATGTTTGGATCGTCATTTTAGGGGTTGTAAAGTGCCCCGAAGTAAGTTTTGTTTGCTTGGAAACTGACAATCTTTGTTCTTTGAAAATCAAACTCAAAATTAAGCTTTTTCTGTACTTTAACTGAAGATTAGTCACGTTTCAAAACACCGGAATATAAATATTTTATATAGAACTTCAATTTTTTTTAGCGTAAAATAATGTCGGCTCATTACATCAAGTATACATATATGTTTGGATCGTCGTTTTAGGGGTTGTAAAGTATCTCGAATTAAGTTTGGAAACTTGTTATCTTTAAGTTTTTTTTTCGTACTTTGACCGAAGATTAATCACGTTTTAAAACCACGGAATATAAATATTATATTGGCTTATTACATCAGGTATACATATGCCTCTTCACTCACGTAAATAAAAAATAAGGACATGAGCATAGGTAGAAAACTAGTTGTAAATTGTTGAAACTTTAAATGGTCATAACTTTGCGCTCGGATGTCCGATTTACACGATTTTTTTTTACCCAAGGTATTTTTTTCGAGATCTACGCGGACAAGGCGGTTTGGCTGAGCCGATTTTCCAAAAAACGCCTGTTATCCCATTCAATTTGAATTTTATCCCAAATTTGTGCAAAAATTTCATTCTTCTCTAGTAAAAATCTAATGATAAAAAATCTATTTTGGAGATGCTAATCCCGTGGTAATAATGTTTTGAATGTCAATTTCGAGGTTCGAAATTCAATTTATGAAAACGAGTTAGATAGCATTAGTGAACAATATAAAAAATAAAAAGTGTCTACTTTGTAACATTCACCAGTTTGGCTTGGTGGTTTAGCCTCTCTTTTTTACTCACTTCTTTTTTATGCCACAACATGGGATCAAACCTTGGTGGGAGCATTGAATGAGATATATTATACCTTGGTTGAACCTCTCATATTGGATGAATTATTTTTTAATATAATATTTTTATTTATTTCAAAACTCTTAAATCAAAACCCTATAAAATATGACACTTAGATCTAAAGATGACAAGTTTCCAAACAAACAAAACTTACTTCAGGGCACTTTACAACCCCTAAAACGATGATTCAAACGTTTAGGTATACTTGATGTAATGAGCCGTTATTGTACGCAAAAAAAATATATTAAGTTCTATATAACATATTGATATTTTGGGGTTTTGAAACATGACTAATCTTTGCCCAAAGTATGAAAAAAAAAACGTGATTTTGATAGCTTAAAAAAAAAAGAAAAAAAAAGCACCTTGTTTCACGCACAGAATCTGTGTGTGAAAGGACCAAACTCAAAAAGTTACAATTTGGTCCTTTCACGCACAGATTCTGTGCGTGAAGCCTATTTTGGTTTTTTTTTTTAATGGATTAGTTTGGCTCCAAAGATTTTTTTTTGGTTAAAAAAATTCCGGACCCGTATAAATGCAATGTAAACCGGCGTGCTGCACCTAGTTTTTCAACTAACTTGTAGAGCAACTATTGACGTTCAATTTGCACTGTTACATCTTTCTCATTCATGAATATAGAAGAATTTTAGAATGATATATGCTCTCACTTATTAGTGGAGAGTCCAAAAGTTTTAATATTTCATACGTAATGTAATTGTCATAAATAGAATGAGAATGTGCATGCCACTCCAACATCTAGATATAAAGTAGAATATGTATGTCTCCCCCGCTCTCTTTATGTAAGTAATATTTATTTGAAGTTATCAGTGTAATAGTTAACTCCACTATGAACTATATTCAAGTCAAATGTTCTAATTTCACTAATGAACTATTTGCCTAGCTAACACATCCACGGGCGGATTCAGAGACGACAAATTTACGGTTAACTTGAATCCAAAAACTTTTATTCAGATTATATATATGTATTAAAAAATTTACTAAATATTTAATGTGAATTCAAATCATTATTGTAGTATTAGCTTAAAGTCGCCGTAAAAACCAATAAACTTTCAATTTTGAATCCTTTTACACATCGCGCCTTTAGTTTTATTGGAACGGAAAAGGAAAATATATAAGAAATTATATTTTAGAAAGAAGAATTAATCATGTGGATGAAACATCTCCACATTATTCAACAACAGGATTATGAATGAGTCCAAAGGCATCAATTCATAGAAAAACAAAATAAAGGAGACCCAAAAACAAAGCAAAAGCCAAGAATTTGATAGGAAGTGCCATGAAAACAACCACATGTTCTTTTCTCTTCTTCACTCACACACTTCCCTTTTTATCATTTTTCGTATTTGCAAGTGCTAACACCCCACTAATATAATCATTGTAGAGAATAAAAGCATATTCTATTTGACCCCAGATGTTAACCAATCACTGGCTGCCAACACTCCCTTTTGTGCTCAATAGAAACTTTACACATCATTTGCACATGAAAATTTTAACGAAACGAATTGTTTTATTTTGTTTATATGATTATATCACATTGCCTTTTTCTTTCTTCAAGGATCAAAAGTGTTCCCGATTTATTTCTAACACGAAGTTTTAATCTTTAATTTTTCATGATAATAAATTACTTTTTTTGTTGTTGCTAATATGGTCGTAAATAACAAATGTCACTTTTAGTACTTAAATCATTCAGGACTTTAATTGCAGTAAATTATAGAAAATAAGTGAACGATATCCAAATATCATAAAATTACAAGTGAGACTCATGATCTAGATATGAATCTAAGACATATTAATATATATTCTACTTTTTTGTGGTGTAATAATGTCGTGTTGTCTCAAAGCCTTACCTACCTCCCCACAACTTTTTTTCCCACTTCAATCAAAACAAAATAGATTCAATGAATTTTCTGTTTGTCTGACATAGGCAAAGAGTCCCTCGCCTTATAGTTGATATTTTTCTTCTTTTTGTAGTGATGGCTATCTTTTGGCATTGTTTGGTGAAAGGTAAAATCAAGTTTGATAGGTTCTTATTGGTCACATTCAAAACGTATAAGGGATGTGATAAAATGCATAAAATTAATTAAAAGATCATTATTTTCCCTATATGAAAGTGACATTGATTGTGATCATATATGTTATGTCACCAAACAGCGCTCTTTAAGTCTCTTAAATAATAATTACATTACACCAAATGAAGGATTAGGTTGACCTAATTAGTCCTTTTTCAGGCTTACTCTACCTTTGTGAGCAAGATAAGGTGATTCAACTAACATGCCTACTCCCTAGCTAGGGTCTATATTTCCTGTTATATATAGGATAGTATATTCTTTTATAAATAAACAAGTACAAGTGCGAGATGGATAATGTTGATAGACTAATCAAAATTAGCTTTCTTCTTCGTCCAAGAAATCCTACTTCCAAATTGGTAAAGCAGTGTAATTGATGAGTCACTACACAGGTTTTCTTCTAGAACTTTAGAAGAGAGCGTTATTTTTCAGAATAAATTGACTTTTTCTTTAAGTAAATGAAGTTGGATTATAAAAAAAATTACTTAGGTTAAAAGTAAATAGATATTAAGGAATAAAATCAAGAAAAAGTTATTAGTTTTCACCTTCTTTATATTTAAATGAAGAGAAGCATTGGAGTAACGGTAAAGTTATTTCTATGTGATCTATAGTTTCGAGTCGTGAAATTAGCAACTGATGTTTGCGTCATAATATAGGTTGTCTACAGAGACCCTTTCCCTTGGATCCGACATGAACGCATGATATTTCGTGCATCATGCTACTCTTGTTTTTATTGAATTTGTGGTAAGAATTAACAGGGTGAATCTATATAAGCTTATTGGAGCATCAATGTAATAGTTGAAGCTCTAAAATGGCAGTCTCTAACCTCCTAAATATGGATATGATTGCTAGTATATAATTTAGTTTCTGAAAAATTTAGGAAAAAAACTAAGCAACAATAGATTTTGAAAGAAAAAAGATGGTTCAGTAATTGATAAAATCACTCTTCCTACTAGCAGAAGTAAAAAGAACGTTACTTAACTTATACCAGCAAGATGCACGGGGCCCAACATGATTAATTTGGATACTCAATTTAGTTAATCTTTATGATTTGTATATTTTACAAAGGATAATGCGATTCTCCTTAGTGAGGCTCCATATTTTTTTTCTTTTCCTCTTATTTTTCCTCTTAATTTCTCAATTGTTGTTAAAATTTATCTTATTTTGGTTATGTCCGCCTCTTTTTATATTTAGTAAGTTGACAATTCAAATATCCTACATGTCAAGTTTATAATCACAAGATTCAAAGGATATTTTATTATGTTATACATAAATAAAGGAAATGAAAGGACAATTAAGACACTGCGGACCCGTGGGGACTTAAAAAGTAAACACACAAGAGGTAGAATTTATGTTCAACTTCTGAAATGTACGCATGTTAGTCCCTGCTTAGGGTACAATTTCAATTGCTTTTTATACAACTTATTGTTGCTGTGTTCATCCGCCATATAATAAGAAAAATATATAATAGAAAAATAGGCATATATTTTTAGTAATGTGGCTCAAGTAATATGGGACGAAGGGAGTACTTCATTTATTAATTCTTAAAAAACATGAAAAGTCAAGTATAGTAATGTGGCCAAGTAATATGGGACGAAGGGAGTACTTCATTTATTAATTCTTAAAGAACGTGAAAAGTTAAGTAATGTGGCTAAGTGATATGGGACGGAGTGAGTACTTTATTTATTAATTCTTAAAGAACGTGAAAAGTCAGAAGTGAACAAGTAAAAGTGCACGGAGGAAATAAATAGGCGTCGGAGAATTAAAATTGAAGTGCATACATGTACACATGAGAAGAGAATAAATATTCAGCAAGAACGTGAAAAGTCAAAAGTGAACAAGTAAAAGTGCACGGAGAAAAAATAAATGTGTCGGAGAATTAAAATTGAAGTGCATACGTGCATACATGAGAAGAGAATAAATATTCAGTACTATGACATATGTCCACGTGAGATTTATTAATTTTTAAAGAACGTGAAAAGTCAAAAGTGAATAAGTAAAAGTGCACAGAGGAAATAAATATGTGTTGGAGAATTAAAATTGAAGTGCATACGTGCATAAATGAGAAGGGAATAAATATTCAGTACTATGACATATGTCCACGTGAGATTTATTAATTTTTAAAGAATGTGAAAAGTAAAAAATGAACAAGTAAAAGTGCACGGAAGAAACAAATTTGTGTAGGAGAGTTAAAATTGAACTGCATACGTCTATACATGAGAAGAGAATAAATATTCAGTAAGAACGTAAAAAGTCAAAAGTGAACAAGTAAAAGTGCACGGAGGAAATAAATGTGTCAGAGAATTAAAATTGAAGTGCATTGGTCTATACATGAGAAGTAAATAAATATTAAGTATTATGACATATGTCAACGTGAGATAAAAAAATTGTTGGTATACGTCTATACATGAGAAGGGAATAACTATTAAGTATTATGACATAAGTCCACGTGGGATAAAAAAAATAGTTGGTTAAAATATACAAGTTATATAGGCTTTGGTACAAGCATTCATTGCGTGTACAATTTATAAAGCTTTTGGTACAAGCAGTCAATGTTGTGTTGGTCCCTTTTCCACCCTTGTATTAGGACTAGCAAACTATGCCCGTGCGATGCACGGGGCCCAACATGATTAATTTGGTTACTCAATTTAATTAGTCTTTATGGTTTGTATATTTTGTAAAGGATAATGCGATTTTTCGTAGTGAATCTCCATATATTTTTTTTCTTTTCCTCTTATTTGTTGTTGTTGTGTTCGCCCCTCTTGGACACTTATATATATTAAAAATTCTTAGTAATGTGGCCAAGTAATATGGGACGGAGGGAGTACTTCACTTATTAATTCTTAAAAAACGTGAAAAGTCAAAAGTGAACAAATAAAAGTGCACGGGAAATAAATGTGTCGGAGAATTAAAATTGAAGTGCATACGTGTATACATTAGACGAGAATAAATATTCACTACTATGACATATGTCCACGTGAGATAAAAAAGTAGTTGGTTAAAGTGTACAACCAAATAATATGGGACGAAGGGAGTACTTCATTTATTAATTCTTAAAGAACGTGAAAAGTCAAGTATAGTAATGTGACCAAGTAATATGAGACGAAGGGAGTACTTCATTTATTAATTCTTAAAGAATGTGAAAAGTCAAGTAATGTGACCAAGTAATATGAGACGGAGGGGGTACTTCATTTATTAATTCTTAAAGAACATGGAAAGTCAAAAGTGAACAAGTAAAAGTGCACGAAAGAAATAAATATGTATCAGAGAATTAAAATTGAAGTGCATACATGTATACATGAGAAGAGAATAAATATTCAGCAAGAACGTGAAAAGTCAAAAGTGAACAAGTAAAAGTGCACAGAGGAAATAAATATGTGTTGGAAAATTAAAATTGAAGTGCATACGTGTGTACATAGAACAAGTAAAAGTGCACGGAGGAAAGAAATATGTGTCGGATAATTAAAATTGAAGTGCATACGTGTATACATGAGAAGAGAATAAATATTTAGTACTAGACATATGTCCACGTGAGATTTATTAATTCTTAAAGAACGTGAAAAGTCAAAAGTGAACAAGTAAAAGTGCACGGAGGAAATAAATTTGTGTAGGAGAATTAAAATTGAATTACATACGTTATATATGAGAAAGGAATAAATATTCAGCAAGAACGTGAAAAGTCAAAAGTGAACAAGTAAAAGTGCACGGAGAAAATAAATGTGTCGGAGAATTAAAATTAAAGTGCATACGTCTATATATGAGAAGGGAATAAATATTAAGCACTATGACATATGTCCACGTGAGATAAAAAAAACAGTTGATTAAAATGTACAAATTAAATAACTTTTGATACAAGCATTCATTGCGTGTACAATTTGTAAAGCTTTGAGTACAAATAGGTATTGGGGTGTTGGTCCTCTTAGCCACTTATATATAATAGAATTTAGGAAACGTGGTTGACCACAATGTATACATTTGGAGTCTAACATATTGATGAAGGGTAAGATAAAATAATTCATCAATTGCGGGCACCAAGCGACAAACACCATTGACCTACGTAGTGTTCATAAATATTCATAATTTGCTTATTAAGATGATGCATGTTTTAGTAAATTCACAATTCATAACATCACACAGATTACAGACAGACGTATCTTATATGGCCATATATCCATGTGATGACACAGTAAATTAAATAAGGAGAATAACATACAGTTCAACAAATGGACAGAAGTAAATGGAATTATCAATATTCTTCTCTAATTGAAATAGCAGTCGAACTTTTATGCATTACCAATCTTGGAACTCTAAGATTAATGGAACATTTTTTTTTTCATCTTCTTTGATGAAGGCAAAGGTCAAAGTCCAAAGCCTTTTGAGTATGAAGGTGGCATAGGAATGTAAAGTTCCCACGTGAAGGATATACATTCGTGATTTGAAATCTGGAATTCAAATTAGTTTAATATTTCGACATGGAATTTTTTTTCATTTCCATTTATGTGTATGACGTTTCAAAATATTTAATACCGTAATTTTAATATAATAACTTTCACAACTTTTAAAAAATTGGTTTACCAAATTATTTAAATTCTAAAAATATTTAATGTAAGTGTTTCTTTCTACAAATCAAAATCAACTTTTCAACTAGTATTACTTTAGTGTTTTATCCACTATCACTATTATAATACTCCCTCCGGTTCAAAATAATTGTCCAGCCTTTAGCATACTCCTACAAAAAACGAGCTCCTAAAAAAAATAATATTTTAACTAAACTATCTTTAATTAAATACTAACTAATTAATATGAATTTTTGATTACATAAAAATTCACTTATTTAAATAACATTAAATTTGAAAGAAAATAATTACTTTCTTCTTCATTATGTAAATGGACATTTATTTTGAACCAAAATAAAAATGATACTTTGACACTTTTTATTAAACGTAGGGAGTATAAGCTACTAACATCATTATATATAATGTAACTTAAAGGAATACCAATGACTCTCATGGAGTTTTTAACTTGTGAAAAACTAAATACTAGATTATTCAATTTCAATTAGAAAAAAAGAAGGTAGGAAAAATAAAAGAAAAAAAAATACAAGCGGGAAGTAGGGCTGTTCAAAATCGAACCGCTACCGATAACCCAACCGCAAAATTGGCTTATTGGCTTAATGGTATTGCGTTATCGGATCAGCGGTTGGGGAATGAATTAAAATTTTATAGTTATCGGCTTATCGGTGCGGGGGCGGGTTACTCAATTTTCTTATCGAGTAAACCGTTAATCCGTTAAGAATTTGTCATATTTATATTCTTAGCCCTAACAAATAAAATATGTATTGTGATTGTAACTTGTAAACCTAAAGCTAAAGCCTCAACCTAAAATATGTATCTCTATTTCTGTTAATTGTGAAACCTGATTGTTTTCTATCAAATAGTTAATTCCCTGTTTCTTGTTTGCCTATATTGTAGTTTGCTAATTTTCTTGGAAAACTGTTGCTACTTGCTACGGTATTTTTACTAATATTGAATCCAATATTTCAATCTTCTTGGTTATATTCCTATCCCTTTTTTTTTTTGGAGGATATCAGTATCTTCTTTATAACCTATAATGTAAAAATATTACATTTTGAGTCACTTTAAAGGCAGGTAATTTCCTTGACTACATGTGATTTTATCATTCATTTTTCTCTTAGATTTAACCGATACATCGCCCGATAACCGTCTGATAATTGCTAATTCGATACCGAACCAACCAATATCTTATAGGTTGACTAGCGGATTAGCACTTTTAAAAGTCAATAACCGTTAAGTCGAACCGTTAAGCGTAATTATCCGTCCAATCCGCCCGACTAGGGGAAGAGAGAACCTCGGTGAACGAAAATGAAAGAGAGAGAAGGGGAAAAGGAAAAAAGGCAATAAACAAGAGACACGTGGGTTGTCGCCTTCTCCTTTTCCAATACAAAACTCACCCCTTCCCCCTTCCCATTTCCTTCAAACTCTCTTCTCTCCCATTTTCTCTCTCTACAATAATAATCCTTCTTCTCTCCTCGGCTACCTACCTCCCCGCCGCCGCCGCACTCACGACTCAGGTATTGTTTTGCAACTCAACTTGTGTTGTTTCGTTTTTGTTTCTTTTAGCTAGCGTTTGGCCATCCTCAAACATCTGTTTCCCATTAAATTTTGAAAATTTATCTCCACAGTTTTTTTCGAGTAAACAAAAATGCGCTCACATCACTTTTTGGGAGAAATTTCACATATCCACTCACAAAATTTTATTTTTTCACAAGTAAAATGCATTTTTTTTTTGGGAGAAATTTCACTTTCACTCACATTTTTTTTTTTTTTTTTTTTTGCAAGTAAATGCATTTCCAAACGAAACTTTAAGTTCCAAAAACTCAAATTTTCAATCTTCAACTTCAAAATCTATGGCCAAAACGGAGCTTGCTTTCGTTATTGTGCTCTGATTTTCAACTTTTCTTTTGTTTGAACTGAGATTCATGAGAATCGAAAAAAGTTCTGAATTTCTTTTCAATTCATTCTATGAAAGGAGTATCATATTACTACTACCTTATATGTGTATAGATTTAGGTACGGAACACAAAAGCGTTATTTCTGATTCACCTTATTTAGTATATATTTGCACACAGAAGAATCAGTTTCAAAAAAAGCTTATACTAACCTGTTAGCAGAATCTCATCGCCTCTTTTTCCTTTTTTTCTGCAGTTTGCATCTATCATCACAACCGTACAATTCACGAGAATCATTTCGACATTCGCATACTGATGTCGTCATCTTCAACCATCTCGAATCCCGATGCAAACTCCAATCGCACACGAGAATCAAAGCGCAAAAAGAGAAGAAAAATCGAAGTTGAACCGCAAAACACAAACCTTGATCAATCTAAGTGGAGAACTGATACAGAACAACAGATCTACTCTTCTAAGCTTCTCCAAGCACTCCGTCAAGTTCGCCGGAGTAACGACAATCCGTCACGCGCCGTCAGGGAAACCGCCGATAGAGTACTCGCCGTTACAGCAAAAGGACGGAGTCGTTGGAGTAGAGCTATTCTAACTGGTCGGCTTAGCTTAAGGCTTAGCCAAATCAATAAAAAGCATAAGAAAGCTAAGCTGAATAGCGGTAATAATATAAAGTCGAGAAAACCAGTGGTGAAGAAGAGATTACCGGCTTTGCAACGGAAAGTTCGTGTTCTAGGCCGTTTAGTTCCAGGCTGTCAGAAACTGCCGTTTCCGAACCTTCTAGAAGAAACTACTGATTATATATCAGCTTTAGAGATGCAAATCCGAGCCATGACTTTTCTCACTGGTCTCCTTAGCGCCGGTGGAACAGCCGATCGGCTCGGCTAAATGGCTCGTTATTCTTTTTTTTATTTGTTAATAATTGAGAGTTTTTATATTGGTGTATTTTATTCTATACATGATGCCTCTTTATTTTTTCCTGTTTTGCTTTCAAAGTTTCTGCCCTCTCTTGTCTCTTCCACCTTCTTTACCTTTGAATTTTTTTTATTTCTTTGATTATGTTTGTAGTATTCTCTTTTTTGTTTCTTTTGATGTCTTGCCGTTGGATTAACATTATATATCTATTTGTTAATTAATTTATTCATCAATTATTGGTTGATTAATTAGACATGCCAGCTAAATTCTTCTGTAGTCGAACGATCAATTGTTTGATTCCCTTCCAATTTATTTGCTAATGAAGTTTAAATAAATTTAAGTTCAAGTTGAGTAAATAGAAAACAACTAAGGTATTGGGTGGCAGATGATGATATAATGTAAATACTGAATAATCATGTCGATTATTTACTCAAAAAATAAAAATAAAAAAAACTAAGGTATTGGGTAAACCCGCCATCTAGGGCATTTGCCATTGGGTAGTAAAATAACGTATGGGTACAAAGAATCGATATTAGGTACCAATATCTGTTGATTGATTATTCATTGGCGTGCTTTCAAATCTTGATTATCTATTTGAAATGGAACTGTATAAACTGTTCACTGATCGAGCTATATTGAAATACTATTAACACTTAATTACAGGATTTGCTCATAAACAAATGGTTAGTTATACTCCTTCCGTCTCATATAAGTCTCATTTTAGCAAAAAAAAAACACGCATATTAAAAAATTAATAATGCAATGTAAAATTTATTAAATTATTATTACATAATAAAAATAAATCATTTTTTTCATGAATGAATAATAATCCTTTTGACATTGGAAATTTAACAATATCAAATTATTATGTTGCCTGTCTAATCATCATTTAGATATTATTTTAATTTTTTAATTTTTGTGTACGGATAGATTTGAAAAAAAAAACTAGTTAATTTCTTCTATCTTGATTTCTTAATATAATACTTATTATGAGATAAATATTTTTTATTAGGATGATACTTATTATGAAACGGAAGGATTGCTGTTAAGGCAATGGGTTGGAAGGATGAGGGGGATTAGGGGGCCGAAGTGGCTAACCAAACCCCACAATGCATGAGTGAAAGGCTGGCAAGTGGGAGAATAGGCCAAAAGATGAGTCTACAAAAGCGAGAGAGAGAGAGAGACTCTCTTCACGTGCTCCATTTTGAACTCCTCTTTCCTTTTGCCCCCACCCACTATCTCACCCCCATGTGACATGTATGAGTTAACGCTTTGAAACACCCACTATTTCTAATCTCTATTCTCCCCCAACCCCACCCCTTTATTTTCAGCAACGTGAAAGTTTTCTATGTTTAATAGGAGTACTATTTTCGTTTTTAGTAGGCGTTTGAATATGTGATTTTATCTCATGAGATGAAATTAGTATTTGGACATATAATTTCATCTCTAATTTCATCTCATGAGATAAAATTTTAAATCTTCTAAAAAGGCATGATTTGAAATCATATTTTCAAAAAATATAAATATAAAATTTGATTCGTACGTTTATATTTTGTAAAAAAAGACCCATAAGTTGATAGATATATTTACCAACCATAAGTTGGTAGATATATTGTTCGTACCATGTGGGAGGATTATATTAAAAAGCAGTTACATTACTATTCATGTTAAATTTTCCTTTTTATTGAACTAACGTTTGATCAATTGATATTGTATTTTTTTAAAAAGACCTTCTAGTAACGTATTAATTTTATTATGAATCATGATTTACTCATTTGGTAAGATTTTATAAGAATTGGAAAAATTTTAATGGTTTTCACAACTTGTGGGGTTTTTATGTTTATAAAAAAAAAAAATTGCTAAGAAATTCAAATTGCATGTCCAAACATGACTTCATCTCATGAGATGAAGTCATGTCGAAACGGCTCCATAATCGTAATGTTTGAGTTAGTTTACGCTCGGACTAATTTATAGGATACTTCTTATCTCTCATCATCCATCAATAGTCGGAGAGATGAAAAGAAATTACCTATTATATAGTAATCTTTTTTTATTTCTATTGGAGTTTAAATTTGTAACTTAATGCTTTTCAACACACTTCATTGACTACTAGGCCATATCCTTAAGTCTTTTTTTTTTTTTTTTTTTGATTTGGTATTATCTTGCTAATTTTCACTTTGAACCCCCTTAGAAGTTTGAAATGATTTATACTCAAGCCTTCCGAGGTTTTAAGAAGTGCTGTCCTTTATGATAAGGTCGAGAGACATTATTTGTCCAATAATAAAGGGTTATCTGTAAACAAATCTCTAATTTTGAAAATTGACACTTACTCATATATAAAAACAATTACTCCCTTTGTCCTAATTTATTTGACACACTTTCCTTTTTAGTTAGTTCAAAAAAGAATAACACATATCCTTATCTGGCAATATTTAACTTTAAACTTAGTACCTTTTACGCTTAACGAGATGATCTATAACCAAACAAATATCTTTGACTTGTTTTAGACTACAAAATTCAAAGCTCTTTATTTATTTCTTAAACTCCGGACTCAATCAAACTACATCACATAAATTGGAACAAAGAAAATAGATTTTTTCTCAAAAGAATTGTAAAACTTAAACACCAAAAAAGGAGTGTACATTTTCTCATACTTTAAGGGCTCAATATCATTTTCAAAACCTCGAAGGCATTAGGTGAAACTATCCTAACAGAAATACATACTTCAATATTTGCAACTTCAGAAATTGTACCTCTAACTTGCACAGGGGGCGGAGCTAAGGGTTCAATTTCTAACTTTTTGCCTAACTTTCCCTTTATAAGGACATGACACATTAAGAGCAAATTTGGTAAGACGACAAATAGTGCCACAACAATGAGATTAGGTATATATCCCACAATTTCTTCTTCAATTCTCTTTACCCGAACCAATATGTTCAATTTCACCTCATGATTGAAAAATTATGAGAATCTAGGAAGATGCTACTATATATTTATGAAATTATAAGGAAATAATGAAGTAAGAACGTGGAGTAAATTGATAAATATCCCACCAGAAATGTGTAGAATTGGAATCCCCTTATTCACCATTGAAAATATTCCACCATCATCCTACTTATAGCATGTACAAAAACTAAAATCTTCGCTATATTTTTGTTTGATTGGATACTATATCTCAACCTTCCCCTTTTAGTATCTCCATTATGCCTATAGATGGCATGAATTCAGAATGAATTTTGTCTTACTTAGTATAGTTACTACCAAAACTACTTTCAACATAAATATAAATCGATAATAGTTAATATATAGTACTCAACTAAAGGAAGCTATATGCAAATTTACTTGAGCAAAATCCTCAATTAACTCATTCAGTCGGGGGAAACTAAAAATCTCATCCTCCCTTTATCCGATATTACACCTAAATGGCTAAATATCCTACCATGTAAAGTGGAATTGAAGCGAGTATTAGATGATTAACTGAAAATCATCATCTATACATGCAATATTAATGCGTTTCTAGAAAATATGTGTGCCTTACAAACTAATAGTGGGATATTTTATCTCAAATATTGTTGAAAAATCGAAAAATAAATTAATATACCCAATTATCACTAATTAAGTATGGTGTGTGGGTGTTTGTAATTGTGATCCAAGCAATAAACCTTGCGTGCTACAAAATGAATGAAAGAGGTGTTAGCGTGGAATAATTGTCATCTATACCATGCCCCCAAATAGGACTTTTCTACAGTCAAAACAGCTAACACGTGGACCGCCATCAACCTTCATCTCAATTTTTCAAGTCATCAACTAAATCACAACAACAAAAAGAAATACAACAAGTGAGACTTTAAAAAAAAAAAAAAAGAATTAGTTAAAAGTAAATCACGAAATGGGAAAAAGACATAATAGAAAGGAACTATGAATAAATGTGGAAGGACTGCTTCAACTTTCCCACAATACTTATTTCAGTGGGGAAAAAAATAATCCAATTGCTCCAATCTCTTCATAGATGCATAATTTAAGGCACAAAAAATATTTTAGAAAATTCATCCAAGATACTTCATTATGCTGAGAATTAAGTTAAGTAAATCGTCAGTGAGGCTAGTAACAAGAAACTTCAGCAGTTTTTTCTTGCTTTAAAATGTGTGATTTCTATATACCTCATTAGATATATAAACTAACGTTAGCATAAAGAAGTGACACCAATTTCGGCTTTTGGATTTCGTTTGGTTTCGATTATGAAACAGGTTTTACAATGTGGGAAAAATGTTTGTTTGAATAGCCTAAGAATGTTAATCATCGTGAACACATTTTGTACTTTTTTGTTCCTGAAAAGCATTTTGTTTTACTTTCAGAAAATAAAGTACTAAGTATATTTTTTTATGTGACCAGCGAGATATTTTCTTACTTTAAGAACAAACATCGTTTCAGTTCTCACAATTCTTTTCTAATACAAATTTGTAATTACGAAAATGAAAAATGCTCGTGCATGATGTTGCTTTGACATTATTATACGATTTCTTCCATGCTTGATATGCAATTAATATCCATCTATTGTGAATGAGCAATATTAGCAGAACTAAGAGCAATTAAGCAAATGACATCTTCTCGCGAACGATAAGCGTGCGAATCAGTTTATTAGTAATTTCATCAAAACTGGTTTAATTTTTTAAAAGTTGTTTCTAGTGATTAGACTTCAATCATAAATCTATCTGTAACTTTTCATGTGATGTATGGTATGCACAAAGTTCATTGTCATTATCATTATCCATCAGGATTAGGTTCTTCAACTTGAAATAATTGTAATAAATTTTGTGGTCTTAAGAATTTTGTCTGTTAGTTTTCATTATCAATATCCATCAAGATTTAAACTATTTTTAAGTTGAAAATGCAGAGATTAACCAAGAGTCGTGTTATTTTAATTAAATATGTTATACAAGACTAGACAATACCATTACTAAACACATCTTGCTGGAAAATTTAAGTACTCTAGAGCTTCTTAAATTCGATTATAACTATTTCTTTCATCACCAAACTTTCGTTAGAATTTTGAGTGGTCACGTATGTAGTCAAAGTAAACAAACTTAAAAAGGGGGAGAAAAGAAGTGGAAAAAGGGGGTTCAAATTATCTACCAAAAGTGGAAAACACAAAGAAGGTGGCCTACATGGGAAAACAAAGAAGGGAATATATATATATATCGGGGTGTCTTAGTTGAAGTCACATGGTAGCATGTGGAATTGTAGTGTGTGGATATGTTGCTGAATTAATGGAAAAGCTAAAGATATTATGTTTGTTAGGCTGAGAGGCCTACACGAACCAATTAGAAAAAACTATACTGTATCACTCTCTCTCTATATATTTTTAGTGTAGACTATCGGTTTTTTTAAAAAAGTCGTATCAGATGTTTACAGCATAATTAATGCAGGACATATGTTTTGTATATAACAACAATTAAGAGATATCTATTCTCACTTTAATTTATACTCCTACTTGTGCGATTTTAAAGTTATAACTGATCTGATTCAGGGTAAATTAACATCAAGTACGAATAAAAAAAAATTTCAAAATGTAACCTTGTCTTATTGAACTTTAGCTACTACTTTTGTGTTGCTCACAGAATGGACATACTTTTGGGTCATGATTAGCGTAGGTATCAATCCTTATCGGTCTTTATGACCCTTGTTACCTTTACATTAACTTAAATAGCACAAAAAAAAAAAAATTGAATCAAACTAGTATAAAAAAAAAAAAGAACATAAGTAGTATTCACGCACGAAATTCGTGCGTGAAAGGACCAAACTGCAAAAACACAGTTTTGGCCTTTCACGCATGAATTTCGTGCGTGAATGGGGTCACCAAAAAAAAAAGAGAACATTAGTAATCATGCACTAATTTTGTGCATTAATGTTGGAGTTTTTTTTTTTTTTTTTTTTTTTTTTTTTGCGTTACCTTTCCAATCACGTTTTTTTTCATACTTTGGGCAAAGATTAGTCATGTTTTAAAATCCCAAAATATCAATATTTTATATAAAACTTAATATTTTTTTTTGCGTACAATAATGTCGGTTCATTACATGAAGTCCACCTAAACGTTTGGATCATCGTTTTAGGGGTTCTAAAGTGCCCCAAAGCAAGTTTTGAAACTTGTAATATTTATAGGGTTTTGATTTAAGTGTTTTATTATATTTGAATATACAAATTTAAATATTTAATTTAATAATAATTCATCCAATACGAGAGGTCTATACTAATTAAAAAATAATTCATTCCATTTAATTACAATACAATTGAATTAGGGTAAATTAACATCAAGTACGAATAAAAAAAAAATTCAAAATGTAACCTCGTCTTATTGAACTTTAGCTACTACTTTTGTGTTGCTCACAGAATGGACATACTTTTGGGTCATGATTAGCGTAGGTATCAATCCTTATCGGTCTTTATGACCCTTGTTACCTTTACATTATTATTTCTCCTAGACTACATGTGCAGAAAGAAAATGTACATTAATTTGTATCCGACAAGGAAGAAATTATTTTATACTGAGATTTAACAGATAAAATAGTTGATTTAGGAACTTTTGTGAACATTACTCAACTATTCCTAAATCAAATGAATAGAGCTATTTGAAAACGAAAATAAAATTAACAAAAGTTCTATTAAAAATGTTGATTTTGTAAAACAAATGAATCTATTTGAAAACGAAAATAAAATTAGCAAAAATTGGATGGAGAAATTTAATTAGTTTATCAAATAGGATTATGTGTATTATGGAATTAGGAGTAGTAAATTAAAGAAACGGGAGATGTTTTCAGTTGGGATTGGGAGTATGGCACACGTATATGAAAATACACACATGTGAAATCCAACCTGGGAAGTGGGAAGTCACTAGGCTAAGCCCATCTGATTTTGACTGAATGCCATTTTGGCACAATCATTGGATTAAGGACCACCATTTCTATGTATTTATTCCTCCTTCTACAGCATTCTCATGCCATCTTGTGGAGTTCTATTGAATAACATTAAGTAATAAGCAACTGATAGAATTTAAAAATAAAAAAATAAAATCTAATTGAAAGGCAAAAAATGAATATTGAAACAAACACTATAAGAAAAAAAAAAAAAGGTCTTTAACGGCTGAATATTAATGATGTTTTTTTAAGGAGTAGATGTTATTCTTTCATATTTATATATTTGATTTAAAATGACTTTAACGGTAACCAAAAAAAAAAAACTTAACTGCTATAAATGCATTTTTAACGATCGAGTTTATTTCTGTTTATAAAATAGTAATCGTTAAAAGTTAAATTTGTTGTGGTGAAATATGGATAAGAAGAGCTAGGAGGAATTGGTAGGCCAATAAGTAAACGTGTCCAACTTTAAAGCAGTCATATGAGATGTCTACATTTAGAGCCCGTTTGGATTGGCTTACAGCTTAAAGCTGTTTGCAGCTTATAAGCTGAAAAAAATAAGTTGGGGTAGTCCAACTTATTTTTTTTGGCTTATAAGTTGTTTTCAGCTTATAAGCTGCTTTAGATAAACTAAGTCAAATGGGTCCAATTATTTTTTTGAGCTTATTTTAAGCATAAAATGACTTTAAGCTGGCCAGCCAAACACTCAAAAAAGCTGAAAACAGCTTATAAGCCAACTTATAAGCCAATCCAAACGGGCTCTTAGTAGGCGTTTGGCCATAGAAATAATTTTTTTTTTTTTTTTTAAATTTTGGAGTTGAAGTTATATTTGGCCATAGTTTTTTAAAATAGTATATTTTTGTTGAAATGTACTTTTTCAACAAGGTTTTGGTTGTGAAAAATAAATTTTTCTTGTTTTTCAAATTTCATGACCAAATACTAATTTTTAAAAAAAGTGAAAAAAATTTCGGAAAAAAGTGAATAATTCTTATGGCCAAACCGATCCTTAGAAAGTTCTTAAAACAAACAAAAATATACTCTCTAAATCTGAGATGAAAGTCCAATTCTAGTAACAAGGCGGGTATGAATTACTAATAGTTAAATAATTGCACTTTTACCTTCTGTGTCAACTTAACAAATTGAGCTAATACGATTAATATTTGGAATAGGAGATAAAATTTGTCTTCCATATATACATATATGAATGAATAATTAAAAACAATAATAAATAAATATATCATTTATTTTTGAATTATTTTCGAGAAAGGTCATTTTCCACGTTACCACATCCACGTGTGGAGTAGTGTAGACTAATTAAACAATTAAGAAACCAACAAAAGATCCAAAATGGAGATGTTATAAATATGAGGGTCAATTTTTGTCCCAAGTCGAGGGATCAAATTTTTCATGCCTTTGTCCCGATACATCTCGCCATAATACTTGTCTATTTTAAATTTAATAGGAGTAACAAATATGCGACCTGCATAAAGCATTTTCTATCAATTTTGTCCTCTATTGATCATGAGACCAGTAGAAATTAAGGCCCATTCTAGAAACATATCTTTTTTTTCATTTTCATTTTTTTTTTGGGTACAACCATATGGTATTAGTACATACTGATATGATTAATTCATAGTTGCGTTGCTATGGCCTATTAAAGAGAAAAAATTGCCCTACTTTCTTCATTCTCGTGACTTGATTCTGAGATCTCTGATTATGAGTCGAGAACTTTTATTTATTCTATAATACTCTTTAATAATTTATTTTTCTTGTTTTAGTTCCCTCTTCGTCCCTCCTTTCTGTTTGATTATCGTTTTAGTGAATCGAAAGCCAATTAAAATTAAGAGGCTTCCCATCAATAAGACGGAATATGGGCCATATCATATGGCCAGCTATGGTCAAGATCCGCTTCATTGTGTGTAGGGTTCACACTTTGGATTTTACTTCTTCATTACATCCTTGCATTGAGTTATCTAAGTCCCCACCTCCCTAATCCTTCTTAATCTTTTTGATATTCAAAGTCATCAAGATATCCTTCAGAGAATTTAGAAATTGAGTCGTGATTGAGCTTAGGGCAAAAAGTAACTACGTTTTGGTCATGCATATTAGTTTCTTTTTTTAACTAATAAATATCTAAGGTGGAATTTGGTTTGACACTTTTGCAGGCCGGCCCTATTTCACAAAACATTTTCAGAAAAGCTTTTACGTTAAAAGTGCCTCGAATTTTGAGAAAATACTAAAAAGAAACTATAGGAACACACGTTTTTCCTTCACGTAACTTTTCTAAAACATTTTATAACCAAGGAAAAAAAAATACTGTCCAAAAAACTAAGTAGCTCGCTTTAGTATAGTTACTTGATGACATCTTTGGTCCATTAACCTAAGTACCTGTCGAGTGTTCTTCATCCAGCTGAATTATAAGTTGAAGGAACAAACATATTATGAATTCTTTCCTAGCCGTGCATAGAACTTAGTCTGCTATTACTAATTGTATGATATTAAGTTGGCCCTTTGTTTTTTGTTTTTTGTTTTTCCTACTGACTGGTGAGCTCCCCCACATCCTAAAACCCAAGTTAATTAATAAGTGGATCATTATCAAAAGGGTTATCCCTAATTATTTCCTTAGGCCCAAGGGCATAGCCAGAGGCTGGGTGTAAGGGAACCCCTTTATCGTAAAACACGTTTTATAAATAGGCATAAATTATAGTATGTATTTTTAGTTTATATATGAATTGTTGAATTTCCTTAACATTTAAAAAAGATCAAAAAATGCTTTAAGCCATCGATTCAAATTCCAAGTATATTTACCTGAATCCCCTTATTTAAATTCCTGGTTTCGCTGTCGCTGAGGTCCCATGCAGGGGCGAATTTATGTTTAAAAAATGGGTCACGTGAACACATGGTCACATGACTAAACTCGGTATATTATGTATATAATCCTTAAAATATATCTAACACTACAAGAGAACATGAAATTAGCTACGGCATTTGTCGGTAATCCCTAGCTAATCCGTCGCTAAATAGCTCCTCGCTAATTAGATTTTCTTATAATCCGTCGCTAATCCGTAGCTAAATGAGATTAGCATGGAATTTTGCTGTTTAGCTACGAAAATTTGTCCATCGCTAATTCCATGTTTTCTTGTAGTGTAATATTAACTGAAGGAACACATGGTCAAACAAGTCTCGGTGGAGCACTGATTAAATGATGGGTTTAATTCCTATAGGTTGTGGGATTGAACCTGACTAAATGCACTTTTGCGTCTTTTATTTTTAAATTTTCTAAGTCTGTAATGGTGAACCAATCCTCTTAAAATTCTGAATTCGCCTATGGTCACACGCACTGAAGAGATGCACATGCGCATGGGGTTGCAGTACGTGCAAAAGAATCCAAGCATTTGCTGTTTCGATGATGAGATATCCTTTTTTTTTTTTTTTTTTTTTGCTTTTCAATACCATTCAATGGCTTTCGTACATCAGCTATCACTTTTACTAGCTGCATATACATATGCATACTCTGTGAGTCTGTTCATTACATTATGCACATATACTCCAAAACAATGGTGAGGTGGAATTGCAGACAATAGTCACTCTCATCCATCTTTAGTTTCTCTGGTGTAGGCAGTAACACGTGCGCTTAGATTATGATGGCCATATTTATAACGACGATAACTCTCTACAGTTTTCGGTTGCAATTTATGACAGTATCCATCGGTCGCCAAGTTTGGATTTTTAGCGAAGATTTCAAGATTTAATATATATACGTAGTTTTTATTTGTTGGCACTACTAGAAAAAGGGGTTTCTCCCACCAATATTTGGTGCGAAATATGTGCTACAAAACATAATTTTCCCACCTCATTTCCATCGAGCCAGCTTACTTGGAAAAACGCATGGGAAACAGGTTCCCATTGAAATACTAAAAAACTTCATAATTTTTCTGTGTGAAAACACTACGTTTTTTCCACCGACATTCAGTACGAAATAACCACTGAATATTTTTTGGTGGAAAATCAGTGAGAAATAGAGATATTTTAGGAGTGTGGATACCCCCATATCGGCGGTGATGTGATCCTTTGATCTCGTTAGAATTTCTTGGACAATATATATATTCATTTTTTGAACTAGTTTTTGAGTTAAGTTAGACCCAATAATTATTTTTATCATGACATGAGAGTCACACTCATCTCAATTCAATTGAACACCATTCACCTGATGGCGGGTGTAGCTCCGCCCTTGGTGTCCTTTGATAAAGATGAACTATCCATATATGTAGAGCACCATGACAGAACTTTTTTCTTTCAATTATAATAAGTTAAGAGACGTAAATATTCTGATAAACAAGGCAATTTTAAAAAGTCTTACAAATGTAATGTCCAGAGCTAGTAAAGACAATGTTACATGGGCTCACAATACGTGCTGATAATTAATGCTGTCAAATATAAATATATCTACGTATTCACCAGAGATTTCCATTGTTTTATTCATTACCATCTTCAATTCAGTTAGGTTAGAAGCTGGAAATTTACTAGTTATTTCACTTTCAACATCTCTGGACCAGCACGCGCAAAACCAAGGACGTCAAACTTATAAGCCTATGTTTGGTACAAAAGTTGCTACTTTAGGGGAATTGTATTCAGATTTATTTCCTACAAGGTAGTGGTAAATTAATGCTTGATGATCAGTTCTGGGTGATATTTTGGGCAGATATATAATTGATTGTCACATGCACCATCGATTTACGCATCGCGGCACCACATGCCACAATGATTATATTGTGGTCCGTTATATATATTTGCCAATTTTGCTTGTCCTTACTCTGATTATCGTCGTCCATAGAATAGCATATTATAGTCTTTTCAAATGCAATAAAGTTACATAATATATATATATATATATTCATTTACCTTTGATATGAAGGATATTTCTATTGGTTTGCTTAGGTATCGTATCATACCGTAGTTATGAATGATCATGGTCGTTGCTTTCTGTTCATACAAAATATACAATATTGGCTGTTGGAATTGGGCTGTCTGTATAAACTAGGCTTTTTTTTTTATCCTTTTTATCATATTCTTGATCCTGTGTGGAGACAGGATGTGCTCGTTATACCTTCATAACAAGATGTGAGAGTATTTTTAATTAGTTGGATAGTATATGCTCAAGTTTTGTGAATTTAAAGAATGACAGTGCTTAGTGTTATATTTGGAGGATAAAGTCAAACTAACCTCAAAGATAAAAGGATTAAAATTTGCCAAAAACTCAGATGGAATACTATAAGTAGTACAATTTCAAGAAGTACTTTGAAATCTCTGGTAAACGGTATGGCTCTTGGAGTATACAGTTTTTATCCTAGCAATAACAAGAGCATCAATAATTAGAACAAAATATTTAATGTTGTTTTTTCCACTTCTAAATAAATATCTCAAGATAGTTTATTTTCAACAAAATAAATCTCGTTTATTACAGTCTGTTTGGCCATAAATACCAAAAACAAATTCACTTTTTTTGGAATTTTTGAAGTTGGAGTTGGAGTTGTGTTTGGCCATAGTTTTTGAAATTGTAGTTTTTAGTGAAATGTAGTGTAAAAAAGTGAAGAAAGTTTGAAAAACAAGTTTTTCTTGTTTTTGGTATTCCGGAATACAACTCTGGAGTTGTATTCCGAATATTTATGGCCAAACGCCTAAAAGTAATAAAAAAAGTGAAAAAAAATTCCGGAAAAAAAGTGAATAATTTTTATAGCCAAACGGCTACTAAGTTATATTTTTGACTTGTCAATTTCCACACTAGCGCATCCACGTGTAGACTGACAATTGTTGGATCTGGAGGACCACAAACAAATCCAAATGGAGATGTTGTCCCAGGTCAAGGGATCATATTTTCATGTCCTTGTGTCCCAATAAATCTTGCGACGTCACAAAAACGTCTCTATTTTTAAAATTTAATTTAATACTAACACATTTACCCCCTGTAAAAGCATTTCCTATCAATTTTGTCCTCTAGCATTAATGCTCATGGGTCCAACAGAAGGGCAAAATGAGAACTACGATCCTCTTCTTCTCATATTTTTTAATCTTCTTTTTGCTTATATAAACTTTTGGTTAGAAAGAAAATGTTCCTTCCGTCTCAAATTATGTCACAATTTTCTTATATTGGTCTCAAAGAAAATATTATACTTTTTATTTATAAATAATTTAACTTTAAACTTTCCAAGATCTTCAATTGTTTAATTTCAGTTCTTCTTTTTCTTTTTCAAGATCACTCCAATTTGCTTTCTTTTTCCTTGACTGCTATCTAAATATTAAAAATTTATAATTAAGCTCAATTGTATATTTTCCATTATTAAAATACTAGGAAATCATTTAACTTGGAGCATAAACATCACAATTTAGACATTTTCTCCAAATATGAGTTAAACGTGACTGTTGTAGAATGAAAATCATGGGCTTTTTTTCAGATAAAGGCTGGTGGCCCAAAGGCCTTGGTGGAGCATTAGTTTTCTGGAATAGAATCCGCAGATAGACACTTTTTAGCTTATGTAATTCAAAAAATAAGCATGGACGTGGAGTTTCAAATTCCAAAGGATAAAACTTCCTAGTTATTGTAATGGAGTTTACGACTATTATTCAATTACAAAATTGAAAAGTCGCTAGCTCGAACTATTTTTACAACGGAAATTTAAAGTATGTGTTTTATTTGGTCCATCCTAGGTTCAAACTTATCTTCAAAATTTAAAGCGAGTTCTTGAAGCAAAGATATAATGAAAAAATGAGTCGAGGGAATTAATGAAATGAGTTTAAAACTATGCACTGTTAAAATAATATTTACAAAATTAGTTCTCTTAAAGATAATTGAAATAACTCGATTAAATAACATTGATCGTAACTTAAAATAAATGGTTAATAAAATATAATACTCCCTCCGTCCCAGAATAAGTGTCATCTTAGCCAAAAACACGCATATTAAGAAATCAATAATGCAATGTGAAGTTTACTAGATTACCTTTATATAATAAAAATAAATTATTTTTTCCTTTTGATTAGAGCATGCATGCACGAGTAGTACTAATTCTTTTGATATTGGGAACCCAACAACCAAGTTACTATGTGACTTTTTTAATCATCATTTAGATGTTATTTTAACTTGTCAGTTTTGTCTAAGGGTAGAGTTGGAAAAAATTAGCTAATTTATGTTTTGGTTTCCTAAGGTGACACTTATTATGAGATAATTTTTTTTAGCTAAGGTGACACTTATTATAGGACGAAGGGAGTAACATGTTAAATTACACTGATAATCTACTCGTTGTGAATGTATATAATTAAACACTAATGAAATTATCGTCGAAACTTTTGACCCTACTGATTTTCATTTTCCAACATCCTATGGAGACGATGTATCAGAATTTAAAAGATAAACTCTCTCCTTGGAAGTTTAAACAAAATTAACATAGAGTAAAAATCAAACCTGTAAAAGCATTAATAGGACAGCTAAATTTTGAAGAACCCGTCAGTCATCCCTATTTACTTTTGGCAATCTGCGTGCATGGAGTATTTAATAGACCATTCATTTTCCAAAAAAGATTAATTAATAAACACATAATCTCCCTACCATAAAATGTCATACGAGCCATCTACCAAAATGCATCAATCCTGATTTTATTATCACAACTTAACAAATATGTACTCATCACATGGTAGCACTAGCTCTGGCACCACCTCAAGGTACCACATCAAATTTGGTGGACAAACAATTGAAACAACAGTGACTGACAAAGCTGCAATTGCCAATCAATGGGCTAGTGAAATGCTTTCCAAATATTCTGGAAAACAAACAGTTGTGGGCTTAGACACTGAATGGAGGCCCACTTTCATGCCATACACTAGCAACAAATCAGCCACACTCCAACTCTGCATTAACAACTCGTGTCTGATAGTGCAGTTGTTCTATTTGGACGAAATCCCACAAACCCTGAAAAAATTCTTGGCTAATCCTAATTTTATATTTGTTGGAATTGAGGTTGCTGAAGATATCCTTAAACTGAAGAATGAGTATGGGTTGGTTTGTAGTAGTAAAGCTGATATTCGTGATGTTGCTAAGAATAAGTGGCCTGGTAGATTTTCACGTCCAGGTTTGAAGGATCTTGCTAATGCAATATGTGGGCTTTATATGGCTAAGCCAAAACATGTTTGTCAAAGCAATTGGGAGGCAAGGGTTCTTAATGATGGACAAGTTGAGTATGCATGCATTGATGCGTATGCTTCCTACGAGATTGGTCATAAGCTCCTTATGGAAACTTGAAGCTAATTTGAAGTTTAAGTGGTCCAAATATGTGGTTTACTGTTATGTCTGTTTAATTTGTCAATGATATTAATCAGCGACGTCTGAAGTAAAAATGTTTTTGTTTCAGTGTGTTTAGGCTATTGCCGTGTGTTTCTTTATGTGTAATCTCGAATGCATCTAAATTGCCATTCGTGAAAGTTGATAACTCCATCGATAGGAGCTTGAATTACTAAGATAGAATGAAGAGGAAGCTTAAGGAATAAGAAAACTTGAATAAGAAGCTAATGTATGGAGCATGAATGAGAAGAAGAGAGGAGAGAATTCAGTTATAGAGAGATGATTTCTAGAATCTTCAATGATATAGAAATGATTCCATCATATGAAATATACTCTACTTGCTTGTATATATACACCTCACACTTAGTTGAACTACCTTGAGTTAGTTAACTCTAACTACCTAACCATCTAGAGTAGTTAGTTATAACTACCTAACCATGACAGCTTGCATAATCTTTACATGATGTATGCTCATGTTAACACTCCTCCTCAAGCTCATGGTTTAAACAAGTTCATTACTCCAAGTTGTTTGAGTAGGTGCTAGTGTTGTGCCTTGCCTAGTCCCTTTGTTAGCAAGTCTGCTAGTTGATCATCAGTGTGCACATACTCAGTTTTAAGTAGCCCTTGACAGATTCTTTTTCTCACAAAATGACAATCAATGTCTATATGCTTGGTTCTCTCATGGAATATAGGATTGGCAGCAATTTGGATAGCAACCTTGCTGTCACATATCATCTTCACTGGTACTTCAACTTCTACTCCAAATTCTCTCAATAGTCCAATTAACCAAGTTACCTCAGCTGCACATGTAGCCATGCTTCTAAACTCAGCCTCAGCTAAGCTTCTAGACACAGTTTCCTGTTTGTTTGACTTCCATGACACTAAAGCTCCTCCAAACTTGACTAGATACCCTGTAATTGACCTCCTAGGCTCCAAACATGCACCCCAATCTGAGTCACAATAGGCTATCAACTTAGTAGCATCTTCAACGGGAATGAACAAGCCTAATCAAGGTTCCTCTTTTACATATCTGATTACTTTAAGTGCTGATTCCATATGTGAAGTTTTTGGACAATGCATATATTGACTTAGTACCTGAACTGAGAAAGCCAAGTCTGGTCTGGTCATGGTAAGATATAGTAGTCTTTCTACCAGCCTTTGGTACTTGCTAGGGTCCTGAAGCAACTCATCATTTACAGCCTGACTCTTCTTATTGTTTTTACTTGGAGAGGCCTGACTACTATCCTCGGGCTTTTGTTTATTTGTTGTTTAATCATTCTCAGTATTGTTGCTTCAGGTGCATTGATCATACTGGAATGAGGTCAATTTCTGATTAAGTTCAAGAGGAGTACCAGCTGTTTTCGCTCCTCCTAAACCAGATTATGCTATTAGCTCTAGAGCATACTTTCTTTGAGATAGTATGATCCCTTTATTTGATCTTGCACATTCAATTCCAAGAAAGAACTTGAGCTCACCCAAGTCTTTCATCTTGAATCTCTTCTGTAAATTTCTTCTAGTGTCACACAATAGTTGTTGACTGTTACCAGTTATCAAGAGATCATCTACATAGACTAGAATGATCACAGTGTCACTACCAGACTTCCTTGTAAACAAAGAGTAATCATAGTGACTCTGTTGGAACCCCATATGCAACAAAGATTCAGTTAACTTCAAGTTCCACTGTCTAGGGGCTTGCTTAAGCCCATACAGTGACTTATGTAGTTTGCAGACCTTATGAGACTCCCCCTGTCTGGCAAACCCTTCAGGAATCTTCATGTACACCTCTTCTAGGAGATTACCATTCAAGAAAGCATTATGAACATCCATTTGGTAAATGAACCAGTGCTTGGCAGCAGCTAAAGCAACAACTGATCTAACTGTAACCATTTTTGCAACAGGACTAAATGTTTCTCCATAATCCAGACCCTCTTGTTGGCTGTATCCTTTGGCAACAAGTCTAGCTTTGAACCTCTCCACTTGACCATTAGACTTGTATTTGATTTTATAAACCTATCTGCAGCCAATAGGCTTTTTTCCAGAAGTTAAGTCAACCAAACTCCAAGTTTTGTTGGCCTCTAAGGCATCAATCTCTAACTGCATTGCTTGCACCCATTGAGGATCAGCAGAGGCTTCCTTAAAGGAGGAAGGCTCAACATGAGCTGAATAGGCAGTCAAGATATGTTTATAAAAGGGTGAAAGATGATTATATGACACATGATTGGATAGGGAGTATAGACAGGAATTGCTTGTGGATGTGGTGATATAGTCTTGCATCCATAGTGGTGGTTTGACAGCTTTGGATGGTTTCCTGGTAGCTATAGGTACAGGTGGGGAGACATGAGTATGTTCATCTTGTGGAGGTGATAGTGGTGTAGGTGTGGGACGGGACCTTGGTTCAAGGGATTCAACAGTAATAGGACAGGGCTCACTATGATGTGATAAAGAATTAACAGACTGAGACAGAGTGGGAGATAGGAGGTTTAAGACAGGAAAAACTAGGTTGGATGAGGTTTGCATGTGTTTAAAGGGAAATAGTTCTTCATGGAATATTTCATGTCTATTAACAAACAAGGATTTATTGTGCAGGTCATATAGGATATATCCTTTCTGAGTGGATGAGTAGCCAAGGAGAGCTGCTGGTATAGCTTTGGGAGAGAACTCGTCAGAAATTTTGGGACAAGAGCATAACATAAACATCCAAGAACTCTGAGGTGGCTGAGTGATGGAGGGTGTGAGTACAACAGCTCAAAAGGTGATTTGAACTTCAGTAATTTAGAGGGAATTCTATTAATAATATAAACAGCAGTTGAGACACACTCTCCCCAAAATCTCAAAGGAATAGAGGCCTGAAATCTGATAGCTCTAGCCATGTCAAGAATGGTTCTGTGTTTCCTCTCAGCAATACCATTTTGCTGAGGTGTGTACACACATGATGACTGATGAATTATCCCATAGTCATTAAGCATAGTTTGACACTCAGAACTGAAGAATTCTCCCCCATTATCAGTTCTGAGTGTTTTCACGGAAGTGGAAAACACATTTTTAACTTAAGTTAAGAATTGTCTGAGAACTACAATAGTGTCAGCTTTAGAGGTTATCGGAAAGATCCAAGTATATCTAGAGAAATCATCCACAATGGTTACAAAGTACCTTTTATTATTCTGGGTAGGAACTCTATAAGGTCCCTAAATGTCACAATGCACCAGTTCAAACAAAGATTGTGAGATATGAGTACTGATAGGAAAAGACAGCTTAGGTTGTTTAACTAAAGGAAAAATAGGGCAATGAGAATGATCTGCAGATAGTGAGTTTCTAAAGAACTCATGCTTCTTTATTATATCAACAGGAGCATGTCCTAATCTCTTATGCCACAAAGAACTAGACTCAGATAGACCAGCAGTATTAGCAACTTCCCTTATAGGTTGAAGTGAAGACTGATGAGATCCTCTTTCCCTTAGTATGTAAAGGCCACACTCTTTTTTACCAATCCCCTTGACCTGTCCAGTGTAGAGATCCTGAAAAATGCAGAAATTAGGAAAGAAAGATGCTGAGCACTTTAGTTCTTTTGTGAGCTGAGATACAGATAGGAGACTATATTTGAACTCTGGCACAAACAGAACATTGGTGAGGAGATGATCTTCAAATATATTTGACTCTCCAACATGAGACACTGGCACTACACTATCATTAGGTAGATGCACTTTATTCCTATTAGCATTTCAACTTTTGATGTCATGTGATTAGAGGCTCCAGTATCAACAATCCACTCTTTTTTCACATATTTGGACACCAAAGCAGTTAAAACACTACCTCCTACTGCTGCTTTAGCAGATGTTTCTGGTGATGCAGTGTCACTTCCCTTTGACAGCAACTGTAGAATATGCCTGTATTGATCCTGAGTGAAGAATGCTGCAGGTGGAGCCTGTGCTGGATTTGCAGCCATGTGTGCTACAGGTTGACTAGGTGCAACTTGATTTGCATGTGGTCCATTTTTTCTCTTTGTTTTCCAACCTGGTGGATATCCCACTATTTTGAAGCACTGCTCCCTAGTATGTCCCTTATAACCACACACTTCACATATTATGAACTGTTTCTGTGACTTCAAATGGTTCCCAGAGTGACCACTGCTTGGTGCACCACCACTTCCTCCTGGAACAGTACCACCTACATGACCACTTCCAATTCCACTCCCTTTGTGACTGAAGAATGTTGTTCCTTCAATACTTCCAGACCTCAAACTTGCATGAGCAGCACTAGCTAGATTTCTTTGACTTTCCTGATCAACTATGAGCGAATAAGCTTTGTTTAAGCTCGGAGTGGGGGACATCATGAGAATCTGACCTCTAGCTTGTGTATAAGACTCATTAAGTCCCATAAGAAACTGTAGGAGTCTCTGGTACTCAAAATATTCCATGAATTTCTTTGATTCAGGACAAGGACATCCAGGACAAGGCATTGTTGCATCAAGTTCATTCCAAAAGTCACTTAGTTTTGAAAAGTAATCTGAGACTGACATAGTTCCTTGTGTGCAAGTGTGAATTTCCTTATGCAGATAAAACACTTGAGATCCATTGACCTTATCAAATCTTTCCTTTAACTCACACCAGACCTTGTGAGCATCAAATGCATACACAACACTACTAAGCAAGCCAGGTCTGACTGCACTCATGATCTATGAGAGTACTACAGCATTGCACTTCTCCCACAGATCATGCAGTTCTTCAGAAAAGCTATTTTTTGGATATCTACCATCAACAAATCCTAGTTTTCCTTTTCCTACCAATCCAATTCTCATGTACCTACTCCATAATGCATAGTTTTCTGAACCAATTAACTGCATAGTAATCAGAGAACTACCTGGTGTATCTGTTGACTGCAAGTACAAAGGATGAGTGTGATCTATCACTGATCCTGATGCAGCTGTTGCTCCAGTGCCTGTATTTCCATTTGATTCATTTGTATTGTTGTTCATATTGTTGTTTCCAGTTCCTAGAGTTCGTGATCCTTTAACAGTTACATTTGTCAAGATCTTCTCCTTCGAATGAACTTGAAATCACCAAATCTAACTGTTTGATGCTTATTTTTTACTCGACTTGATTTGCTTCGAATCTAAGCAGTTTTGGAAACTATGAACACTGATTTTTTACCTCGATCTAATCTACAATCGCGAGAGGCTCTGATACCATGATAACTCCATTGATAGGAGCTTGAATTACTAAGATAGAATGAAGAGAAAGCTTAAGGAATAACGAAACTTGAATAAGAAGCTAACGTATGGAGCATGAATGAGAAGAAGAGAGGAAAGAATTCAGTTATAGAGAGATGATTTCTAGAATCTTCAATGATATAGAAATGATTCCATCATATGAAATATACTCTACTTGCTTGTGTATATACACCTCACACTTAGTTGAACTACCTTGAGTTAGTTAACTCTAACTACCTAACCATATAGAGTAGTTAGTTATAACTACCTAACTATGACAGCTTGCATAATCTTTACATGATGTATGCTCATGTTAACAAAAGTTGAATGATATTTGTACTTTAATTTATGTTTTATATTCAGTAGTACTTTAATTTGAATTGTTTGTCAGGTATTATCTTCACATAGCCTTATGTTTATGTTTTTACTCGAACGAGGTAATATATTTTGCACATATCATTCTAAACAAATTTAAACTAAATGGAGTCCGAAAGGATATTCCTATACTAAATGTGTCCATTTAAGCTATCCCCGCAACTAAGATAAAATTACCACGTGCCTTCCATTTGATGACATAATTTTAGATCTTTTGAATCATTTGACTGTTTGAGTACTTCATTAAGAATACCCTTTTCATGGTTTGATGCAAAATTCTTCTTAATGTGTCGAGTTAGAGCATGTTTCACGAAGCTTTCAAAATCTACTTGCATTGTAAAAAGTATTTTTGTCAAATGAAGATCATCAAAACTATAATTAAATCAAATTGCTAGAAATTATGTCTGACAGACAATAAAAGCTTTGCCTCTGTTGCCCATCGGGTAGGGGTGTACATGAACCGGGTTGGTTCGGGTTTTTCAAATACCAAACTAAACCAATTGTGTCGGGTTTTCAAATTTATAAATCAAACCAAACCAGCAATAATCGGGTTGTTTCAACCTAACCAGCAATAATCGGGTTGTTTCAACCTCAGCTTTTTCAGGTTTTTTTGCCGAATAAGTCTTCATACAAAATAATAACTTTTACTTCAAGTATTTCTTTAATCTTAGTAAGATATAACTATATAATTGAGGTGTTTCTTAAAAATACAACACAAAATGTGAGATGAGAGATGAGTGATGACATTGTAATTTAATATTCAACAAAAAAAATAATGATATCACATAAAATAAATATCGCTAGTTAATAAGCATAAAAAATGATCATAATCTAAAAATACTAAGTCATTGTAAAATAAGTACGACTAATAAGTATTAATTACATGACAAAGAAAGAAAGAAAATTAAGTTAGACATTTTTACTATCTAAACCAATGCAAAACTAAAAAAATTGATATCCAACATTATTGTTATTCCTAGTGTTAGATTTTTTTTTAATTAGCAGTAGTATTGTTTTGATTTTGATTTGGCCTTTATTTGAGTTACTGACATCTATTGGCAATAAAATTTATTGGACCATTCAAAATTCTAAGTCAAGCATAAAATATATTATGTTAAAAGACAAAGACTATGAAAAATTTAAGAGATATTTATAAATTACGTTACAAATAAATATTTTTATGTATTAAATATTTCTAAAAGTTTTACGGAAAAGGGCCTAAAATACCCTCAAACTATTGAAATTGGAGCAAAAATACCCTCCATCCACCTTTCAGCTTCCAAATACCCTTACCATCCACCTATTGGGTCTAACATACCCTTATTGCTAACAGACCCATTTCATTAAACACGTGGCAAGTTTTTATTGGTTGGCATATAAAATTAACTAAACTAATTACTTTTTAATAATCTTGATTGGATAACCCATGTCCCCCAACCCAACCCGTCCCTTTTCAACTAACCATTTAACAAAAATGAATAGAACCCATTTCATTAAAAAAAACATTCAGCGCCGCTATTTCTTATATTCCAACTTGAACCACTTTGAAAACCCTAGAAAATTTAAACCAATTTCCAGCCAAAATGTCCCTATTTTCTGCGTGAATATGTTCGTTAGGTGAAGATTTGGATTGTACGAATTGTGTTCCTCCTTTGAAGTAAGATTTTGCTGCTTATTGCTTATTTATTTTCAGTTAGGGTTTAGAATCTTTTTTATTTTGTGCGAGATTTGATATATGTTGTCGTTTTTGTTGATCTTCCATGTGTTTTATGCGTTATATGCTTGTTTAGTCATTTTTTTGTTGATGTTACTCTATCACACTATATAAAGTGTCACAAGTTAGGGTTTTTTTCATTATTGTTTTAAGTTGTAATATTTTGTTGATTGTTATGTCAAGTTGGAATCTTTTGTTGGTCAGACCACTTTTTATGCTTTTTCCTCTTCATTTCTTGCCTTTTTTTTTTTCCTGTTTTTGTATTGTGTATATGTGTATCTGTTGGGTGTCTTTATGAATGTTAGGTGTAGTTTTTTTTTTTCATGCACAGCTCAATTTTTGTTTGTTTTTGGTACTTTATTCAATGCTTATGTCTATGTATGCTATTTTTTAAAGCATGTGGTCCCTCTTCCGTTGTCCTTGTCTTCACATAAATATTGATAGATTCCCTATTTCCTATTCAATTGTTGTGTATGCAGCTTTCTATTTCCCTTTCTTTAATGTTTCTAATGGTTCTCTTTCCCTTTATTTTATGTTTGCCATATGCTTTTCTTGAAGTATGGTTGACAAGGTTGATTTAGTATTTAATTATGGAGGCAAGTGGGTCCTGAATACTCAAGTTGTCTACATAAAAAAACAGAACCATGTGTGGGAGGGATATGATCCGGACTTGTTGTCTTATATAGATATATGTAAAAAATACACTGAAAATTAGGTTTTAGGGTGGTAAAACGGCTATTGGTCACAGGGCATTCTTGGAGATATTTTTTGGTTGAGAGTGATGCAGGCATTAGAACACTTCAATCTTCTCTGTCTAGTGAGTTTTGTGTGCTGCAATTCTATGTTGTAGATGAAAGTGAAGATAATGTTTCAGCTCCCAACATCATTCATCATAAAGAACCATGCTTTGTATCAGTAGATGTAGGAACTGATTGTGAGTCAGGTGAGGAAGAGGATGATGATAATGAACCAGTTCCTAGTGACTATGACAGTGAAGAATAGGAACTTTTTAGAAAGGAAAAGAATAGGGAAGTGAATGAGAAACTAGACAGGTTTTTAGTGTTAGAAAAGGGTATGAGCATTAAGGATCTTGATGAAGCTAAAAGAGTTGTGAGCTATTATCAGTTTCTAATAAGAAAGGACTTATAGTTGATCATAGTGACAGTCATAGAGTTAAATATAACTGCGATAATGGTTATCCTTTTGTGTGTTTGATTTCTGAAGATAACAAAAGTCAGGAATTTAAGATTAAGACCTTGCATTTAGAACATAATTGTCAGCCAGCATTTAAGAATAGAAGAGCTACTCAACAAGCTTTAGCACATTACTTCAAGAATAAAGTGCAGAATAATCCTAAGTACAAGGTGAAAGATATGAGGCAGGATTTGGTTGATGAAGAGGGTTAAGAGACTTATTTTAGAGAAATTGGAGGGTAGCTACCTTGATGATTTCAATAGGTTGGAGGCTTATGCTCAAGAATTGAGGGATAACAATTCTGGTATTGATGTGGTGATAAACATATCTAAAGAGGCTCTTTGAACAAGGTAAAAGAAGATTTCTGAGAATGTATGTGTGCTTCCAAGCTTTAAAAAGTGGTTGGAGATGAGGTTTGAGGCCATTTATAGGGTTGGATGACACATTTTTTAAAGGGAAGTGTAGGGGAATTTAATTGGTTGCCCTTAGTCAAGATTCACAAAAGCACTTTTATCCTCTAACTTGGGCAGTAGTGGATAGAGAAACATCCGGAACTTGGAAATGGTTCATTCAGTTGTTGAGAAATTCTTTAGAGCTGGCAGATGGTGAAGGATTGACACTAATGTCTGATATGCAAAAGGTATTTGTTTTCCTGTATTATTAGTTTCTGATTTTTTGTTTTGTTTAGTTGATGTACTTTAACTTGTTGTGCTATGATTCTTACAGGGATTGATTGATGTTGTTACTCATATGCTTCCTAAAGCACACCACAGATGGTGTGTAAGGCACATTGAAGCCAATGGGAGCAAGATGTGGAGGGGTGTAGAGATGAAGAAGTTAATGTGGTGGTCTGCTTGGAGCACATACGAAGAAGAATTCTATGATCAGTTGAATGCCATAGGTGTTGTGTCTGAACAAGCTGTCAAAGATTTGTTGTGGTACCCAGCAGATCATTGGTGCAGGGCCTATATTGACGCAGTCTGCAAGAACTTCTCAGTTGAGAACAATTTTACTGAGTCATTCAACAAGTGGCTTCTAGAAGCAAGGAACAAACCAATAATCAAGATGTTGGAAGATATTAGAATAAAGGTATATCTCTTTGAATATAAAGACTTGTACTTTCAGTTTCTTCCCACTTTATTAATCAATTATAATGACTAGAGGAGCTTCATTAAGTCCGGCACTATGCTTATATGTCCAGTTATAATCAATTTTAATGTCTAGCTTCATTATATGTCCAGTTATAATTTCTGGTAAGTGTACTTTCTTGATTTGGAACTTATAGCATTTTTGTTCAAGTGTTCTGATGTTAGGCTGTTTCTACTAAAGTGGTCATTGTAATGGAGATGATAATTGTTCTGATGTTTGGCTGTTTCTTGATTTGGAACTTATAGTTACTGCTTAGCTGCATAGTTAGTTGATAAAAGTACTTTCCCTTGATAAAAGTACTGCTTTCCTTTTAATTACTTTTAGTTACTGCTTAGCTACACAGTTAGCTGCATTGTTGCTGCCTAGTTGGAACTTTGGAACTTATAGTTACTGCTTAACGGCATAGTTACTGCATAGTTCAATATGTCTATATGTTGCTGCATAGTTACTGCATACCTGAAGTTTAATTACTGCATAGTTGGAACTTTGGAACTTATAGTTTCTGCTTAGCTGCATAGTTCAATATGTCTATATGTTGCTGCCTAGTAGGTGCATAGTTCAATATGTCTATATGTTGCTGCATGCATAGTTACTGCATACCTGAAGTTTAATTACTGCATAGTTGGAACTTTGGAACTTATAGTTAATACTTACTTGCATAGTTAGCTGCTTTCCTTTTGGTTTGGAGCTATTAAGTTTATTCTATATGTCTCATTCATTGTCATTTATTCTGAATGTTATGAATAGGTGATGACTAGGTTGAAAGATCTTGAAGATGAGGTAAGAACTTGGACTAGAGATTTCAGCCCATATGCCATGGATTTGTATAATGATTTCAGAATCATTGCACAGGGCTATCAAGTTCAAGGTAATGAAGACTTAGGGTATGAGGTGGTTTAGGGTTCTGATAAACATGTTGTGGATCTACTTAGGAAGAAGTGTACATGTAGGACATGGGGCTTGACAGGAATTCCATGTCCTCATGCCATTAAAGCTTTACTTCATGACAAACAAGAACCACTGAATGAGATGCATTGGTGGTATTCAAAAGAGGCTTACATATTGGTGTACATGCATAAGATACAACATGTTAGAGGTGACAAATTCTGGAAAGTTGATCCATCTCATGCTATTGGAGCCACCAGAAATACATAAAATGGTTAGCAGGCCAAAGATTAAGAGAACAAGGGAAAATAATGAGGCAAGGAAGAGGGAGGGGCTGTGGAAGAATTTAAGAAAAGGTCTGAAAATGACATGTGGGCACTGCAGTGCAACAGACCACAAAAAAAGAAGATGTCCTCTGGTAAAATATTTTTTCCTTAATTATTCAATGTTTACACTATCCTATTTAAATGTCTAACTTGACAATATTTGTAGCTTCAAAGAGGTGCACAAACAGTCCAAGATGTGCCCTTATCAGCACCCCAAGGCAGTCAAGATTTTGAATTTCTTTTCATGCCCAACTCTAGCTTTAATGCCTCTTCCAGCCAACATAACAACCAACCAATCTCTGAAGTTGCTAGACCTTCAAAATCAAAGAGAAAAGCCAAAGCCAAAGCCAAAGCTACTGCGCATTCAAAGAGGTCTGCCAAAAATAATCATGCACCTTCAACTTCAAATAACCAACCAGTTGCACCTTCAAGAGCACTTGTTGATGAACACGATGATGCAGAAATTGATGATGAAGATGAGCAGCCAATTCTTAGGCCTAAGGTGATATCTGAAGCTAAAACTAGGCTTCAACGCAAGAAGATGCATCAGCCACCAACTGGTTCAAGGAAAATTGGCTTCAGGGGAGATGAGAATAGTGTGAGCAAGTCTACTAATATGCCATACTCACCAAGAAAGTTGGGTTGGAGAGGTGAACCATGTGTGACCTCAAATCAGTTAGAAGTAGCAAAGGAGAAGAAAATTGGGAAGTTGAAGGCAAAGAAGGGCAAGCATTAGGGCATAAGTGACTTGGTTCAAGTAGTTGTTTGTTTTTAAGTTTTTCAATATTATGTAATGTCACAATTAAACTTCATATTTTGTTATTTTTTGTTGTGAATCAGTCTTAGAAGTGGTTGTATTGATTTACTTCAAAAGTTTTTGGGTGCTTAGTTTTTGTGGGTTTCCATATATGTCAATGAAGTAGTCTTGTGGTTGAACATTTTGCAAAATATATGACAATGCCATTGTTAGTTATTCGGTTTGTCTTGTAGAATGGAAATTTTGTTTAAACCCGCCGTTGAATACGTTTGCCATTGTTAGTTATTGATACCTGTTGTGCTGTTTATTCAATTTGCCATTGTTAGTTACTGATCATGTGTTTATTGTATTTGGTTTGCCATTGCCATTATTCGGTTTGTCATATTTTATCAGGAGTGTCACTTGTCCTGGTTAAGATCAATGGAAATTATGGTGCATACAACAGCTAAAAAGATGAACATTTATGATTTATATAGCTATATTTCTCCGAGCATAAGGGTCATTGAGAAGATGAATGTAACATTTTTGGTATATCATGAAGTGAAGTTGCTGCAAATTTCCTAAGCCTAATCTTTTTGTACTTGTATAGTCTACCTGTCTGCTCTACCCTTGATTGACTCTTTACTAGAGTGCTGAAAGAGAAGGCATTTAGATTACTTGAACGAAACACCGTGTGCTTATACATGTCTAGTAACAACAGCATACCCAGGCATTACAACATCATGAACTCTACAAGACTGAAATCTTTATGGAGTTCCAGTAGTGAAAGTGTTGTCTAGTCATATAGAACTTTTCCAAACTAGAGAAGATGAATTAGTTAAGCAACTTAAAAAAGTGTAAAGAAATTGAGTTAAGGACAACTTATGAGCAAATGCAGAAATTCTTCATTAGTAACCAAAACACCAGCATTACAACAACTAGTGCACAATAAATTTAGTGGACATCAACACCAACTCACAAAAACTAACCTAACCAACCCAAAACAAAAACAAACAAAGACACTACAATTCTGCATTTTGTTGGTAGTTACAACAACCTACAATTACACTACATTATCTTGGCAATTACAAAACCAACAATTATAGCCCAAGACATTAGAAACAAGCTTATCAATTTGTGAACTTTCAACTCCAAGGTTTCCACTTTCTTCAAATTTGAACTTTCAATACCACTCTTCAACTCCAAGATTGACACTTTATCCTCCAATGTAGAAACTTTCTTCAAATCAGAAAATTCAGTATCATCTATATTCTTCAACTCTGAATTGATGTTGGACACTTTGTTGAGTTCTTGGCTTTCAATACCACCCATACCCTCCACGATCTTCTTCAAATGGTTTATTTCCTTCTAAATTAAATCCAATTTAACTTTTTTGTTGTGGATCATCGTTGACACATGAGGTGGAAGTTTACCATCGATCCAATCCCAATAACCACAAGAGTTTGACACAGGAAGACGACATTTGTAGAATCGACGTCCACCATTCTCAGGAGTCGTAGCAGTAAAATATCTTGCAATCAATCCGCACTTACAAGTACGAGACTAAACTTGTTGAGGAGAAGAAACAGACGAGGACGTGCTTGACATTTTAACAGAGCGAATGCAACAAACAACGATTGATTCGACGTGTTTACCGGACTTGTGTAGTCTCCTGAGTAAAGATTGAACTGCTTCTATGGCATACACTCCTAAAAAAGGAAACAAAATTAAGTTTTCAAGACTCACAAACATGAAAATTTAAAACTTTTAACCAAATATAGAAATTTCAAAAGATAATAATTTTTTTTTCATCAGAAAAATTAACTAGACCATGTCATGAAGCTCAAGAACAGAAATTAACTGAAAGAAAAGGGTATATATATTTGAGAAGGGGGGTAAATAAATACCTGTACTTGTAGAATTTTCTTGACTTTCTTTTTCCAATCTTCACAGTGAATGGAAATTTTGAAGACCAATGTCTGTAGAAAACTAAGAAGAAAATTGAATAATTCTAAAAACCCTAATAAGAAGATGAAGAAGAAGGTGGCGGCTGATTTTTTCGATGAAATGGGTTGGAGGGTTTCTTAGTCTATTAAATGGTTAGTTGAAAAGGGGTGGGTCGGGTTGGGGGGAAATGGGTTTTCCGATCAAGGTTATTAAAAAGTAATTAGTTTAGTTAATTTTATATGCCAACCAATAAAAACTTGCCACGTGTTTAATGAAATGGGTCTGTTAGCAATAAGGGTATTTTAGACCCAATAGATGGATGGTAAGGGTATTTGGAGGCTGAAAGTTGGATGGAGGGCATTTTTGCACCAATTTCAATAGTTCGAGGGTATTTTAGGCCCTTTTCCGAAAGTTTTATAAATGTAATGTCGGGTTGGTTCAGTTCGGTTTGACTTTTTTTTAGTTAAAGCCAAACCAAAACCAATTTTAGTTGGGTTTTTTTTCCAATACCAAACCATTAGTCGGTTTGGTGCGATTTGTTGGTTTTTTTTTGTACACCTCTAGCGTCAGACATAAGTTTTACGTTTTGCTTATAAGATAGAACTTGTGATCCATTAATTGAGCAGGTTCAATATCTTGAAATATCTTAAACTTTTGCCTTATAGATAAAACTAATCTATATCTACATCTTATGCTTGATGGACTACTAAAGCTTTGCCTAGCAGCAAATTTTCTGAAGTGAAGGCTATTTTTTTAAAAAAAAAATTGTTAAGCGAGCCAAAATATAAGAACCACCGCTTAGTGAGGTCATTTGTGAACTTAACTTGCGTCGTGCTAGTACTGGGCCATTTTCTGGCATTGGGCTGGATATTCTTGGATTGGATGAGATTTTTACCTACTACATCAGATAGTAAGCATTATATACAAGAAATACGAATTACATATTTTTTAAAACATATAATAATAATCTATTTATACACTAACCCTCTCCATTAATTAAAGGATATATTTCCATCGATACTCATTTACTTCACTCCCTCTTTTATCAGTCTTTCATAATTTTCTCTCTCCTCATAATTATCTCTTATGAAAAAGAAGAATTATCTCAAAGAGTCTCCCCTCTATAAGGTTGCCACCGAGAGAATTCTAATATTTTTTCTTCAAATGTTATTTATATGCTTTCAGCTTTTGAAAAAATGATTATTTATTTCAATTATATTATATGGGAATATTTTATGTAACGTTAGTATTCCATCAATATGTTATATATTTGTTTATACATTTTGTATACCTTAACGTGTTGGTTTGTTTTTCTACGATATACATGCTATCCTTAACAAAAGACCAGTTGCACTCAATACTTCACCTAGAACCTAAAATAGCATGGCTGCTTACGATTATAAATATTTGGCTAGTAATCTGAAATAAATTAAAAGGAGGGGTCGAGGAGGTTAATGTGGATTTTTTTTTTTTTTTAATAGATACTACTCCCTCCATTCCATATTAAGTGACCTTTTAGGCTTTTTATTTTGTTTTAAAATAAGTGACGCTTTAGGATTTCAAGAAGAAATTAATCCTATTCTTCCAAACTTACCCTTATTTATAATCAAGAATCATTAAATAACTTTTCTTTTTCTAAGCATTAATTAGGGGTAAGTTAGTTAAAATATCCATAATTTTCTAGGAGTAAGTAATTTCTTAAAGGGTGTGCATGAGCTAAAAGAGTCACTTATTATGGAATGGAGGGAGTACTGATAATATTTGACCAAACTGCTTTTTGGGAATTTTACACTGTGTGCCAATTATGGCAAAATATTTACCTGATTTAGCCCATGTTTTTTTAATTACCCGCCATAGCCATTTTTTTTCCTCTTCAACTTTTTTCCTTCCTCCCATTACACTTTTATATGTGATTTTTTTTTCCATTTTACAGCTACAGCTATGTTTTTATTTCTCCATTTACTTTGTTCTTGCTAGATGCAGTCATTTCTGGTGCGGTGTTTAGCATATGAGGCTAGATGCATGCACCTTCTTTTCATGTTCTGAAAGTCTCTCATTCATTCCTGATTATGGAAAAAAAAATCACATATACACGTTCCTCCGTGTATATGTTAAACTTCCCCATGTGGTTCAGGTTCTGTCCTTTGCGTTGGAAGTGAGTGGCACCGATTCCCCAAAGCTTATACATTATTATACACTTTTATACTAGTCTTATACATTAGTATACACTTTTATACAAAGGTTTATACATTGTCTACAGTAGATGTATAAATTTATATATTGTTGTATAATATTGTATACTAGTCTTATACATTATTATACACTTTTATACAGGGTGTATACATTGTCTACAGTAGGTGTATAAACTTGTATATTATTGTATAAAGGTGAATATTCAAGTTGGGCCATGAAATGTTAGGCTATAGGTTTGTAATTTAAAATATGGGCTATGAATATGTAATTTTGACCCATAAATTGTTTATAAGTGAAATTTTCCCTTTCATTTTCCAATATCAATAGGAGAAATTCTTCTTCTAGGAAGTTGAAGCGAATTAAATTACGAACTAAGCGAATTAAATTACGAACTGTAAAAATCAAACGTAGAAAAAGCATTAATTTGACTGCTAAATTTTGGAAAGCTCAGCCATATTTACTTTTGGCATGGAATACTTAAAGAGGAACCATTCGTTTTCTTGATCACTTAACTACAATGAATAGCGTCAAAGTGAATGGTATTCCCAAGTAGGGTTTGTTTGGAAAGCCACCTGGTAATTGGAATTGTTGTAATTACCCAGTATTCTAATTACAACTACCTGTTTGTTTGTCGTAACTGTAATTACAAGCGTGTTGTTTGGTTGCACAATTGTAATTACACAGTTTGTTTAACTTAAAAATAAAACTTAATTATCAAAAATTTAAAATTAATATTAAAAAATGCGTGCCTTTATAAATGATATTAAATTAGTTATTTAATAACACATTGTTTCTTGAAAATATATTAATTAATAATCATATATTTGTAACTAATGTTGTAAAAATTAATTGATATATATTTTTCAAATTAATAATATTTTAATTTTAATTAATTATAAAAATTAAAAGCAGACTTTTTTTGTGAGAACATCATAGATGGGATGTTTGACAAAAAAAAATATAAATATAATGTCATAACATATTCAAATGTTTGACAAAAAAAATCTATCAACTGTAAGTGAAAAATAAATAACATGCAATGTGAAATAACAAGTCAATAGTACTAAAGCAAATAAATTTAAATAGAAAATATAACCTAAATTCAAAATCCAAAAGAAAAAGTTTAACATAATACTCTTTTGTCAAATTCCAACATTACATAAGTAAGTTCCAACGTGACTTAAGTAAACATAATTTAAAAGAAAGGAAAAATAAAGTCTATAACCTCATTCATAACGAAATTCTATTTTAATAACGTCACTCATTATATGTCAAGTTTGTTAATGACTCATTCTTTCTAATAATAAGAGGTGTGGTTTCAAAAATTAGAATAATAGCAGGGTTATGTTAAATTAATAAAATAAAAATGTGAGCAATTACATGGAACTACAAGAAGTAAATGTTGGGATTGAGAAAAAAGGAAATGATAGATAAATAATATAAAAGAAAAATATATTTTAAAAAATAAAAATAATTAAAAAGTAAAAATAAAAAAACAAATTAAAATAAAACTAAAAAGTAATTCCGGAATTACAGGGTGTAATTACATTCAATTCTTAGCCCTCTCTTGAGAATTGGAGAGTGTAATTACATCCTCTCAATTACACCCAATTTTCACCTAACTGTGTAATTACTTGGTCAAACAAACAGACCAAACTGTGTAATTACACCCAAATTCCCATTACCTGGGTGGCTTTCCAAACAGGCCCTTAGTACAAAATAAATAAATTAAGGTGATACTCTCTCCATCCATTTTTACTTGTAATGTAATTGACTTGGCATGCCCATTAAGGACCCATAAATAGAATGACAATTTTACTATATCACCACGAATTATTACTAAGTAGCCTAATGATTGAAATTGATAAAACATACTTTAAAAACTTTCTGAGACCATTGGCAGAGGAACAGAGGGAGAGGGAAAGGCAGCAAAGGTCATCAATCTAAGACCATAGGAAAACGGGGAATTCCCCAATTGTAAGATGCAAAGAAAATGTGAAGTGTGAACGTGCTACACAAGGGATAATCCCACTACAATTGCAACAATCACCACTGGCAGAACCAGCACAGATGACTCCGACGGTATTGGAGTGAGAACTCCGGCAAAGAGTCATGGGCTGATATTGAAGAAGAATCAGGTATCGTCCAAACCCTAGCCCCAAATTCGACTACAAAGACATGGAGTAATGTTATAGGGAATACATTGCCTACTGAGGGGGGTTTGATTTGAAGGGAGCAAAAATACCTACTCCAAATGTAAAACTCACAATGGATGGTGTGAAAGAGGAGGAGATTGGATATTGGTACTCCGCAGTGGTTTGCTTTGTTCTTGGATCAAACCCTCCACTAACAATCGTAGAAGGATATTTTAAGCATATCTGGGGGCCCTTGGGAGTATACAAGGTTGCCTAGATCAGTAAAGGTGTGTTCATAGTAAGATTCCATAGTGGAGAGATTCGTACTAAGGCTGTTGAGGAGGGAATGGAAACCTTTGATAGAAAATCAGTGGTAGTGAAGCCTTGGAAGCCAGAAATAGAGATGAGTAGGGTTATGGTAGAGCAAGTGCCTATTTGGATTCGACTAGTAAGGCTGGATTTGAAGTACTGGGGGAAAACAACTTGGATAAAGATTGCCGGAATAATTGGAACTGCTATTAAGGCAGACATAGCTACAACTATAAAGGAAGAGCTCATGTATACCAAGGTCATAGTTGAAGTGCCTCTGAATCAAACATACCCTGAATTTGTGATGTTTGAAAATGAACTGGCCAGATATTTGAGCAACAAATAAAGTATGAATGGAAGCCAATACTATGTGATCACTTTGGAATTTTAGGCATGACATACAACAATGTAGAAGGCTTCAAAAATGGGCACGTGTGGCTCAGAACCCTCATGAACCTAAACAACCTTCTGAGGCTGATCCTGCTGCAAACTAAGAGAATGAGAAGGGAAAAACTGTACAAAATGGCCCAAGAAAGAAAAGGAAACCACAACTAAAAAGAGTGTTCATCCCTACTAGGAATATGTTTGTACCTCTTGGAGAACAAATAGTGAGTACTTCTGCAATTGTTACAGAGAAGCAGATAGCAACAATAAGCACATATGAGGGGACTAGACTGGTTCAACCTCAAGTCACAAGCCCAGCAAAGGGGTCTGCTGTGAATCAGGAGGTAACTACTAAAGTAGTTATTAAAAATAACGCTGGTGTTAGTGGAAAAACTGTAAAAGGAATGGGTCCCTATTCTAGGAGGGGAGGAGGGATCCTCCCCCAAATGGATAAAATTGGATTCTGGAACAATAGGGGCATGAACAGACAAGATAAACAGAGGAAGATATCTCTGTTTATGTATAATAACAAAGTTGGTCTGTTTGGGCTTCTAGAGACAAAGATTCAGAGATCAAAAGCTTCAATAGTTGCTCTTAATCTTTGTAAAGATTGGTCCTTTAGTACAAATCTGGCTCACCATCCTAGTGGAAGGATTTTGCTACTTTGGAACCCTTTATTGTTTACTGTTGGTATACTGAGAATGTCAGGACAGCTAGTGCACTGTGATGTGGAGCATAGGGGCACAAAACATAAATTTGTGTTAACAATGGTTTATGAGTTTAATGATTAGTCCCTTAGGAAGGATTTATGGCAAGATATTAAGCAAATTCATGGTACTACACAAGGTGCATGGGTAGTCATGGGTGATTTTAACTGTGTTCTAAATAGCAATGAAAGAGTGGGCAGACCTTTACCACTTTTATAGATTAAGGACTTCAAGCTCTGTGTGGGGGAATGCTCACTGCAAGAGCTTAGATCCTCAGGAGCATTCTACACATGGAATAACAAACATGATGAAAAAAGCAGGGTATACAGCAAAATAGATAGGGTATTGGTGAATGGAGCTTGGATCTCTACTCTCCCAAGTTCAGAAGTGCATTGTGGGAATGAGGGGCTAATGGACCACTGTCCAGCAATTATCACCTGGGATAATAGGAATCAGCACCCTCCTTACAGATTTAGCTACTTCAAAATGTGGAGAAAAGCTCCTGATTTCCACCAACAAGTAAAAACTAATTGGGACAGAAATATAGAAGGTATTCAGATGTTCAGATTAGTAGGCAAGCTCAATAGGCTCAAGTCTACTCTCAGAGGTATTAACAGAAAGCATTTCACGGATGTGGAAGTCACAAATGATAAAGTAAGGGAAGCTCTAGAGGAATGTCAAAGAGCATTACAGAAAGACCCTACAAACTGCCTATTAGTATCTACTGAAGTCCACCTTGCAAAAGAATACCAAAGATGGGATCAAGCCAGAACTCAGTTTTTAAAAGCAAAAGAGCAAAGTGCACTGGTTGAAAGAGAGAGACTTAAATACAAAGTATTTTCACAACATGCTTAAAGCTAGAACAAATGCTAATATAATCTTCACAATCAGAGATAGAAATGGAGACACCATCACTCACCTACCTGGTATGGCCAATGCTTTTGTGGACTTTTACACTTCACTAATTGGCACTTCATGTACAGATAGGTCAGAGTCTGCAGTTCTACTATCAAGAAGGGCCCTGTGGTCTCAGATGAACATAAAGAATTACTGGTAGGTGAGGTGACTGATATAGAGGTGAAGAAAGCTTTATGGGCAATTGGAGGGGACAAGGCACTAGGGCTTAATGGTTATGGCAGCCAATTCTTTAAAGACTACTGGGATACAGTTAGTAGTGATCTAATAGCAGGTGTTAAAGAGTTCTTCAGAGCAGGCAAGATTCTCAAGGTCTGGAACAACACTGTCTTGACCTTAGTACCCAAATCAGACCATGCAGAAGCAGTAGGTTACTATAGGCCTATAGCATGCTTCAATACCATATACAAAGTGGTTTCTAAAGTGTTATCAAACAGATTGAAAATAGTTTTACCTAGCATTATTTCAGCAAACCAAAGTGCATTTGTGAAAGGTAGAACTATAGTCCAAAATATCCTAATTTGTCAGGATTTAGTTAGACTATATAAAAGGAAACAAACCACCAGCATTTGCTTGATTAAAATAGATTTGAAGAAAGCATATGATATAGTGGAGTAGGAGATTGTAGAGGAAATGCTCCATGCCCTAGAATTTCCTTATTAGTGTATCAAATGGATCATGAATTGTTTAACTACAATCCAATACACAATTGTTATAAATGGAGAATTGTATGGTAATAATATCAAAGATGGATTGCGAAGTACTGTTGGATAAACTTACTGCCTGAATAAGGAGATAGGGCACCAAGCATCTCTCATATGCTAGAAGAGTGTTATTAATTAACTCTGTCCTCCTCCACATTCATAGTTATTGGTCCTCCATCATTCTTCTCCCAAAGCAAGTATTGAAAGCTATAAATGCCTTGTGCAGGAACAGTTTATGGGATGGGAAAGTGGCTACAAATAGGACTCTTTTAGTGGCATGGGATCTGGTGTAGGGCAAAACATAAAGGGGGTTTGGGAATCACTGATTGCATCAAATGAAATAAAGCTTCTATTACCAAATATGTTTGGAACATAACTCAAAAAGCTAATAACCTTTGGGTGAAATGGGTGAGTCATGTGTATTGTACTTAAAAGAAAATGAGTGGTGGCAGTACTCATACCCCATGGACTGCTGTTGGTATTGGAAAAAGATCTGTAAAATTAAGGACTTGTTAGCCCGTAGCTTTGTCCAGAATGGGTGGCAATGTGGCACTGGGAAATACACAATCAATAATGGTTGCAGATGGAGGATGGGAAATAGTGAGGTGTGGTACTGGGGAAGATGGGTGTGGAGCAGAGTAAACTTACCTAAACTAGGTATAATCCAAGATGATAAATATGCCATATGTGGGGTTATGCAGAGACAGTACAACACTTATTTTTTGAATGCAGATTCTCCGGCAATTCCTATAGACAATTCTCAACTGGATAGGAACAAGAGGTTACAACAAACTGATATTCAGGGCATGTTGAAGAGTTGTCAAGGTGCATAAACGGGAAAGGGTGCAGGGAGGTTGGAACAACTATCCTTGCAACTCTGGTTTACTGGATTTGGAAGGCAAGAAATAAAGCAATTTGGGACTTGAAGATACCAACACCAGATAACTGGACAAAGCAACTGATATAGGAATGCAAACTAAGAAAGTCTTCCTTTCTGTGTAGGAAACCAACTTAAGTGTTAAAGAAAGGGAATGGATAGATAAGCTACTCACTTAGAAGTTGTATTTTGTTTCTTTGTTCCGAGCATGTATAGTTAAAGTATATGAGGAAAGGTAGTAAAGGAGCATACATGTAACCGGTTGTGGTGATTCAACAATAAAAAAAATTCTTCACCAAAAGTTGTGCAACTAATAAAATTAAAATTCCTTGAACTTTCCAACCAATAATTAATAATAAGGTAAAATAGGTATGAAATGGTAAATTATCTCTTGGTTGCCAAATTGGACAATTATTTTTAATATACAAGACATGTAAAAATGGACAGAGGGGGTAGTACTTTTGTGCAGTGGCGGATCATCAACCCTCGAGCAACAAATTAGCCACACTCCAACTTTGCATCGACGACGATTGTCTTATTGTCCAGTTGTTGTATTTGGACGAATTCCCACAAATCCTCAACACATTCTTTTCTAGTACCAATTTCGTATTTGTGGGAGTTGACGTTGCTGAAGACATACGTAAACTGAAGGATGAATATGGTTTGGTGTGTAAACAAAGTAGCGATCTTCGTGTTTCTTATGACAATTATTGTCCTTGGGCGTTGTCTTATTCTCCAGGTTTGAAACAACTTGCTTATGAAATCTGAAGTCTTGATATCTCTAAACCAAAACCTGTTCGCATGAGCAATTGGGAGGCAAGGGTTCTTAGTGAGAGTCAAGTTGAACATGCATGCATTGATGCTTATTCTTCCTACAAGGTTTCTCACCAGCTATCCTTTATGGATCGAACTATTAATCGTTATTAGTAGTAAATTTGGAGTTTTAGATATGTTGACTGTCGTCTTTGCTTGTTCTTCCTTGTCGTCAACTTTATCTTTTTAGGTTTATTCGGCGGCATCCGAATTATCTACTTCCAGTGTTTAGGCTATTTACGTTGTCTTCAGTGTGAGGGGCGACCCACATAGAAAATTGTGGTGCTCGAGCACCCCTTAAACCCGTCTCGGAATATATATATATATTTCTATATAAAACTGTGAAAAATAGATATATTAAATTGGTAAGCACCCATTGCACAAATGTGCTTATGGGTGCTTTGGTTTGGATGTGGAATGTCAAATTCCATGTTTGTGTGAGGTTAGGGGTTCGATCCTCCACAAAGGTTATTTTTGGATACTCTTCTAGTTCTTATTTTTGTGTCTCATTGCTTTGTTTCTTAACTTTTTTAATGCATATTCTTCTTTTTTATTTTTACCAATTGACTTTTTCTTTCACTACTTACTTTGTTTTTTTTTTCTTTTTTCTTTTTTTCCCTTTCTAATTTGTCAAACTTCATCGCGGCAAAAAGTCTAAAAAGAAAAAGAAGAGAAAAATTATCACGTCCTAACCTGAATAGAGTAGTTTTTCTTTATGCTGGTTTTCCTTTTTGGACAACCGTCATTTATCGTTAAAGGAAAGCACCCAGGACCTTGAAATCCTGGATCTGGCGCTGAGTGTGTCTAATGCATCTTGGTTTTGTCGTATGGATTATTAATCGTAATTATGTTCAATTAGTTCTCCATTGTCTAATTGTGTTGCTGGTATCCTCACATTTAGTGGCGAAGCCATGAATATCATAAAGGGTATTCAAGGTTTAAAACTAATATTTTTAATTCTTAAACGGATGGAGCTTAGTTATTCTTCAAACGGAATGTGGTTAATCATTCTTGAAAAAGAAGGCCATTATCCCTCTAAATTAAATTAAAATTAAATTGCAGAATCCAAAAAGAAATCCTTATATTTGAAATGGTTCAGATAGACTTATTCAACAGGATTAAGAAGAACTTGACTTGATTCTGGGTAAACGTAAGTAAATGTATCCACCGAAGTATACATTACCTATACATGTAGACTGTATATGTTGTGTATAGATATGTATATTTAATATAAAATATACACTACCTATACATTATGTACATATTTTTGTAAATTAGATGCCTAAATGATATTTGGCTATAATTTTTACTTTATTCTGCATAATTGGACCATGAGTCTATGACAGAGAACAAGGATGGCCGGACATAAAGTTAAACTATACACGTGGCTGTAGAAAAGTTTCAGAGCTTTTACTGGGCCATGGCCGGATAACAATGATGGCCCAATCCAACCTCCTTCCAGTTGTTGGGCCGTCCACTTATAAAGCCCTGTTATCAGATTAGGCTGGACTGGTTTAGTTTGTCCCTGTCCACTTGATATGTTTAGCTATAATCGAGAGTTGAGCCCTCACGGACTATGAAATTTTTCCTCAAACTAGGAAAAGGCCTTTTTTTTTGCGCGGATTGCCCTTTATTTGGGTTGGTCTTTAATTTGGGATATTTTCACAAAGAGCTACCTTTTAGCTGTTTCTAACAAACTATAACTACAAGTTCATTATTTACAATTCGTAGCTGGTTTTTTCTATATTTAGGTCCTGGGCGCGTCGCATAAATATAGACTAAATACACGGAACTGTTGAGCAAATAATGCCTCTATTTAAGGGGAAAAAAACTTTTTCAAACTAAACAGAAATCTATTTTTAATGTTCCATAAATCACGCAAATCTTATTCTCTTCCATATCTAATCACATATCTCATTCAACATCTAATCATTCACATAAAATTTGAATTCAAAAACTCTCTTCATATTTTTTCCCAAAATATAACTAAAAAAAATCCCTTTTTAATGTTCCATAAATCATGCAAAGCTTGATTTGTTCATCAACTGAATTACACGTTTCACCGTGTAATTGCAACTTTTATATTTTTCTGAACTTTTTAGTTGTTTTTCATATATATTTTGGCTATATTTTTAATTGTATTTTGATTATTATGTTCAATATTATTTATTCTGGTTTCCGTTGACTATATTTAAGATATATTTTTCATATATTTTGACTATATTTAGAAAAATTTCATAAGAAAAAAAAGTTGCAGTGAAAACGTTGCTACCTCAATTATGAACTCAATTATGACTATATTTTGGCTATATTTTTTAATTATATTTTAATTAATATGTTCAATATTACTTATTCTAGTTTCTGTTGACTATATTTCAGATATATTTTTCAAAATTTCAGGAAAAAAAAATTGCAGTGAAAACGTTGTTACCTCAATTATGAACTCAACTTGAATTCGATATTTCAACAGATGAATTCAAATATATATATTCGTCGTTTAAAACACAAAAATAACAGAGAATCTTACATATTTTAGGAAATAGAGTTGAATTTTGGGGGTAAAAGGTTGAAATTAATGAGCAGTTAATACAGAGTAAAAAAAGAAAGTGAAAGAAATCAGAAACTGATTTGAAAAGCACGAAATTAGGGGAGATGGGGAGTTAGAAACGTGTATATTTAGGAAAAGGGGGGAGAGAGAAAGTGTGCAGCTAAAAAATAGGGGTGTGGGGAGTGGTAAGTTAATTGGTAGAAAAGTGGGTAGTTATAAGTTGTAAAAATATAATATTATAATTACTAAACTTAATTATTAAAAAGTATAGTTATGTTCCATAAATATGTAACATAATAAGCTATGCCAAGTAAAAATTACCTTTAATTTTTGCCCTTCAAATTGGTGGTCTTTAAATTTTACCCCTCACCTAACATCCCAAGGTTGTGGGTTAGAACCCTAGCTCAGTTAAAAAAAAAATTAAAAAAAAAATTGCAAGGCAGAATTTTGCAAATTTGCCCAGTAAAATTTTGCCTTAAGGCAGAATTGGGCTGCACAGGCAGAATTTCTGAATTTGCACCCATGTTGTCACCTTCATGTTGTCAGAATTTCTGGATTTGGCCATGGAAATGGATTTCAGAATTTGCACGGGCAGAAATTCTGCCTGTGCAGGCCAAATTCTGCCTGAAGGGCAAAATTTAAAGACCACCATTTTGAGGAGTAAAAATTAAAGACTACCCCTAGCGAAGGGCAATCTTGCAAATTGCCCGGAAAAGGACACTACCTAGCCTTTAGGAATTTGTTTAGCTCATGTTTGAGATTAATACAGTGATTTGACCTTTCGGCCCAAACTATTCTTAGGCGCTAGCTTAGCAGCCCATTCACTACAAAAAAAAAAAAAAAAAACCAGACTTTATTGTGATGACTAAAATCGCCACAAAGAGCAAAAGTTGCCACGAAAGGTTCATTACAAAACGATCAGACTTTTTTGTCGACTTTAAGTTCAAAAAGTCGTCACTAAATGTTCACTACTAAAAGATCAAAAAGACGTCACTAAAGCCAAAATTCAATATATTTTAATTTTGTCACTATTAGATTTTCTGAAATTCCTATAGAACCCAAGGGAAATAATTATGACACGTCATGTCTATGAAACATACTACTAGTAGATAATGTTTACCGATTTTTTTTCTTTTTCTGTCTAATATTTTTTTTATTAGCAGAGTTCGAATATTTTCCTTTTTTCGTGTCAAAATATGACATGCAAATTGGAAAATCGTACATAAATTTCAAAATTCGGATTAAGACAAATAATAAGACCGTCAGAAAAGGGGTCCCACAAACCGCACATAGATATGCCAATTGCCCTCAACATTATCTTCTAATGTTAGGAATGTTCCAAGCATCCTTTGACCATTTACAAAAGGTGAATAACCATGTCTTAAGGACACGTTTTTTCTTACCAAAACGACTTCGTTCCTTCTCGTCTTCTTCTTCCTCTCCAAGCTCAACATGAAATCCATTTCCATGGCCAAATCCTACCCATGTTGTCACCTTCAATGTATGTATACCCATCTTCTTTCATTTCTTCCAATAATGCTCTTTAAAGCTGCTATTTTTATTTTTTTTCAAGAATGTATCTTTCTATGTCTGATCTCTTTGTTATTCATATATTTTTTATACCCATATCGTGTTTTCTCATATTTCTTCTCCTTTCGGTTATGTTCCTTTTTTTTTTTAATGGTAGTGTTTGAAGAAAAAATGGGGACAAGGGATTTAAGTATTTTTGGATTATTTGAAATAAAAAAAATTAAAATGGGAAACCCTATTAGGAATTGTGACCAACTTCCTTTCCTTTTGTTTGGATAACAAAGAAATTAGTACAGTAGTAAATTTATACTCTCTTTTGGATAAATGCTTTATTCCAGCTGCACAAAGGGACAACTGTGATTTTCAATTTTTTTCTTTGTCATTTTCTATGTCTGTCTTTCTATGTTGGTGAAACGAATCTTCCATGTGATTGAGATTGTCTTGGCGTTGCCAACTTGTAACCAAGTACTATTAATATGTACAAGGATATATCCTTCTAAAAAAAAGGTACAAGGATATACATATGTATATGTATATTGTATTTTTTTTAAAATCAGCAAAATATTGAGTGCTGGAGTATTTCTTCAAGATCCATTTGTAGTTTGTGGAACATGAGAAAAAGTAGAGATTTTTTTAAGCTGTAGGATAATGTTGTTTACTTGCCTAAATTTGTATAGCCTTTTTAGCTAAGTAAATATATTTAAAATGGCAAAAAAGAAGTTTTCATTTGAATGTTTTGGTGTTTTGTGCCCATGTCTTTTGTTTTATTAAATAACCAGATTGGCTGTTCATTGTCTTTAGTGATGTAAAGTCATATTTCCAAGATTTGGAAGCAAGAACAAATTTGTTGTACAATGGCTTAGCCTTTCTGTTCCTAACTTATGTTTTTGTTATCAGCTAAAGGAGTTGGAGAGAGGTAGACAAAGAAGTCTTAGGGTTAGCTATGGATCATATACAGTCAAGGGAAAGTGATTTCGAGATAGATTTGGAGAGTGGGGGAACAACTAGTGATGAAGATGGAAGTAATAACTATGATCTGACTGGTGAAATTTCTAATAAAGAGTTGTATAAAGCGGGGAGTGGGCTTCGTGGAGTTCAATTATCCAATGGATCTGTAAGAAGCCAAGATGGTTCAAATACATATAATAAGAAATTTAGTGCTGATGAGCTTCCTGTTAGGTGTACAGAAATTTGGTCAAATAAAATCAGGGAAGAGATGGAAATTTTGAGGGACAACAAAATGGATATTGACAAGACAAAGAAGCCAAAGCCTCCTAAACCACCTAGACCCCCAAAGGGTCCATCATTAGATGCCTCTGACGTTAAGTTCGTCAAGGAAATATCTGAGCTTGCTATATGGAAGCGGAGAAGGACCGAAAGAATCAAGGCATTGAAGAAAGTTAAAAAGGAGAGTGGATCATCTTCGAAGATGAATATATTAGCAACGGTGATCACAATTCTGTTCTTGTTGGTTATTATATTTCAAGGTACGCTTCATGTCACAGGGCATCTGAGATTTTAATTCGTCAGTAGTATTGAGAGTATGAACTTCTTCATAACATTTGTTATCATGGAGATCTGTTGAATATTCTTCTTTTGACTTCTAAACCAAGTATATTGTTCCTATTTGGTTTATCTTGTATGAAAGCTAACAGAGTTTAGTGTTGATGCTATAGCTCTATGAGCTTACTGGTTGTAAATTCTTATTATTCCTTCTGTTTTTCACTGTTCTTGTTCAATGTTCCTTATGAGAACTGTCGACATGAATATAACATGGTATGCACACTCAGAAAAGTATGATGAGTTGCTAAGGAAATTTAATAAATAAGGAAGAAAGGGAGAGATCAAAATTCTAGCTTGCAGCAGTTGCCTTTATACAAAAATATATCTCCTTGCTTATTGAAAATGCTCCGAAGATTATATTAGCTTAATGCATGTAGTCAAATTAAGTTTGTCGTTTGTAAGAGCCAAAACCTCCTGATTTGCAATTTTAAGATTTCCTCTTCCTCTGGTTGAATCAGATAATATCAGAAGCTTACTGAAACTTGTTTTCTTCATTTTCCTTATTGTTTTTGAATGAAAATCTTAAGCTGGTTGAAATTGGCACACTTCTGGTGTTTCAATTGTAGCTGCATATATTTTGATGGCATTAAATAGGTTGTTTCTGGTTTTCCAGTTAGGCTATACAAGGTAGCTGAATGTGCTTCGTGAACAATGGCATATGATGTCTGTTCAAAGATTTTCCTAATATGTAGCTGAACTTTCTATATCACTGTTTATTGGAAGGGCCATTTTCTTATATCAATTTCTTGAAGATGTACTATTTACAGCTTTCCGGGAATACAGTTTATAATACATGTACAAATGAATTAGAAAATAAAAAGAAAATTGCATGATTTGGAGCTAAACTTCCTTGAGATGATCGTTATCTGTTAACAACTTGTTAAACTAAATGTGCTTTAGAAAAACTAATATTCACTCCTTGGTGGAAATTTTTTACAGGTGTTTTGGGCACTCGTGTATGACATCAGTGTGTATGTCGCCTTTAATTCAGTGGTAGGTTCACGTACAATTTCTTCTAAACCTTTCTGTCCGACTGGTCTATGATGCGGCATCTCAAACAGTTCTCATTCTACACTTTTATCTGCTTAACAAGTACCATTCACTTTAGATACTCCTGTCTGCTCAACAATCAGCCAGGGGCAGTTTTACAGGAGGTAACAAAGGAACTCCAACTTTTCAAAATCATATTTTAACTCTTCCTCTTCCGTTTTCTGTAAAAAAAGATGTTGGTCATGTGTTCCTTCCTCAAAATAGAAATGAGCTTTCACAAATGTCTAAAGAGAAGCATGGTTTATTAGGCACTTAAACAACTACCAGACCATGACATTATCTTGCTACATGAGAATTGTTTTCCTCCTTATAGGTACAGGAACTTTACCATGCAGCAACCAACTGCTTTACTGCAAGTTGGGAATGCTAGCGTAGGGTTACATCTCACTTTTGACAAGAAGGAAGCACACTTGATCATTTTACCATACCTAGTCTGTTTCAGTGTAAAGTGCCTATAAAAAAGTCTTGCTTGTAGATTTAATGTGTAAAGTAACAAGTGTGGTTTCTTATTCTCAAATATTCCCCTGGCCCCTAGCCAAAAAATTGAAATACAAAAAAGACACGATATGAGATGAGTCTGGGGAAAAGAATGATATCACTACTAGAGAAACAGGTTTGATCATTTAATAACTGTTACTTTCTTGCACCAATGCAGATCAGGGTTTTGTGGATTTGGAATGACGGAGGAACTGACTCGAACAAGTAAAATCATTTTGAATCTTTTGACAAATAGTGGCTGCTTATTGTACAGAAATGTAACAACTACTATGGATTTTGTAAAGAGCTCCTGATATTTGTAGGTGCTCTTAAGTAGCTAGAAAGAGGCACTCTGATTACATGCCCCTCGGAGCCATGCATGATTTTGGTGTTGTACTCTGGGAAACAAGAAGTTTAGAAAAGGGTCATTGCAGAGCTTCACTTGCGGAATAGAATTAACATATCTTGATTTGAGATATGCGCGGCATCACTGTTTAGGTCCTATTAACTCTTCGTGTATGTATGGCTCCTTTTCTCTATGTGATTCAATTTGACTTTTTTCAGATCAAACATCACACTAAAACATTATATAACAAGATTCCCAAAAGATAAAGAGATTGCTGCGACTGTTTCTAAAGCAGGTGAAAAGATTTCCCCGAAAATTATGCTCAACTAAACTTCATTGAAGAGAAGTTTTCAGTTTTTGCAATACCTTTAGAAACAAAGGCCCAATGTTATAGCTTTTTTAAATTATGACTTACTATTATTCTAAAGCTACCCTTTAGCTTACATATAAAACACGATAATATCGAATGGATGCACTAATGAATTAACACACTCAATAAAAGGAAAATAAAGAAGGCATTCGTTATTGATGTATGCTTTACAATGCAAATCCTTAATCGTCCTTTACTGATAAAACACAGTTCCTAAAAAAAAGCTTAATCAAAGTCAAATAACTGCCCCTTAGAAATTTCCATATCCAAGGAAGTACAATGCATCAGCATCAAGGCAGAAAGTGTTTCTTCAAGAAAAGGACCACCAGCAAGATGAGTTAATTAAGCTTTCACAGGCTCAGCTCTAGGCCTCCAAAGTCCCAGCCTGTATTTGTGGGTGTACTTCAGTATCAGCTTCCTCTGCAATAGCAAAAGCAAAGTGTCATGAAGGATTCATGGATGCAAAAACACAGCAAAAAGAATTGATGGTTGTAATTCAAACGACAGCCATATCCACTATGGTGCTATAAGATCAGAAAATAAAACAACATATAACTAGTTCTAAGTACTAGTCCACTCATTTTCTAGGGTTATCACTTTGGCGAAGAATCAGAACATCTCACATTGATCCCCAAAAGCAAGATTACACAGCTAAAGATTGCAAAGCGTTAAATTCGGCCACCGGGAAATAGTAGACTTCATCTGATCAGCAAAACTTCCACTTTCACTGCAGTTTATCGGGTTTTGGTCTCAATACAATATTCCAAACTCAGAAAATATCTGGTATTATCCATCTAGGCTTAGTTGTCATAGTCAACAATTCTATATCTTCAAAGACACAACATTGTGCAAGGTGAGCCAACTTAAATATTCACTCTAAGCTATGAATTTACTTTCAACCTTCATAATTATGTGTGACAACTAGACCAAAAAGTTAATTTTTCTACACTTATCATTTCCAGTTGTTGGGGCAGTCCAAAAGTGATCAAGTGTTATTCATTCTCGATTATTATAGACATGTTTTTAAAACTAACTTGAGAGTACAGATGTTTTGGAATACCCAAAGAGTGTTAAAAACGAAAACAGAACGAACCCAAGCCTCGCTTTCTCCACACTATCTTATAGTATAGCTCCACCTATGTCCTTGCTGGAATCCCTAGTCCAAGACCAACCATGAACCTCTGAGGTGTGCAACACAAGCATGTTGTGCATAATGATAATGGTGTGAGATCTCATAGATTAACTTTGCAGTTTGAAAAGTAAACTTCAAAAGAATCAAACTAACACAACGGACTAATTGATCATCTCAATAGGATAACTTGCATGGGACATCATCTTTAATCACATTACATCATTAAAATACATGTTTAAGCACACCACTAAGACAACTTATGCTCTTTTCCAGTAACAGTTCATCCTCAGCTATGAGGGACAGTAAACTACGATTTTTTTTTGTTTTGTTTTACAGGAAAATTTACAAGGGACCAAACTTCTCCATGGAGACACTATTCACTCAAGAGCTCAGTGACCCACTAAATCAGATCATAAAAGCATAAGAAGAATTTTATGTCGATTAACATTTAGATGCAAAAGCTTAAGAACCAAAATTGGATGCTCTTAAATGCATATCAGAAAACAAAACTGGATTCTAACGTATGAATAAATAACTACTATCATACACCAAAAACACTTTGGGCATTTCAAGTGAACTGGAAAGTAACATTTATAGATATCTAGCACAAAAACTAACCAACTCAATCTTATGCGTATGAATTTCAGATTCCTCTAGGAGGAAATCTGGATCAAGTCCCGAAATAAGGCACATATTAACTTGGAACAGTAAGTCCAATTCAGGAAATGGTCAATGTCAAAAAATAGAAAGTACCATCATTAACATACTGATAGGTACAACCAAGAATATATTAAACTTCTTTTGGCTAATAAATGTGAAGTGTTACCATAACAAAAAAAAAATATACACCTAGAGAGCACCTAATGCCTTGGTCACCTTCTAGGAAGAGTGCCTAAGACAAAAGACCTCTAAGAAAAGTAATTACAAAATTGGCGTATGAAAGTCTCGCATCTACGAGCTCTCAGGTAGCCCCTAAGCATGTCTACATCTCTCGTTCACTCCTATTTGTATAGGTGGTATTGCAAAATTACTATGTACAGTATTGCCTTTAAAGAACTTCAGATTTATAGCACTCCGTTATAAATGTGTTCTACCATCCTGACAGAGGAAACAACCACAGAGATCTAAGCCCTTAAGTTTCGAAGATTTACTTTAAAGCTGGAAAACAGTTCACATCCCAGCTGGTCTCTATTTCACTTTCTCATAGTAGTAATTTATTTGTCTCATCGCCGTCTTCTCAACAAGCACAAAATGCATAAAGAATGTCATGTTCATCTTCCTCCTCCTTTCCATTTCCACAAAATTCACAAAAGATTATACAAGTAAACGCCAGTATTTTTGGGATTGGTCATGTGAACTTTGAGTTCATGTTGCTCTATTTAAGCTCGTGGAGTGATAACTTATACGAAAACAACAATTATGTGTCAGGGATCCTAATCCTCAATTAGTTGAGGAAGCACTAATCAGTTATGACCAGTTATTCGCTATCTATATTGCTCTACATAAAAAATATTGAGATTTTCATAATGAAGCAATATAAAAAGGAAAGGGATAAAAAAATACTGACATGTTTACAAGGGATGCCAAGTTTCTTGAGTTTAAGAGTACGAGTAACTAGAAGCTTCGAGAAATCTCCAATCTCTGATTCAAGTTTCTCTACATGCGTCTCTACCCCTTTCCCTACTCCATTCAAGAACTCTGGTATCCCAACCTTCACTGCACCCACCAAAAGTACCAAATTATTATGATTTACTACCAAATTGAAAGGTTGAAATTGAATTAATTACCTATGTAAGGATTGGATTTGGAGGAAAAGCTAGCAAGCCCAGATGGCAATGAGTTTGAAAGTATTCTTCTGTTGGAAAATAGAAATTGCCTCCACGCCATTGTTGAGCAAAACTGTGGATTAAGCTTTTCCGGAACAAAACCCTTACACAACTGTGCAAAGATGAGGGAATGATCAATGTAGTCCTTAAGGTATCGGGGTTGTTTATTTTGGTACTTAATACATGTATTACCTTTGGTATAGGGGTTTTATAAAATCGGGAAAAAAAAAAAAAAACAGATTTTTAATAGAAGTCATTTTTCTAGATTTTTTTTACGAAAATCAATTTTTCAGATTTTTTAAAAAGTTTGCCACGTAGGCACCACATATTTATGAAAGTAGAGGAGTATTTTTTTACCCTTTTCCCTAAAAACAATTGCATTTGGTCCTAAACTCAAAAATTAATATAGTAGATTTTTAATTAAATGGGAAATTTACGCTCTATGTCTGCTGGGAGAAGTATTTATGCCGTGTAGCACATATTTTGAGTGTATTACCCGATTTAGCTCATATTTGTCTATAAATACATTTTATACACTATTATATACTTTTATACGAGGTTGATAAAATTTTGTTGTTAACTTTAACAATTTGCCATGTGCACCTCACATGGATGGGAGGACCCGATAAAAAACTGAAAGAAGGAATTGACATTCAATAACTAGTTAAATTTTATCTTAATTGCCAAAAAAAAAAAAAAAATCATGCCTAGTTGAATAAGAAAGCAGGACTGGCAGTAAAATTTGATGAGGTCCACACCCATTCAATTGATGAAGAGGAAAAGTGAAGTCTGGACATGAGTTTGTCTCTAACAAGTTGGTCACTTGAAGACTATGTCGCGGACATCTTGCACTTGAAGACTATGTTACGACATCTTGCAATTGAAGACTATGTCGCGACATTTGCAATTGTTTCCTTCATTATGATTGGTTAAGAGGGAGCCAACTTTTCCTATAAATAGCCTTCAGGCTTCTCATTCTACACACCAACGAAAAGAGAGAAAGAGTGAGGCATCACAGACAAGGTTAGAAATTGTCTGTGAGGGAAAATAGAGAGTGTGAGCGATATTGTAGTGATGTGTGAAAATCTTAAAAGAGGGTTATTTCTTTTGAGTGTGTAGTGGTCTTTGGAGTATTTTACTCAGGCCTACAAAGTGTAAAATCCTTGCTATAGTGATATCAGTTGCTCCTCTCGGCCCGTGATTTTTTTTTATTTATTTTTTTTAAATTAAGCCCGTTTGGGCATTTTATTAAAATGAAGCAAAAAGCAAAAAAACAAAAAGGCTGAGCCCAAAAGTGACCCAGCCCCACATCAACAGTAAACATCCAAATAGAACAAAAAAAATGATTTGCCCTATCTGCTTTTTGTTGCCTCATTTATCACTTTTGCCTTAGCTTTTCCTTTAGGTGCACATCCGCCTCTTCTTCTTGTCATCACTTCTCATCGTTGCTGTGCTAATGAGGTTGCAAATGCTCTCAAACTCCTTCATTGTGTCCTCGAAATCACAGGTATTTTCCTTGTTTCTTGAATCTTGTACGCATCTGTCGAATTTGACCATTATAGCTGCTAACATTCTAATTGTTTTCATGTATATGCTGGAATCATGAATTTCCCTTTTGGGTTTCCACGTAAAAATCTTGGTGTCATTATCGCTCTTTTTATTCTTGTTAATTGATCGTATCACGTTGCTACTTTATTATTCAGCTGTTAATACCGTGAATATTATTTCTGTGGCGGGTTTATTCCCAACAACTGGTATCAGAGCACAGGTTCTGCTCATTCACGGAAATATTTTTTGCGGTGGGTCGTACTATACTCGGTGAAAAAAAAAATCTGGAGTAAAGTACGAGGTAGCAACATTCAACGGTGATAGCGGTTTCTCAACATGGCAGAGAAAGATGAGGGATTTGCTCATCCAACAAGGATTGCACAAGCCACTAGTGGGAAAATCCAAAAAACCCGAATCCATGAAAATTGAGGATTGGGAGAAAATGGATGAAAAGGCAGCTACTGCAATCAGGTTGCACTTAACAGATGATGTGGTCAATAACATCACCGACGAAGAAAGTGCATGTGGTATCTGGACAAGGTTGGAAAACCTGTACATGTCCAAGACGTTGACAAACAAATTGTACCTAAAGAAGCAATTATACGCCCTACATATAGGTGAAGGTACAAATTTTTTGTCATATTTAAATGTGCTTAATGGATTAATCATGCAGCTAGTCAACCTCGGAGTAAAGATCGAGGAGGAAGATAAAGCCATTGTGCTCTTGAACTCATTGCCATCTTCTTACGATAATTTGGCAACAACCATCTTGCATAGTAAGGACTCAATTGAGCTGAAGGATGTCATATCAGCTCTTCTACTCAATGAGAAGATGAGAAAGAAGCCTGAAAATCATGGTCAGGCTCTCATCACAGAAAGTAGAGGCAGGAGTTACCAAAGGGGTTCGAGCAACTATTGTAGATCTGGAGCTCGTGGGAAATCTAAGATTCGATCCAAGTCAAAAGCCAGAAATTGCTACAATTGCGATCAACCAGGTCACTACAAAAGAGATTGTCCAAATCTAAAAAGGGGCAAAGGTGAAAGCAGTGGCCAGAAGAATGACGACAACACAACTGCCACGGTGCAAAACAATGATAATGTTGTTCTCTTCATAAACGAGGAAGAGGAATGCATGCACTTGGCAGGTTCAGAGTAGGAATGGGTGGTTGACACAGCAACATCTTACCATGCCACACCGGTAAGAGACCTTTTCTGCAGATATGTAGCAGGAGATTTTGGCACTGTGAAAATGGGTAACAGCAGTTACTCAAAGATTGCGGGGATCGAAGACATTTGTATTAAGACAAATGTCGGATGCTTATTGGTTCTGAAAGACGTGCGCAATGTACCTAATTTGAGGTTGAACTTGATCTCGGGAATTGCTTTGGACCGAGACAGATACGAGAACTATTTTGCAAATCGAAAATGGAGGCTCACCAAAGGATCATTGGTGATTGCAAAAGGAGTTTCTTGTGGCACGTTGTACAAGACAAATGCAGAAATATGTCGAGGTGAACTGAATGCGGCTCAAGATAAGATTTCTGTAGATTTGTGGCACAGAAGAATGGGTTATATGAGCGAGAAAGGATTGCAAATTCTTGCCAAGAAATCATTTATTTCTTTTGCCAAAGGTACAACGATAAAACCATGTGACTACTGTTTATTTGGTAAGCAGCATAGAGTCTCATTTCAGACATCGTCTGAAAGAAAATTGAATATACTTGATTTGGTATATTCTGACGTTTGTGGTCCAATAGAGATAGAATCGATGAGTGGTAACAAATATTTTGTTACTTTTATTGATGATGCTTCACGAAAATTGTGGGTTTATATCTTGAAAACCAAAGATCAGGTGTTTCAAGTTTTCAAGAAGTTTCATGCTCTGATGGAAAGGGAGACAGGTCGAAAGCTAAAGCATCTCTGCAGTGACAATGGAGGTGAGTACACTTCAAGGGAATTTGAAGGGTACTGTTCAAGCCATGGGATCAAACATGAAAAGACAGTTCCTGGAATCCCACAATGCAATGGTGTAGTTGAGAGGATTAATCGCACCATTGTTGAGAAGGTGAGAAGCATGCTCAGAATGGCTAAACTGCCTAAGTCATTCTGGGGTGAAGCAGTTCAGACAACTTGTTACCCGATCAATAGGAGTCCATTAGTTCTATTGGAGTTTGACATCTTAGAGATAGTTTGGACCAACAAGGAGGTGTCCTACTCGCATCTGAAGGTGTTCGGTTGCAGAGCTTTTGCACATGTACCGAAAGAGCAGAGAACAAAGCTGGATGCTAAATCTGTTCCCTGCATATTCATCGGATATGGAGATGAAGAGTTCGGGTACAGACTGTGGGATCTTGTAAAGAAGAAGGTCATCAGAAGCAGAGACGTAGTCTTTCGAGAAAGTAAAATTGGAACTGCTGATGATCTGTCAGAGAAGGCTAAGAATGGTATAGTCCCTAACCTTGTTATCATTCCTTGTATCCATCCCATAAGTGCAGAAAGTACGATCGACGAGGTTGCCGAGCAGGGGAGCAACCTAACGAGATTGCTGAGCAGGGGGAGAAACTTGGTGAATATGCTGAGCAACTTGAGTACCCTACTCAGGAAGAACAAGAACAATCTCAACCTCTGAGGAGATCAGAAAGGCAAAGGGTAGAGTCATCCAAATACCCTTCCTCAGAGTATGTCCTCGTTAGTGATAAGGAGGAGCCAGAAAGTCTGAAGGAGATGTTGTTCCATACATAAAAGAGCAGTGGATAAAAGCCATGCAAGAAGAGATGGAATCTCTACATAAAAATGGCACGTACAAGCTGGTTGAACTTCCAAAGGGCAAAAGACCACTCAAAAGCAAGTGGGTCTTCAAGCTCAAGATAGGTGAAAATGGCAAGCTAGTCAGATATAAAGCTCGATTAGTGGTAAAAGGCTTCGAACAGAAAAAAGGTATTGATTTTGACGAAATTTTTAACTGTTGTCGAAATGACTTCTATTCGAACCATTTTGAGCTTAGAAGTTAGCCTAGATCTTGAAATGGAGCAGTTGGACGTGAAAACTCCATTTCTTCATGGAGATTTGAAAGAGAAAATCTATATGGAGCAGCTAGAAGGATTTGAAGTATCAGGAAAGAAACACATGGTGTGCAAATTGAATAAGAGTCTTTATGGGTTGAAGCAGGCACCAAGACAGTGGTACAAGAAGTTTGACTCATTCATGAAAAGTCAAACTTACACAAAGAGCTATTCTAATCCATGTGTATACTTCAAAAGATTTTCTGACAACAATTTTATTATTTTGTTGTTGTATGTGGATGACATGTTAATTGTAGGACAAGACAAAGAGCTGATTGCCAAGTTGAAGGGAGATTTTTCCAAATCATTTGACATGAAAGACTTGGGCCCCGCATAACAAATTCTGGGGATGAAGATTGTTCGATAACGAACAAGTAGAAAGTTGTGGCTATCTCAGCAGAAGTACATTGAACGTGTACTAGAACGCTTCAACATGAAGAGTGCTAAACCCGTTAGCACGTCTCTTCCTGGTCATTTGAAGTTGAGCAAACAGATGTGTCCTACAACAAAGGAGGAGAAAGAGGGCATGGCCAAAGTTCCTTATTCGTCAGCAGTCGGAAGCTTGATGTATGCAATGGTATGCACTAGACCTGATATTGCTCATGCAGTGGGTGTTGTTAGTAGGTTTCTTGAAAATCCTGGAAAATAACACTGGGAAGCAGTCAAGTGGATACTCAAGTACTTGAGAGGTACCACTGGAGACTGCTTATGTTTTGGAGGATCAGATCCTATCCTGACAGGATATACAGATGTAGATATGGCAGGTGATCTTGATCATAGAAAATCCACTACTGGATATTTGTGTACTTTTTCAGGAGGAGCTATATTATGGCAGTCAAAGTTGCAGAAGTGTGCTGCACTCTCAACAACTGAGGCAGAGTACATTGCCGCCACTGAAGCTGGCAAGGAGATGATATGGCTGAAACGGTTCCTTTAAGAGCTTGTATTGCATCAGGAGGAGTATGTCGTCTATTGTGACAGTCAAAGTGCAATAGACTTGAGCAAGAATTCCATGTACCATGCAAGGATGAAACACATCGACGTGAGATATCACTGGATTCGGGAAAAGATAGAGGACGGATCTATGCAGGTCAAAAAGATCCCTATATCTGAGAATCCTTCGGATATGCTGACCAAGGTGGTACTAAGAGACAAGTTCGAGCTATGCAAGGAACTTGTCGGGATGCACTCAAACTAGAAGCCTGGTGTTACCTCCTTCCGGTGAATGGGTCCGGATGGGGAGATTGATGAGGTCCACACCCATTCAATTGATGAAGAGGAAAAGTGAAGTCTGGACATGAGTTTGTCTCTAACAAGTTGGCCACTTGAAGACTATGTGATGACATCTTGCACTTGAAGACTATGTCACGACATCTTGCACTTGAAGACTATGTCACGACATCTTGCAATTGAAGACTATGTCACGACATCTTGCACTTGAAGACTATGTCACGACATCTTGCAATTGAAGACTATGTCACGACATCTTGCACTTGAAGACTATGTCACGACATCTTGCAATTGAAGACTATGTCGCGACATTTACAATTGTTTCCTTCATTATGATTGGTTAAGAAGAAGCCAACTTTTCCTATATATAGAAGCCTTCAGGCTTCTCATTCTACACACCAATGAAAAGAGAGAAAGAGTGAGGCATCACAGACAGGGTTAGAAATTGTCTGTGAGAAAAAATAGAGAGTGTGAGCGATATTGTAGTGAGGTGTGAAAATCTTAAAAGAGGGTTATTTCTTTTGAGTGTGTAGTGGTCTTTGGAGAATTTTACTTAGACCTACAAAGTGTAAAATCCTTGCTATAGTGATATCAGTTGCTCCTCTCGGCCCGTGGTTTTTCCCTTTTGGGTTTCCACGTAAAAATCTTGGTGTCATTATCGCTCTTTTTATTCTTGTTGATTAATCGTATCGCGTTGCTACTTTATTATTTTGTTGTTAATACCATGAATATTATTTCTGCGGCGGGTTTATTCCCAACAAAATTGTCGTTTTTAATTTTTGGAAAAGAGATGAGAAAGTCTCTTCCTAACGCAGGGTTTGGACTTTGGAGAAAAGATTTTGGCCAAAAAAGTGGGTCTTCATTAATTTGCAAACACACATGATGTACATATAACACAAAAAGTGTTAAAATTATAGCCAATATTGAAAAAATTGTTAGCTTTAGGGTTAGGACTAAATGCATCTATCTCTCACATATATCAGGGTATATATTGGTCAAGGGTGATATATGAGGCACCGAAATAAAGTTTGGTAATTTCTTCGCACAAAGATAGTGGAACTCACTTAACACAATTATCTTTTTTCATGAAAATTACCAACTGTATAAGAGGGGTCTATTTTCTATTATTATGATTATATATTATGAGGAAGAGAATGTTAGGCATCATTTTTGAATTTTTTGTGGGGTTTAAATATTTTTAAGCATCAATTAAGAAAAGACAAAATGGGGACTTATTAGAAGGCCTTTTTAATTACATCTTTTTCTTTCTTAACAAAAAAAATATCATTGAATGAGGACTCGAACACTGGAAAATACCTTGTTTTTCTGAATTCCAACTTTTCTCAAGTTGTATTTTTTTTCTAACAAAAAAAAAAAAAAACTATAACTACTTTGAGCTTACTGAAAAGTTTAGTTCGCCTACGCTTAAAAATAAATAAAAGAGCTGATGAAATTTTAGTAATCTAGTTGATTGATTATTTTAGTTTCGTCATGTCAATGAACATCGATTAAAAACAACAACAATATATCCCGTGTAATCCCACGAGATTCTTCACCTTATGATCCCTTTCCTATGTATATTTAAGAAAAAGCTGATGGCAAGGAAATGGACTCCATGGCCCAACAATATATTGGATAATCTGTCGAGATGCATTTTGGACTAAATTGATAGTATTCAAACGAAAAAAAAATGGATCCAAATCCAATAACCACTTTGAGTAAGGCTCTAGCCACATCATGTGCCTGCCTTTATTTTTCTTAAAAAGTTTCGTCAATTGTTTGGTATACATGTTTCTCTAATTGATTATAGTTAAATGCATAACAAATTCTTGCAAAATATATAGAAATGCGAGCCGGGCATCTCAAGGAGAGTATATTAGTGATCGGGCCATACTAAACTTAAGCAAGAATCATGGGCAGAACCTCACGTCACATCCCCGTGTTGGGGTGAAAAGTCTTGTTTTGATTTCTATATAGGTAGCTTATCATGTAAGCTAACGTATCTTCATCTCATCTTTTGTAACCTATCACTTACTTTTTCTCTCAAAAAATATACATCCGGGCACGTTGATTATTTTCGAATACATATTTATCTTGCTTGATTTTATCATTTCTTAGGATCGGTTCTTTCAATCTAACTCTTATAATCACGAATATAAACCCGAAAGGAGAGTTTCCGAGATTGGATATGACCCATTTGTCTTTAAACCCTTGAAATAAAAATCTCTAACTGATTATCCGTTTTCACCGGAAAACAAAATGACCATAGATAAACATTATGGAATTGGAAAATGAAATGAGAAAAGTTAATACTTAATGGATTGTAAAAGCTTGGTACCGCAAATCTTCTTGAGAAATAAATTCACTCACTTCCTTAATTATAAGTAGGCGTTTGGACATGCGATTTCATGTCATGAGATGAAATAATCGTTTGGACATGCGATTTCATCTCATAAGATGAAATCCCAAATCATCCAAAAAGGCATGATTTGGGATTTCAAATCATGATTTCAAAATTGTTAAATGTAAAACTTGACTCGTAAGTTTATATTTTGTAAAAAAAGACCCATAAGTTGGTAGTTATTTTTAACAATTACTCCCACCAATCATTTACTAACCTCATTAACTTTTACCGACTGTTATTTATATTCGTACCATGTGGGAGGGTTATATTAAAGAGTGATTACATTATTATTCATGTTAATTTCCTTTTTATTGAACTAAAGTTTGATCAATTGATATTTTATTTTTTTGAAAGGCCTTCTAATATTGTATTAATTTTGTTATGAACTATGACTTGCTCATTTAGTAAGATTGTATAAGAATTGAGAAAGTTTTGATAGTTTTCACCACTTGTAGGATTTTTATGTCTATAAGAAAAAAATAAAACTTAAAAAATTTAAATTGCATATCCAAATATAATTTCATCTCATAATTTCAAATCATGTCCAAACGGATCGTAAGTTTACATTCTTGACTCTCTTTTTTTTTTGGGGGGGTTTGTTAATTGTCATTTGACGTAGGAACTATTTTTCGTACATCTCTACAAATATCCCAAATATTCTACCAATCTCTATCCCACCTGTTGGCCACGTAGTCAGTGGAAGAAAAAAGATGATGTGCTTGGGAATAGCATCCTATGAAAAGGAGGAGACAACGCAAAATTCTGGAAGTTTGGGGAATGTTTTAGACGTTAAGGAAACTTAGCTGGCTTTTTTAGCGGCTCAATTAGCGCAATTAACGATTTTAGAATCAAGAGTCAAGACCACTCATAAAGTTGTCTTTTTTCTAGTTTCTGCTAGACACTTTGACAGTGCTCCATACTGTTAGCATTTTGAAGTTATTTTCCCGCTATAAGTTATCCAAGTCCAATCTTTAAAAAATAATTTTAAGATAGGTTTTCGCGGTAAAGGAGGAAAATAATTACTATGTTAATTTGAGAAGATTTTAATGTCTCTAATCTTTTTTGCTAGTAAAACAAGGGAAGTGAAGGAGATTTGAAGAAGAGAAATTATGTGAAATCGATTAAAGAACATAAGAAGATCGTCTGGCACTTTTTATGTAACTTATACGTTTTCCCCATAATAAAGTTAGCCCCCGTTTGGCCATAAGCATTATTCATTTTATTCCGGATTTTTTTTTTTTACTTTTTTTTGGAATCAGCGTTTGGCCATGAGAATTTCGAATACAACTTGAAGTTGTATTCCGGAATACCAAAAACTCAAAAAAATTATTTTTCAAATTTTTCACTTTTTTACAACTACATTTCACCAAAATCTACAATTTCAAAAATTATGGCCAAACACAACTCCAACTCCAAAATTTCAAAAAAAAAGTGAAATTTTTTTCGGTATCTATGAACAAACTGAGCCTAAGTAAAATTTTAATGTATAATGGCAGTATGGTACACATTTATTTTGAGTACTCTATCAAATAAATGTGTATGGACATACTAGAAAGGAAAAAAAATGAAAGGAAGAAAAAACAGTTGCAAAAAGTAAGGGGAGAAATGGATTTTTGGTCCTTTACAAACTCTTTTAGTTTTATGATCTTTTAACAAAAGATTTTTAATTTTTTCACATAAAAGATCTGAAAAAAACATATAAAAGATTTGAAAAAAAATATTTTCTTTTATTCAAATTGTAAAAGGCCAAGAGATCTTAGTTCCTATTGTTCTTCATTAAAATAAACAACAAGGTGGAACTAGTCAACACGCTTATAAAAATTTAAAATTTATATACACTATACTAGACAGTAATATAGGTAGACTCTAAGTCATTTTTGCTACTTTATGGGAATACATCATAAATAAACTATGTGGTACATTACATATAGTAGCTAGTGTCTGTCACTTACATCCACTTATGTTTTCTCACATTTCTTTCCGAAAAAATACTTTATTTTATAATAATAGTATTTGTATTAATTTATGCACACTTCTACTAATTTAAGAAAGTATCTGCTAATGTTTTCTCACATTTCTTCCCGAAAATACTATTGTCTGAACCCCCAAACAAAAAGGAAAACATAAAGCAATTTCTGGAGATCACACAACAGACACAAAGGAGGAATAGTGTTTGAACTTTGTTCATTAGTTAGAATAAACGAGAATCAGAGTTACTAGTATTATATTTCGAATGGTGAATTGAGTGATCTATTTTGTTTAATTGAATAGTTAATTGATAAATGTAACTTTAGCCTTTGGATTACCTTTTTCTAATAAACTACTATTATCACTTTAGAGGTTCAAAACACACACCGTGTGGCGTAGCTCGAACATAAATTGTTTATAAACACATATTTGTTGTCTGAAAATCAAAGATAAAAAATGGAGTAAGAAATTGCATGCTTCATTTTGAAGAAATTACTAATAAGTTAGAGAGTCGTCACATTTATAAACGCTGCCTGATTTAATGAACTCACTTTAACTCGTCAAATCAATCAAATTAGACCTTGAAAAACTTACACTTGAAGGACTTCTGGTTATAGATTCGTTGAGAAATGGCTTCATCTCATTTGCTTTTCAATGGAAAAACAAAACTCTCTACTTTATTTTCAAATGATTGAGAATTCCGTTTGGAGCTAATTTTTAGAACAACCCAACTCTTCGAAACTTGAGGATAATGTGCACCATTTTTTTTACCTTTCTCCACTTAAATACAACAAATTATATACACATCCAACAACTTATATACAAATAGCAAAAGGTACTAGAGACTAAAACATCTAAGTCTAAATAAAGGGTAAAAAAAGGACCTGCAGTTCACTATTATTATGAGTTCCGTACTAGCTTCACTAAAAAAGTGAAAAAGAGAAAAATTAAAAAAAGTTGAGTACCCCAGGCAGGTAAATTGACAAAATTACCCTCAGCCATAGAGCAGTCCACCAGTCAAAGGCACTCTCCACGTGCTGGGTACAGTCATCATCTTTCTAAAACTAAACTATACTGGCGTCCAATATCCGGTCACCGGCCGACTAACTTCCGGCTATCCCGCTGTAGAAACCTCTCTTAGATAAAGTATCAGAGAGTACATCCACAGAAAACGAAGAAGAAACAGAGAAAGGAGACGAGAGCAACAGATTCAACGGCAGAGATGATAGACCAAACAATAGAATCAACGATGGAGAAAGGCAAGTCAAGGTCCGGCCATGACCACGACCACGACCACTGCCTAGGTGAGAAAGCAAAGCTGATACTATCCCATGGAAAATAGGACGCCGAAACGACACCGTTCTGACCTCTCGGACTACTCCAATACGAAGTAAACAGCCTTGGCCACCTCATAAACGACGTCGGAACTGAGAAACTAACTCTTAGCCACCTGAATGCTGACGTGGACGACGCCATCTCTCTTGACAGATATCTTTATTTTATTTGGCCAAAAGGATTTCTCCTATATATTCTTTGTCACGAGGGGATTCTAGCAAGTCGTAAAGTTTGGGCTTACACATATAGAAAAATTCTCAAACTATTTATTCTGTCTGGTTTGAACGAATAGAGAAATGAAATTTGAATTTAGTTGAATAAGGAGCGTTTGAATATGATTTGAAATAAATTATGATTTCACATACATGCAATTTGAATTTCTTAAGTTAGTATTTTTTTTTTATAGATATAAAAACCTTTATAAGTTGTGAAAATTATCAAAGTATTCTTAATTTTTATACAATCTTACCAAATGAGCAAGTTATAGTTCATAATAAAATTAATACGCTACCAGAATTCTTTTTTTAAAAAATATTTACAACATCAATTGATCAAACTTTAGTTTCATAAAAAAGAAAATTTAACATGAATAGTAATGTAACTACTCTTTAATATAATCCTCCCACATGGTAAACATAAATAAAGGTTAGTAAATGGATGATGAGAGTAATTATTAAAAATATGTACCAACTTATGGTCTTTTTTTACAAAATATAAACTTATGAGTTAAATTTTATATTTAAAATTTTTGAAATCATAGTTTGAAATTCCAAATTGTACATTTCTGAATTATTTGAGATTTCAAACCAAAATTTGAAACCATGAGATTTCAAATCGCATGTGCAAACGCCTACTGAGAATACTTCTAAATAACTTTTGTCCAAATCAGTTCTTACAATTACGGCCCCTAGTTTTAATAGTGTCTGAATAAGAACAAAGTTTAATTATAACCAAACGACAGATTTTTATTTAGAAGGAAAAAATAATGTTGCCTAAAAGATTTTTTCTCGAAACTGCTTCAAACATCCAACTTTCACCAAAAAATTATTTTCCCTAAATTAAACCAAAACAATACCCAAACAATCACTTAAGTATTTGTTATATCTCTTTTTATTATTGGCATTTTCTCACTTCAGAAATTATCTGTCATGTAGAATAAATTTAGTAGTACCCTTTAATTATATTTATCATAGCATTTTATTGCAACCATCTAAAATAAATGCTTGTTTGGCATCGAGTTAGAGTAAGTATTTTGAATTTCAATTATTAAGGCTAAATTGATGGAGTATTGTTTTCGGTGATTATTCTGAATTTCTGATTGTGATGTTGAGATTTAGAGGATACAAATGGTGTAATTTGCAACTCTATCCACAAAAGCCATTTGAGTTGGATAATGACGGGGACAACTTGAGAGAACGTAGCCTTCAATAAAGTTAAACAGAATTACTGTCCGTAATTAGAACCTAAACTAAAACACATGAAACACAAGTCAGTAATGTTGGACCACAACATAATGTCTTTGTTAATAATACAAAATTAAATTTATAACATAAAGTTTGTCACATGCTATATAAGTTTTGCACCATAGAACACACGTTTATGGGTTTCGAAAGGTAATACTGAAAAGTGTAAGAGGGGAAGTGCTAATTCTCTATTTAATTATATTGCACCTTAGAACACACGTTTAGATAAATTTATTGTTTTACAGATCTAATCTTTCTTATTTATATGACTTCTCATGTGTGTGTTGAGCTTTTAACTATAGTAAAAAGAAATACTCCTAAGAGAGTACAGTTAGGGGTCGTTTGGTTGATTATGTGGGGTATTCGATTATATAGTATAACTAATGCCAGCATAAACTTTCGCATCAAATGATTAACATTTGGTTGGTCATATTAGAAAATATATTAGAATTACATTACGTATTGCGGTATATAATAGGCGATATCATACAATACCTGGATTAAGTTATACGGGAATTATTTTATGCGAAATACAATGTGAAACAAATCAAATACGTGTACTAAACAATACTAGAATTATATCATTTAAAATACAGAAAATACACTGAGAGTAAGTAAATTCTTTTATAGCAACTTTTTGTATAATAGCTTCTTCATTATAATATAACAGTTTATTCATTACTAGCTGTGTCCATTTTTACTTGTCTATGTTTGATTTGCCATATTTCAAAGTAATTAATAAAATGATAAGTTTACTATATTACCATTTGAATACATAAATCCAATGTTTTGAGAAATGCAATAAAAATTATTATAGTTAATAAGTTAAATTAGGAACTACTCCTTCAGTCTCAAATTATTTATCGTTTTTTTGTTTTATACGCCCCTTAAGAAATACTCCCTCTGGATCAAAATAGTGTCCACTTAGCCATTTGCACACCCTTAAGAAAATACTAACTTCTAGACAAAAATATGTAATTTGACTAAACTATCCCTAATTAAATAGGCATTGAAATTTGATGACATAACATTTAATAGGGGCAAATCCGGAAAAATAAAGGTTAATTCTTTCTTGATTTGATAAGTGGACACTCTTTTTGATCCGTAGGGAATATTAATTGGGAGATGTTTTTGATTACTTTACCCTTATTTATATCTAAATTATATAGTCTCTCTCCATTTTATGTTTACTCTATTTATGTGTCATCTTCATTAACGATAAAATTCTACCAAGGGCAAAATAGGAAAAAAATAATTGATTTGGCCTTGAACTTATAAAATGACAAATAATTTGAGACAACTATTTTTGATAACCACAATGGATAATTTGATACGGAGAGAGTAAAAAATAAATTATCTCTTGATTATTTCAATCTGAACAAGTAAAAGTAGACATTTATTTTTAGTATACTAACTAAAAATGGACGAGGGGAGTATTAATCACTGTACGATAATATGTGAACAAAACGACCCCTAATATTTCATGGTCCGCCTTACAAGACAGTTGTTTTAGAAGGTTTTCTTTTCTAAACTATTTTAACAAAATGCCATATTATATATATTGCCTTAAAAAGGTCATTATAATTGAGTCCTTAGGGTGAATATGAGTCTTTTCTCAGGAAATTTGTCTTATTAATGCTCGTGAGTCGTGTCCTTCCAATTTTCAGTAATTATACTAACTTCCAAAACAAAAAAAAGTTAGTATTTCACATTCTGTTGAGATATTTCCCATAAACATGTCCATTTGGCATCTCTCTTTTCCCTGCAAGTTCCTTTCTGATTTAATTTCCAATTTGCCTCCAAATTTTCACATTTTCATTCGAAAAAATATCAACACATGTTTTAATAATATTTATGTGATTGCCACATCAAAATCTTTCTTATCTTTCGATGTTTCCACGTTAGTATTTGCAGTTGCATTTTGTCTTATAAAAGAATTTGGGAAAATCTCCAAATATACACATAACATTTGCAGTTGTCTTATATACGTCTTATGACACCATTCATGGGAGCTTCTATTGTTATCTTTCATTTCAAATATATTCTTCTATCAATAGCTTTACACTGTGACAAAATTAGTTAAGTCATGTAGGAATATAAATACTTGAGTATTTTAATTTTAATTGTTCAGAAGTATATTTGAATCTTTTCAATCTTTATATATAAAACAATTTAATAGTTTATGGGTAAACTTGAATCTTTTGTTTATCTACATGGTTCCACTGTGACAAGTATCAAAACCAAGCTGGACAACCATTAGAGGAAGGGACAAATATGGAATCGGAGCATAAATATAAAATAAATCGAATACTTCAGGAATAAATTTACAAATTTAAAAAAACTTCAATATTCACAAGTCAAACATACAACTATATATACAATCTACAATAAATGGACATTATGTCGCTGTATGGGGATGAAGAGTCCTTATTTATAAGACTCAATTTGTTTCCAATTTCAAATTCTTGGCTGTAGATGAAAACTACGTATGTTCAAAGTACATTTTGATATGATTGTTGTTAAGAAGGCAGAATGGGTCATGCTATTTCCTTCCCAAATCAAGGGAGAAGGCTAACTCATACATAATGGGGCGACCTTTAATTGATTGTCCTCCACTTAGCTCCACTCCAATTAAAGATCCAGATGATGATAATGACTTCCACAGTGCATGGACATATATGTCATTTAATTCTGTCGGCAGGAATAGTAAATTAAATCAACTTTGATTTTTTTTTTCAATAATTAAATGATACTATTTTAGCACAGTTAGGATTTAAGCTATTTACTCGAGTGTCTATATACATAATGAATAAATGATATATGTATTCTCACTTTAATTTTTAACTTCTAAGTTAGATTACTTGATTTGATGTGAACACAATGTGAGGATAAATATTTACCTTTTTACTATATGCAATGGCAGTTGATTATAAAAATTTACATAGGATTGCTTTTTAAGTAACCTATTAATAATATTATTTCTTATACTGTCACCAAGTAAAGCTTTAGGTATAATAGTAAGCATAAACTTTAAACGGAGTAATTAGAATGCCGGTGTGGTTAATAATGTCCAATATTCCTTGAAATATAGGTAAAGTAAGAAAAAGTTCTTTGAAACAAAATTCGACTTCCAAACATTTACTTGATTTAGCTATCTAAAATACATAAAACTAAGGACAAAAGAATCATAATCTAAGCCTAGTATATGTGTTCACAAATGGTCTCTAAGTAATTTGAACATTGAAAAGTCAATGGATGCATCGCCGTGTCAATTTTTTTTTTTTTTTTGGTACACATGTGAGTATTGTTTATGCATAACATTTAAATAGCTTCTATGCCAGTTCTTTGTCTTTCCTTTCTTCTTTTTAAAAAATACTAACAACAAACTTTCTACACAACATTTATTATCTTCCCCTTTTATCCGAGCAATTTATTTGAACAATAAATTCTTATGTTCATACTGAACTACCAAAACTTATTCAGGAAGAAAAAGACGTACGATGTTGTGAACTATGTATTATATTAGATTAAATGAGTGATGCGTGCCACGTGCTGTAGACGTTACAATCTACATAATTTAATGATGTATGCATTTTCAATTTCATATTGATATATGTGGACGTCAAGCATTGAAGATATTAAAAGCCTACGTACTCTCCTCCCACCCAACTTCTGGTCTTCCTCCAGCTCAGTTCCATCGTAACAATAAATCTACATCAAATATTTACTAACATAGCTAACTCAATAGTTGCTAATAACCAGAGTGTCATTAGTTAGTTCTGTAATAATTTGTATTTTTTTTTTTGTTTTGTTAAAGTAATGAGTATTGTGGAAATTATTTCAGTTGTCTTCGATTGAGCTTCTATGAAATTTAATTTCTGCTAAACGTGCTAAACGAATATAGATCCCCTTTGAGAGGAACCCCATATGGTGTATTACTTCATATTTTAATGTAAGAGCGTTAGATCATGGCAATTAAAGTCATGTATTAAGGGCACGGCAAGGTTGTGATAGATACTTATATGATTTGTTTGTAGAAATAGACAACATAAAATCGGACAAAACTTACATAAATGGTGAAACCGTGAAAGATAATTGACCAAAAACATCTACGACCAATTTGAGTATATGTCACAGTCTCAATCAATTAACAAACAAATCGAACAAGATTTTTTGGGACAATTTTCTGGTTTATTTCGAATTGAAAGCAAAATTACAATTACAAGAAATAACTGAATTGAAAGACTAATAAATTGATATATGGAGCTTGATCTAATGAGCTTCTATGGTTGGGTTCAGATCTGTAACAAGGAAGAAGAAGAGATTGGATGAGAAGAGAAAAGAAAGGAGGTGAGAAATCAGAATAGAGAGGAGAGAATTTGAAATTACCCGTACTGTTCAATGATGAATGCCCAGACGAGTTTGTTGAGACTTATCTAGCTGTCATGATATGGTCCATTGGTTCTCATTAATTGAGATTCAATCTCGACCGTTGGATTGTGATAGTTATTCCCCGTTTCTCTTCGTGGCTTTGAACCTCTACAACTACACTTCCTTTATTCTATATTTATACTCTAACCAGTGAATGTATCCGCGCTTCGCGCGGTCATAAAAGTAAATATTGTTAAATTATGTTGTATTAGGCTAGTAGATAGTCTCATTATCCTGTCTTATTAGTAGTCGCATTATCGTAGTATAATTTCTTGTGTTCTAATTTATGCTATTATCTGTTATTTCCTGTGCTTTGATTATTCTATGTTATCTGTATCACTTGCGTTACTTCATTTCCATATCGCTTTGAATCTCTTAGCCTTATCTGACCTCTTTTTATGTTTTTTATTGAGCCGAGGGTCTTTCGGAAACAGCCGTCCTATCTTGGTAGGAGTAAGGTCTGCGTACACTCTACCCTCCCCAGACCCCACGTTGTGGGATTTCACTGGGTTGTTATTGTTGTATGTTGTATTAGGAATTTCGGGATAGAGAAAAAACTATTAGTAATTATATATGTAGTTTGGAAACAACATTATTAGGTATTGCAAATAATAATATTTATTACTAATTATATTTAGAGACTTTTGGAATATACTAATGAAAAAGATTACTAATTTTATATAGAAGTAATTGTCGCCTTGTCTTGTTCGAATCCAACCAAGTATTGATTTCATAAATAAAATTAAACAACATAAAAATGTGAGTATCATTACTTATATTTAGATGGACTTTAATAAGAAAAGAAAAAAAAATAGAAGGCTTTGGTCTAAGAAGTGCCACTTCAACTCTCCAGAATGAATAAATTCCATCGTGAAAAACAAATTTAAAAAAATATTTTTACTTTTCCTAAAAGCACAATCACTAAATTTTAGTACATAAAGTAATCTTTTGACATCCAATTTCCATTTCTTACCCTTATTTGTATCTTCAATTTTAAAAGAGAACTTCAATAGGCAAATTGGTTAGCGAGTTTATAATTCAAATTTCTTATTACGATTTTTAATATGGGACTCGTTAATATCATTATTACAACTTTCTTAATTTTCTTTTAGCTTCAGTTGAACTTTTTTGGAGAGCATGATTAGTATCCCCCCCCCCCCCCCCCCCCCCCCTTTTTTTTTTTAAACCTTGGTTAAGCACTCCAAGAAAAAAAAAAACCTTAGGAAGCATATATATTTTTGCCAATTATCAGGCTGATCCCCTTCATCTAGGGATTTCTTAAAATGCAATAATAAACTCAAAATTAGAAAAAATGAACAAAAAGATAATGCAACATATTTTGCTAGCAAATAACTGCAATTTCAATAATGCTAATATAAAATGAAAAAGCATAATCTTGTTCATGTAAGAGACCTGCTTACTACTTCACATGTGGATTCAAAACCTATGCATCTAATTTCTCTATCTCGATTGATAATACTCTGTAATATCAGTAATATAACCTGTAAAGTTGAAATTTTGGTTATGCGACCGATCTTCAATCTTTTGGAACACTTCTAATATATAGTTACACAATAGTTTTTGTTGTAGCGCGGGCGCCTTAGAGCAAAGAGAGTTGATCATCATTTGGTAAAATACCAAACATACGAAAGAATTATTTGGATAAACCCAAATTATTTGTTGATTCTTTATTTCTTGCAACAGCTTTATTTAGCATCAAAGACTTTTATCTTCATCCCAATAAAGTTGGAAAAGAACCCACAAAACTCACTCAAAGAGAAAAAGAAAAATAGAAAGATTAACACAAAAGAGGGATCGAGGAGTCACCCAAATCCAAGAGAGGTAGAGCGTCTGAAATTGTTTATTTTTTTGTCTCTTTGTAGTCCAATTCATCAGCCCGCTTTCATAGGCATTGTTATTATCCATATGTCTTCTTGTTTCGCCTGTGATTAAAGATGAGAATTTTGTGAAGAGGAAGAAGTACACAAGCAATAAAAAACGCTAGAAAAAAAAAAAAACATGTAGATACAACAAAAGATAAGGGAAAAATTATCGACATCCCATTATGAACTATAGATCAACCATTTTATTCATCGTTGACACGTAACTATATGAAGGTTATCTTGATCCAAGCAATTAGTCATGTCTTCGTATGAAAAAATGTTGGGCGAAAAGGACATTTAGTCTACTGGTATTGGTGAAAAGTGAAAACATAGGCATGGAGAAGAAAAGATGAGAAAGAACCTAATAGTATATATTAATCCATTAATCCTCCACTATCACATTATTGACATTGATTAACAGTAAATAAAGCTTCAATATATCATCAGTTATCAGTTCTTATGCATTCTCTTACTAATAGTTATTGATCTTTCATTTCCTAAACGTTTTTTTGCATTTACTTTAGTAATTGAGGAGATTATCTTTGAGAATTATTTAATGATATAAATATAAAATAGTATACATTTACAATTATGACGTAGAGGACTAAATGTGCTCCTCATTTAGTTATGCAATTATCTCTTCCTCATTTAATAATATAATTATTTAGCCACTTTTAGATTTTTAAAAATAATTTAAATAAAAGTATTTGGGAAAAAAGGTAAAAAGATCACAAAAAAGATAAATAGCAATGATGGTCATAGAGAGGTGTCATATCATCTTGTCTATGCCTAGCTTTATTATATATATATATATATATATATATATATATATATATATATATAGATTCTCTAAGACATGACGTACCCTTCCTCTTTAAATAATCCTTGTCCTCAAGGATTAGCATCGAAATCTGGAAACTTGGCCTTGATGAAATCATAATCCTCTCATGTAGCATCTTTAGGAGGTAAATTAGACCAATGAATGAGTACCTTAACAGCAGCAACATTGCCCCTTCTCACAAGTTGTCTTTGTAATATAGCAACTGGTTTCACTAGAAATTGGCCTTCTGCGCCGATCATATGCAGAACTGACTGTACAACTGCTCTAGTGCCAACTTTCTTCTTTAATAATGAAACATGAAAAACAGGATAGACCTTGGAAGCGGGGGGTAACAACAACTTATAAGCAACTGATCCCACTCCATTGAGGACCTGATAAGGCCCATAGTATTTAGAGCTAAGTTTCAAATTTTTTCTGAGGGCAATGGAAGTTTGTCTATAGGGTTAGAGCTTTAAGTATACCATGTCACCAGCTTGAACTCTCTTTCTGTTCTCGTGAGATCAGCATACAATTTCATCCTCTCCTGAGCTTTGAGTAGATTGTCTTTGAGTAGTTGCTGCATTTGTTGCCTTTGCATAAGCACATCAATAGCAGCTGGGAAGGTGGACTCCAAAAAGGGACCCATGGATAGTTGTGGAGGAGCAAAACCATACAATGCTTCAAATAGGCTGCACTTCAAGCTGCTGTGAAAATTAGTGTTGTACCACCATTCTGCATAATGCAACCAATTTTTCCGTTGGTTGGGTTTGTGAATAGCCATACGCCTCAAGTAGTTTTCAATGCATCTGTTCACCCTCTCAGTCTGACCATCAGTCTGAGGGTGATTAGCTAAACTATAGAGTAGTTCAGTCCCATTGAGCTTAAACAATGCCTGCCAAAAATTGCTGAGAAAAATTCTGTCTCTGTCTGAGCCAATGGACTCAGGAGTATCATGTAAGGTGTGAACTCCCTTCCAAAATTTATTAGCTATATCTACAGCAGTGAAGGGATGAGTATATGCCATGAAATGAGCAGCCTTAGTAATTCTGTCCACTATCACAAAAATGACCTCTTTACATTTAGACTTAGGTAATCCTTCAATGAAATCTATGGAGATGTGTCTCAAAGCTTGATCAGGGATGGGAAGTGGTTGCTACAGTCCAGGATATGAGACATTCTCATCTTTACTCTTCTGGAAAATATCACACTCAGCCACTTATTGGATGACCATCTGTTTCATAAGAGGCTAATAAAACAATTGAGCTATCCTCAGATTGCCTGACTCAGGTATGGCATGCATCACAATTTTATTGCCCTTTCTCCCAATTGTAATGCACCTCTTCTCATGATCAAATTTGATTAGATTATATTTCTTCATCCAATCATTGCCCAACACCATATCACATCCTCCCAACTGAATAATCCTCAAGTCTTCCTGAAATAACTTATTTTGCATTTTCTAGCTGAAACCTGCACAACTGACATTGCACATGACATAATTTCTATCAGCAACAGTCACCCTCATGGGTGGACTATAAACTGGCACATAACCAGTTTCTTTCATTGCTTGTTCATCAATGAAACTATGGGTGTTGCCAGAATCTATAAATACTGCTAGACTTTTGTTCTTGCTTTTGCCTATGATTTCAGTTACATGAGGATTCCTGTTTGGATCTCAGGCTGATCCACTACAGCTTCAGGACTGTCATCAGTCTCTCCAACCAAGCAATTAAGTTGCTTATTCTTACATTGATGTCCAGGTGCATACTTCTCCCCACATCTGAAACATAAGTGATTAGCTTTTCTGTACTCATAAATTTCGGGACTTAGTCTATAAGTTTCAGTTCTCTTATATAGCATGGGTGAAACTCTTTGAGCTGCTATCACCCTAGTGTTAGAGTAAGGTTTCGCGGGTGTTTTATCCCTCTAACTTGCAGCTTCAATGACCTTCTCTTGCATTCTAGCTTGTTCTATTGCACTACTCAAGGTGGTTGGTTTTAACAGCTTGACACCAAACTTAATCTCTTACTTGAGAGCACCCACAAAACTAGACAAGAAATGTGCCTTTTTCTAAAACAGGATTTCTGATGAGCATGTGGGCTTTGAGATCCTAAAATTTGCCTAGAAATTTATCTACTGGTCTAGTCTGTTCAGGTTTGTTAAACTCTTCTACAACATCCTCCATTAATTTTTCACCAAACCTATTACACAGTTCCTCTTTAAATTCAGCCCAAGTCATAACTTCCTAATTAAGGTTAAGGAATTGAACCACACCTCAACCAATCATTCAAATAAAGAGCAGCAGCTTCAACCTTAGATTCTTCGGCAGTTCTATACAAGTTGAATTACCTCTCATATTTTCGAAGCCATACCTTAAGTTCCTTACCTTCGAAACCAAGTAGTTCCCACTTAGGAGGTGGAGTTGGGAATCCTGCTTACCTATTTGGTCTTGCATTAGCTGCTGGAATAGGAAGCAACCATCCTCCTCCATTTGGATTTGGTGGTGGTCGTTCTAAGGCAGTCAATCGATTCAAAATTAGTTCTAAGGTTCCTTGAATACCTAACTGTGTTTGCTGTAAGGTTTGTTGCCCAGCATTTAACTCAGCTAGCATCTCATCATGTCTATTAAGCCTTGCGTCCATAGTTTGCACTCTAGTGCCATCCGCCATTGTTAAAGCCACAGGTTGCAGGTTCGTGAGTTCTGATACCAATTGTCACAGTCTCAATCAATTAACAAACAAATCAAACAAGTTTTTTCGGACAATTTTCTAGTTTATTTCAAATTGAAAGCAAAATTGTAATTACAACTAATAACTGAATTGAAAGACTAATAAACTGATATATGGAGCTTGTTCTAACGAGCTTCTATGGTTGGGTTCAGATATGTAACAAGGAAGAAAAGGAGATTGGATGAGAAGAGAAAAGAAAGGAGACAAGAAATCACAATAAAGAGGAGAGAATAGGGAATTGCCTATGTTGTTGAGTTTATAACAAACTTGTCCAGCTGGCATGATCTGGTCCATTGGTTCTCTTTAATTGAGATTCAATCTCCACTGTTGGATTGTGATAGTTATTCCATGTTTCTCTTCGCAGCTTCGAACCTCTATAGCTACACTTCATTTATTGTATATTTATACTATAATTCTCCAAGGCATGATAGTATATGATAATTTTCCTTCTTGTTAGAGTCCATAGGACAATAGTCTGTAAAAGATGGCGTAAAAAAAAAAAAAAAAAAAAAGGCGAAGACGAAGAAGATGATGAATTAGTAAATGTCGGGGTTGACAAGGGGCGTCAAAATGAAACTGGCTAAATCTCTCTCAATCATCTTGGTCAGAACTTGTATGCAAAACTCATTCGAAGTGCTAAAGGATTTGCAACTTTTTTCTCATCTAGAACACCAATAACCAATATTCTGTAATCAAGAAAACAGGTTTTGTTGATTTCCAGACCCATTAAGCTTTGAGTTCGGTTTCAAAACCAAACACCACTCTTAAGTATATACTAACATTCATGCCATCATAGTCTGGTACCACAAATACTGACTATGATCTTAACACTAGATTACGTGGTGGTAAACAGCTAATCTTGGGCAACATTAACCACATACCATGAATTCAACCATAAAAATATCCTGTACTTCACACAAAAAGCCAACCAAAAAGAACACTCCTTTGTAACACGATGTTGAAAGTTCAAATGAAAATTAAGAAAAACAAACTAAACCATTACACTTTCAGACAATTCAAAAAGCCTTTGTGCCAGACCAAAAACCCTGACCCTTGGCAACAAGTAAATCCAATTACATAGTCTAATATTGTGATCCACGAATGAAGAGACCTATAAAACAAAACAGACTCGCTATAATCTTCTAACCAAACTTGAATCCACCTGCAGGAACATTAGGCTGGCTGTTTCCGAATTGGAAACCTTGCTGATTCCCGTCAACACCATCAGGGAGATTTTGCTCTTCATCTTCTTCAGCCCAGTATTTCTCCAAGATCTTTACAGCTTTCTCATAAATCTCGTTGTTGTCGTGAGTTTGGAGATTCTCAATCTTATCCAATCCATCACATTCATCTATCATTTGTGCATACAGATTGACTCCACCATTCACGCCGGCTTCTTTGTCCACCTCGCCCACCTTCAGTATATTCTCGAGCCCCTCCAAGCATACTGTAACGATTCTGGGATCGGGGCAAATTAGGAGATCACATAGTGGCTTAATGCAACCTTGACTTGCCAAGAATCTGCAATAGGATAAACAACAGATCCATTTACAAAAACTGAAATGTTCACCATCTTTCCACAGTTGCACAGTACTTCACAATTGCTCATTCAAAAACCTAAGAGCTATTCCCTTAAAAGGTTTAAAAGCTCTTTCCAGAAGTATTGGAAATCCTCCAGCATGTCAAGATGATAAGTAGACCAGCACTCATTAATTATCAGTTTATGTTTCAAAACCAAGAGCTTTACCTATTTTATCATAAGATAACACTCCAATAGAATGTCTATAAGAGTGTCTGATCATTTATCAAATAAGAAGAAAATCTGCTGTTAGTTTTGCTCAAGCTTCAAGAATAGTTATTTACTAACTACCTCATTAAAAATCATATCGGTTCGGTTACAAGAAGAGTATGACCCGATCATAAGAGATATCAGACAAACAGCAGAATTAAAGGACTCAGAGAGATTATACAGCCAAAGAACAAACCTAATCTGGTCATTGGATCCTCCAGAGGTAGCATTTGAGATAGCCCATGCTGCCTCCTTCTTAATGTCAAATTCTGCATTTTGCAATAGGTGTACCAAGGGAAGAATAATATTCGCCTCAATAACAGCCTGTTTAAAAGAAAATAAACAAGTGCAAGTGCATTAGTAGCAAGAGTAATAAAGGAAAAGAATATTTTGAAATTCCTGAATCAATTCATTTCATCGTTGAAAGGGAAAATGGAAAGCAAAAAAATCGGCAAAAAAGTTGACAAAAAGGAAGCGAGCTTCTCTTGAAATAACTTCGTAGTACAAAAATATCTTCCCATCGCATAACACTCCGGTGGCACTTTTTCATTTCAACAATCATATTCTAATCATGTGCTACATTTTCATTTATCATATCATTCTCTGGAAAGTCAAGCCTAAATATCTACTTGTGTATATTTATGTAGCACAATCCTGTTTAGTCTCACCCAGTTTCACTCTTTTTATGATACCTAAACTTGCAGCGCAGATATTGCTTCTTCTTATCCAAATACCTTATTGTCTAACGTGCTTCTTAGTAGTTTAAGCTTTTTGGTTGATACTCCCACTATACTACGAGACCTCATCCTGTGTACTGTTAGTTAGCTCATTCATATTTAGGATAAACAAAGACAGGTCCACTGCGGATCCTTGGTGTAAAGCCATTATTGCGGAAACTTTTGTTGTATATCCTACGATTATTCTAACGCTTGTAATAGTTCCCTCATACGTATCCTCTCTTTTTTTCACAAGGAAAATTAGTTCCTTTGTACATATCCTTAAATAATAATTACCTTGTCCAAATAATTATTATTTATGCTTATGTTTAGTTTTCTCGCATTACATATATTTTTTTTAACTCTCAAGAAACGCATCATGATCATAATATGCCTATTTACTATAGTTTAAAAACCTTTCTTCTCTTCTCTCTCCTCTCCCCCTCTACCCTCAACGGTAACATTGCCTCTCCCCCCCCCCCCCCCACCCCACCTGCCACCACGTCCGGCGACCAGGTAACTCCGGCGATCAGGTAACGCTGGCCACTTTTCCGGCCAAGTTTACTTTTTCTCCTTCCCTTTTCTTCATCTCCTATTCTTCTTCTCTTCTCCTTTTTTTCCCCTTTTCTCTCCTTTTTTCTTTCCTAGCTGCTGTTGGCGCTGCAAGAACTCAGTCGCGCCATCGCCGGAGAATTTTCCGGCAGCCCCCTCTTTTTCCCTACTGTTTTTTTTTTTTTCTTTTCCTGTTCATTTTTTTTTTCTTTCGCCCCCCTCTTCTCTTCTCCTGTTCCAGCCAGGTATTTGGGAACAGTAATTCAACAGTGAACAGTAACTCGGACGTTGAACAGTGTTTTCCGGCGGCGACCAGGTTCAGTTCAACTGGAGTTGGTACCTCCGGTTGCTATATCCATTATTTGTCCATACATTCGTAGTAACATTTTGCTAACTTTAGACTTTTGAATTTATTAGTTCATACTCTTTCTTGTGGCTTTGCTTAGTGATGGTAGACTAGGGTCATGTTCTCGTTCGGGGACGGGGGCGAGGGTTAGGAGGGGTAAGTGGGTTAAAGGAGCGTCTAGGTTGAGAGTAGGTTCTTGGAACATTGGGGCGTTAACGGGAAAGTCCATAGAGCTAGTTAAGAAGCTAGTTAAGATTCTTAAGAAGAGGAACATTAATATAGCTTGTATCCAAGAGACCAAATGGGTAGGTCCTAAAGCTAAGGAGGTAGACGGGTATAAGCTATGGTTCTCTGGTAGGTCGAAGTATAGAAATGGGGTGGGCATTTTAGTGGATAGTGAATTAAGGGATTATTAGTGCATATGCGCCGCAAGCGGGCTTAGGCGAGGAGGAGAAGAGGCGCTTTTGGGAGGATTTGGACGAGTTAGTGGGAGGCATACCGCCTACTGAGAAGCTATTCGTGGGAGGCGATTTCAATGGACACATCGGGCCTATTTCGGGAGGTTATGATGATGTGCATGGAGGCTTTGGCTTCGGGGACAGAAATGGAGGAGGAGTCTCACTTTTGGATTTTGCAAGAGCTTTTGGGTTGGTGATAGCCAATTCGAGTTTTCCAAAGAAGGAGGAACACTTGGTAACCTTCCGTAGTTCGGTGGCTAAAACTCAGATAGACTTTTTACTCCTTCGGAAGGATGATAAAGGTCTGTGCAAAGATTGTAAGGTCATTCCGAGCGACTATCTTACAACCCGACATAAGCTCTTGGTGATGAATTTAGGGATCAAGAGGACGAGGAAGAAGAGGGTCGTGGACGACCGACCTAGGATCAGATGGGGTAGTTTGACCACGATTAGTGCACTGGAGATGGGAGAGAAATTGAAGGATATGGGGGCCTGGGATAGTAGTGGGGATGCGATCAGTATGTGGGACAAGACGGCTAGTTACATTAGGGTGGTAGCAAGGGAAGTGTTTGGGGTCTCGACACTCCACCCTCCCCAGACCCCACGATGTGGGATTTCACTGGGTTGTTGTTGTTGTTGTCTCAAGAAACGCATCATACGGTGAGCCTATTTGCATCAAAGAGAGCAAGATAAAATAAAGGAAATTGCAATAACTACAAACAGGAGCTCCCTGTGTCCAGGCAAAACCTAGAAAAGAAAGGAAAAAGTGCATGCACATTGAAGCCGTTAACCTGTTTCCCGTGAAAATAACATCAGTATTCAGTAAAAATCAAAACTAAGCTGCAGGTGTACAAGAAAAGCACGCAATGACGGAAAAAATTCACAGAAATACCATATGTTGTAGTAATTAAGGACTCTCTTCTTTCTTCTGTGCCTTTATAACAGTGGTACATTAAATTCATCATAAATAAATGTGTTATATTAAATATTATGCTAATATGTGACCCCCATTAAATCACCACGAGAAGAGGAAAGTGCAATAACAAAACCACCCCAACTCAATGCCCTACAGACCCTCAGAAAAGGTAAGGGACAAACACAGGTGTAAAGCATAGTCTGTAAACTACTTCTGGAAGGTCCTTGAATAAAAATATGGAACTATATTTTAAACAAAACAGAACTACCTGACAGAGCAAAAACTCACGACTATGTCTAGCATCTACAAGACGATAACGCGGAGCTTGAAAGCCAGGGTGGAAACAAGAGAGGATGAGCAAGGCAATAGTTAGCATTATCAGAGTACTTTCTCAATCCCAAAAGATTTTAGGTACTTAGCTTCTGTTCAAACAGCTTAAAAACAGCATTTGATGTAGTATTGCTATGTATAGACCTTATTTCCACTTTAGATAACAAAACAGTAGTTTATGGGATTTAATGAGCCAAAAAAGTGCAAACTACTCCATGTAGAAATATGACCTGGCAGCAGACTAATAAAATCAGAAGCACTTAAGTGGAATGGAGATATACCTGTATTTGGGCTCTGTTTCCAGCAGTGATGTTAGAGATAGTCCAACATGCTTCCTTCTTGATGCTTTTCTTGTGATTTTGAGTTAACAATTGATACAGACATGGCAAGACTTGGTTGTCAATCACATACTGAAATATGAATACCAGTAAGTCATGTGAAAATAGAGCAAAAGTAAGCAAAGAGAAGAACACTTAAATCCATATCCATGTAGCAGCAGAGGTGATATTAGCAGAATTTTCCAATCTTTCTGATTATAAAGATTATATACACAAGTTTATCCTGAAAGACAAAGTGCATAATAAATTTCTTGCGATACGTTACTTAGAACTTTTGTTTTGCTCAATAAACAAATTCGCATGATGTTAAACATGGATAACATAATAACTGCATAACAATTTTCATATCATTTTGATTTTTGATGTGGAGATAGAGTGACCTGAAAGGCAAAGTGCAAAGATAACTTGAACACTATAAAGGTAATACTACAGCATTGATTCGGACAGAGGATGACGTCGCAGTACCTGTGTTTGAGCATCATCACCAGTAACAATATTTCCCGCGGTACGGAGAGCAGGTATGAGAACAGTAGGCGATGGATGACTTCATAGGACGAGGAGGGGAAAAGGCAAGGTTAGCATCAAATCAGCTGGATTTTTATAAAAATTCCAAGTATAAAGTTGGATGTCAAGAGCAATCTCCAACCCCCTAGACGCATAGATGCTGACTAATTTAAAGCAAAACAATGATTGTAGAAATATTTGGAACTTACAGAAGAAGCTCCACTAGTCGTGGACAGACACCTGCCTCGATTACAGCCTGAATCTTATCATTTGGGCCATCAGATAAATAAGAAAGAGCCCAGCAAGCATCTGTCAAGACTTCTTCATCATTCGTGTGGATAAGTTGTTGAAGAACGGGCAATGCAGGTTTGACCTATAACATAAACTGTCAGCCAATTATTTCTGAAATAAATCTTTAACTATCTAGACAGATTCGGAAACAGCACAATAAATAAGACACAAAAATGTGCTCATTAAAAAGGAAGCATAATTTAAGCCCACTTACTGCCTCAAATGGTGTTGGTGGTTTGCCTCGACAAAAGTTAGAAAGAGTCCATGTTGCATTTCTTAGCATTGAAAGCTTTGACTGTTCATTCAACTGAGCTAGCAATGGCATCAACGCACCCTGATTTAGAACAAGATCTCTACAACTTGGGGAATCACCAGCAACATTGCCCAAAGCCCAGACTGCCTGTTTGGTAAATTGGTGTCAAGACAGAATTGTTGTCAGAATTTTTAGAAAGAACCAACAATTATTAAAAACAACTGTTTACTTTGTTAAAGGGACATGCACTTTTTTTAGAATTTGGACACAAAATTCTTTGAAGAAAACACAGGATCACCAACACAAATAGCAGAAGCAAAATCTGGAAAACTTTCAGACCTCCTATACCGCTAGGCTCTCACTTAATATTAAACTCCCCGACAATGGCACTATACAACTCATTAATCCCTTAACAAAGTGCAAAATGCATCCCGCAGTTATCTACTTGGAAATTTAAACTTAGTTAGCCAAATTATTATCTTTTGTTTCACATTTTCATTGCTTTTTCGTCTCTACATCCAATTGCACATCAAGAAAAAAAATGTTATTCCTTTAATTATTTCTACATGATTCTGCTATTTTAAGCAAAATCAAATTTTAACTTATGGAATAATTGTTTTCCTTATCAAGGTTTCTTGACGTATATTGACTTTAATTTAAAGCTCACGAACACTGCATTATGTTTTAGGTTACGTAGCAAATTGCAAAGTCGTTCCTATTCCACATACCGAAGATATTTGTGCAACAGGTGACATAGTTTAAACTCTAACACTCACTAGGAAACTATTGAAATTCACGTCCAACAATCGGGTGCATAAATAAAAATAAATTCAAATAATGAAACAAGATTACCTGTTCACGGACATCATCACTGGCTGAGCTAAGAAGTTGTACAAACATAGGAACAGCTCCATGGTCAATCACAACACGAGTATGTTCTGATGTCCCAGATGCAACATTTGTCAACGCCCAGGCAGCTTCAAACTTCAGACATAGTAAAGATCAAGGCCAATTCAGGATGGTTGCTGCATCTTGAGTAAAGGCAACCTAACAGGAAAAGAAGGAAGAATAGGTAACACTCACTTGAAGCTGAGGTAGGTCATGCCGACCAAGGAATTCTACGAATCGAGGGATAACTCCAGCTTTAATTACCTCATCAATTGGAGGGCTGCGCTCTACAGTAAACAAAACTATAGTCAGCAGAAAATAATTTAAGAAAGCTAGATCCGAAAATGACGGAACAAATGAATACCAATCGACAAAAGCTTCCTAAAATGTGTAGTTGCTTCGATTTGCACTGCGGGATCTTCTGACCATACTCCTTGGACCATAACAGGAATACTTTCCAGCTGTTAGAAAACACAAAAAGATATTAGAAGTGGCCCTTAATTATAGTAAAAGTTTTGGCAAAGGAAAGGATTAGAGTGTCATCTTTAATCTCTCAAATAAACTCCCACTTGTCCTTATTCTAAATGTTTGACAGTTCCATAATAAATAAATAAATCTGTAAACCTTTGCCGTGTTCAAGAATCCACGTCCGTCAAGTATTTTTTTGGAAAATGAAATCCACGTCCGTCAAGCATTCATAGCATGATATGATATTTCCTTCTAAACTAATTCTACCTTCACAGAAGGAGGAAAAGGTTAAACGCTTTAACCTCTTCGCAATAGTACGGAGCGGAGGAACTTACTTATTTCCGTTCTTCTTAATTTCAAGAAGAAAACTTGTTAAATTTTACATTTGTGTTTGTGCTTATGCTAGCATCATTCATATTTTGTTCTCATGTCTTTCTACAATTCCTCAGTTCTGTTTCCTCATTATGCGACTATTACTGAAATTTGAAGCCAAGTTTCTATTGAAATTCATGTCTGTAACGATATTATGTGACTCTATTAATATTATGCTGAAAATTGAAGCTAATATTCTACACTAATTCTTAGTGTTTCTACCATATTGTATGTTCAGATTGTAAGTCCTTGACCTTTCTTAAGTTAAAAACGGTATTTTAAAGCGAAAAGCACCAAAAACGACAAGGTTCACGAGGCTGGAAGCAAAAAGCAAAAAGTATAGTGCACCCTTCTTTGAAGTGACGTGTACAATTCAGAAAAAGTTAAAAAAAAAGACCAAACCGTAAATTTAGTAGTATAATAATCAAATTGCAAATGAAATAATTAATTTCAGCATCCATTGTACAATAGAACACATATTAATCCAACTCCTCAAAGTTGAGATTCAAAGAACCGACTGCCTATAGTTTGGAACTCTTTGCTCGTCATTGTTTGAAAGGTACACTTCTCTGAAGCGCAATAACCTCTCGCTTTGTATCACTTTAAGCAGCGAAGGCATGGCTTTTAACAAAAATGTAATCACTTGGTCAAGTTTAATGAATTTCTGAATATAAAGAGTATCTTAATTCTGTTACAAAAACTTTCACATTTTCTAACCCAGATGACATTTATTTTGAAGAAGCATGCACCTCGTTTGAAGTGTGCGCTTCATTTCTCATCAAAGACAATAATATTATCAAACTGAGTTTTGCTTTTCGGTTTTCATCACACGAGCACGATTATCAAAACATTTCATTCCAGAAAGAATAGGTTACTGATGATATGTTACCAAATGGACACTCTCGTTGCATGGAGCCTCATAAGGTAAGAGTTCCTTTTGGGTCTTGACATAAGTCCAGCTAATTATTTCCCCAGATCAATTATGGTTCATTAAATAATTAAAGATATATAAACCTGATATAAATAATGACAGACACATTAATCCATGATTTCAACTTGTCTTTTTCACACTTGTTAAAAATGCCATATACACAGAAAGATGTGAAAGAAAGGGCTAAAAACAAGAACTCAATTGGACAAACGAAGTTAGCTGACTTAGCTCTAATTATGATTATCTGAGATTACAAAGGACTTACTGAGTAATTTTGTTGATTTGTTTAAAATTGCCGTGGCACGCCATTTGTAAAGTATGGGTTTCCTTTTTAACTCTTTCTAAATTCTAAGTCTTCCCAGTGCTCCATTCCAACCTCACCGCTACTAATTAACCTACTCGGTCAACCACTCCCTCAATTTGATCAGCATATTGAAATTTGGCAAATAGTTTAATATTTCTATAGCTTATCAATTGGTATTTTTCTCAAATTTGAATTGGAATGAAGTTCAAACTTCTTAACATTTTAATATTTAAAATGAGAAATTTTATAGTTACTGCTCCTGCTAGCATAGCTTATTCCAATAGTGGTTTCTTCCCCCTATTTTTGTTGATGATTATTAGCTCTACTTATGATTATCAAGTTTTTCTTATATTGGACCTTATATTTGTGTTGAATGAAATTATGACATAATAAAAGAATCTTAATCAATGATATTGTCTCTAATTCAATTTGTTTTGTTATTCTTTATTTATCGTAGTCAAACGCGCACTGCGGCCACTAATACTAGTTTCTAATAAATCAAGAGATAATTTCATTGATTTCATACTAGGATGGTGCATAACTATGTACAAGCGATCGAGTGTGGTATCCACCATATATCACTGTCCTAATAACCTATACATACAAGCATTCTCTCTTTACACCAAAAAGAATCAAGCTTTTCATTTATATAAATTAGCCAAATTTGTTAAGTATAAGATTATAAGGAGTTCATTTGTTGATCCCACTGGTAATCAATGGCTGCACAGCTTTAAAAAAGTATCGTAACGGAGCAAATCCGTACATTATTCTCTGCAGTGCCAAAAAAGATATAATCAAAGTCCAAATATCTGGCGTTTCTCACTTGTTGCTAAAACATATACAAGCAATTAATCACGATCTCAATAAGAACGCACAAATAAAAGGTAGACTATTAAGTGTAGTCAACTTCAGCAACAACAAAATAAATAAAAAATCAGAGTTCCATTAATTCACCTCGATCAGTAAATTCAAATACCCAATCCGTAAATAGTCGAAAGATAAAAGCAAAAGTACAAACTTTTTGTCCAGTTTCAAAGAAATCGACCAATCAAATCAATAATCAATCACCTATCGCTAATCTCTAAGATAAAAACTTTTAGACACTCCGCGCTATCCACCATATAACAGTCCAAATAACTTATATATATACTAGCATTCTATCTTTACACCAAAAAGAATCAAGTTTTTCATTTATATTAGTAATTAGTCAAATTTGTTAAGTATAAGATTTTAAGAGTTCATTTGTTGATCCCAGTTGTAATCAAGGGCTGCACAGCTTTAAAAAGGTATTGTGATGGAGCAAATCCGCACATAATTCTCTGCCACACCAAAAAAATATATATTCAAAGTCCAAATATTTGGCGTTTCTTGCTTATAGCTAAAATATTTCCAAGCAATTAATCACGATCTCAATAATAACACATAAATTAAAGGTGGACTATTAAGTGGAGTCAACTTCAGCAACAACAGAATAAAAAATCCAGGTTCCATTATATTCAAAATACCCAACCCCTAAATAGCCGAAAAATAAAATAAAAGCAAAAAGACACAAACTTTTTGTCCAATTTCAAAGTAATTGACCAATCAAATCAATAATCAACCACCCATCGCTAATCGCTAAAATCATAACTTTTAGACACTCTGTGGCATCCACCATATAACACTGTCCTAATAACCTATACATACTAGCATTCTCTCTTTGCACCAAAAAGAATCAAGATTTTCATTTATATTAGCAATTAGTCAAATTTGTTAAGTATAAGATTATAAGAAGTTCATTTGTTGATCCCACAGGAATCAAGGGATGCACGGCTTTAAAAAAGTATCATATGGGAGCAAATCCGCACATAATTCTCTGCCGCGCCAAAAAAGATATAATCAAAGTCTAAATATCTAGCGTCTCTTACTTATCGCTAAAATATTTCCAAGCAATTAATCAGGATCTCAATAATAACACATCTAGTAAGTGGATTCAACTTAAGCAACATCAAAATAAAAAAAAAAATCAGAATTCCATTAATTCACCTCAATCAGTAAATTCAAAATACCCAACCCTTAATTAGTCAAAATATAAACACAAAAGTACAAACTTTTTATCCAGAAAGTAATCAACCAATCAAATCAAGAATCACCCCATCACTAAAGATCAAAACTTTACCTACTCGGTGGCATCAATAACAAGATCAGTTAAACATAAAACACAAAAGGGTGTATAAAAATCATTATCAAGACTTCAAAAATTACAAAGAATTATACCCTTTTTTCAATAGCAGCAGGTGTTTGAGCAGCATCAGGTAATTGTTGAGACTGAAGAAGAAGACCTTCTCTACGCTTCTTAAGTAGATTATCCTCACGTTTATTCTTTCTGATCTCAACCAAATTGTCTTCTCTTCTTCTACGGGCTTCATCTGCATCAACCCCAATTTTGTAAGATTTCTTACGAACTTCAGTGCGAGTGTTGGGTCTAAGCGACATTTTGTGAAAATTGAGGGGTGAGATTGAAGAATGTCTCTTCTCTCTCTCACACAAAGTGTAGAAGAAAATTAAGGAAACTGGAGACTGAGATTGAGAGAAGAGGAATTTTTTTTTTGAGGGGTGAGATTTGAAGAATAAAAAAGGAGGAAGGGAAAGTAGGGGGGGGGGGGGGGGGGGGGGGGGGGGGGGCCAGTAGGAATGGGCTGTGAGTTTTCTCACTCTTGTTTTTGCTTTTAAGACACGTTATGGAAAATAATACAAAGGGGTCTTTTTGTTAAAGACTTATGACTCACTAGTTTTCTATTATATTAAAAATCAGGAAAAACAAGAAATTGTGGTTATAGTGAAGGGGAAATGAGGGAAGTAAAATGTGAATAGATTGAAGTGTGTCATACGAATACATTCTGCAAAGCAAAATATTTGTATTTGCATGCATGAATGGTATGTTCGGTTAAGGAGGAAAACAATTTTTAGTTGATGTTTTTTAATTATCTCATGTTTGGTGGGTTAAATTTTTTAAAAAATATTATTTTTCCTTAAAACTGAAAAAAATAGATCCAATGGAAATAGGAAAAACGAGTCTACAAGCAACATTTCATATTAATTGTCTCTTCCCTACCCTCGAACTCACACCACTCTCCACACCCACCCCACGACCCCATTGGCGGGTTGCTTTCTTTTGAAAAGATTTCACCCTTTCCGGCTTCTCCTACATGCTTCAATTGCCGATGCCCTGATTCTGAGTCTTCATCGAGTTATAAGAAAGGGAACCCTTTTAGACAATGGATATAGACCTATCCACCCACCACCCACTACCCCTACCCTCCAACCCACCACCCACCACCCCTTACCCCTTCACCTGACTACCCATCACCCACAACTAGGGCTGGGCGTTCGGTATTCGGTTCGGTAATTGAAAGTATATACCAAATACCGAACTTTCAAACTTCGGTTCAATAATTCGGGAATCGGTAAATCAAATTTCTGTTCGGTACGGTATTCGGTAATACCATTTTTTTGCAGCAAAGTGCATTGGCAACCAAATAAGATCCGCTTAAATAAGACTGCGAAGTGAAGATTGGACATCAAATTGATTTAAGGCTTCAACAGTCCATAAACCAACAATAGCTTCAACATTATTTCTAGCTTTCTTTCCGCAAGATTGGACATCAAATTGATTTAAGGCTGAAACAATATGATCAATGATAAATATTTGACACATAGAAGGTATTGTAGAAGTGAAATGAAATGACAATATACTATGCAGTTTATAAAGAATTCACAGAATATGAAAAGATTGTGAAACGAATGGACTTGAAATGTTTGGGCTGCTGGACTTGAAATGTTTGGGCTGGACTACTGGACCTGAAATGTTTTAGCCCTTTACTCCTTTAGGCTGTACACATATTGGTATTAATTTCGGTATTCGGTATTTACCGAATTACCGAACTGTATAATTATAAATACCGAATACCGAAATCGAAATATTAAATTTTATATTTTAGTACCGAATACCGAAATAGCCGATTCGGTTTGGTAATTCGGTTTTCGGTATTTTATGCCCAGCCCTACCCACAACCCCTCACCCCATCATCCACTAAGAATATTTTTTTTCTATTTTTTATAATTTTTTTATAAAAGTAAAATAAAATATAGTATAAAATAGAAATTTGGGGGTGTGAGGGTTGGTATGAGTTTGGGTAGAGGTGGGGATGCTTGGCAGTAGATATTTTTTGAAAAATGTTTTTCACTAACCAACCGAAAATGAGAAAATAAATTCACTTATTTTTTCAAAAACACATTTTTCATGAAAAACATTTTCCTCAATACCAAACACACCCAAAATATGTTTCAAAAAAAAAAAAAAGAGTTTAGTGAAGATAGCTTTTGGTCTATGGTTATGGGGATATTAGTTATGTTAAAAAGAAAAATTGAATCAACCAATCAAACGAATATTTTATAAGTTATATACGCCGTTTATCAGGGTAAATCCGGAACCAAACATCTCCCAAGATCTGCAAATGCTACAACAAAATAGAGGGGGCTAATTCGCAATAAACCAAAGAAGAAGGACCTTAAGGGGACGATCACGAACCACAAAGGGTTTAAGCAAATCACGAGAAGCGAGACTGAAAGCATCAATGGCGAATCAAGAAAACCAAGAAGAAGATTACGGGGTGTTGTTATACTACAAGTACACTAGTATTCTTGACCTTGAACAACTATTCAACTTCTATGAATCAAACTGCAACTCTCTTTCCCTTTTGGGTCGTGTTCGCCTCTCTCCCAATGGCGTCAACGTCACTGTAACTTCTCTCTTTCCCTCATTTAAATGGAACATGAAAACCCCATTCGATCAAAACTGTGAATTTGTTGCATATCATTTGCATTGCATAAAAGACTTATGCTCCAATTTGTTTGACAGTGTTTAATATCTGGAGAGTTGAACAATTTTTTCTTTGAGCTGAATTTATCAGACATCTCTAAATTTTTAAGTATTGTGAGGTATGGAGTATCTTTTAATCAGTCTGGTTCAATTTGTTTGTCTTACGCAACTCTTTAATTTCTACTTTCCACGTGACATGTTTAAGAGCACGAAATTAAGGGGCATTTTGGTATATTCTACTCATCTTTAATTTTAAGATCACAAGAGTCAAAAGTTTCTTATTTTCTTAAACTCCGTGCCATGTCAAAATCGACAAACAAATTGAAACGAACGTAGTATATAGTTTTTAAAGGAATACATTTTATATCAGTAGGAATCACTGTTCCTATTCGTATTCTCTCATAATTAGATATGATTTCGAACGTCACATTTCTTTTTGAATGGAAGGAGTATTATATAACCGGTAACATCTGTACGTGCACTCATGTGTTTTGCTTAACAAATAGTGTATAACGAAAGTACAAAGTTTTCACATTTCAGTGTTATGAATGTCCTAGTGTGATGATTATGAAATATTAGGTGGTTTTCTGCAGGTCGGGGGCAAGTTATCAGCTTTGGAGGAGCACATTGCTGCAATGAAGTTGAATTCTTTGTTTGAAGGGACAGACTTCAAGCTTGCTTCTTGCCATGAACCATCAAATGATAGGGTTGCCAAGGAATGTGGATTTACCTCCCTCTCCATACGTATAGTTAAGGTTGGATTACTAATTTCCTATTGTTTTCTTTTTTCTGTGTTCATTTTGCAGAAATCTGGTTAGTTGTCTGAGCAGGTCATATTTATGGAAGTTTGTGTTGCATTAGTTGCAAAATAGTAAGTAAATTGAATGAAAACTTGCCCATGTTTTGACTTTTTCTATAAAAAGTAGTGTGGGTGCTACTTTCAGTATGATGGAATCAAAGCGACATGAATGTGTGGGATTTAATTGGAATTTCTTGATCCAAAAAAAAAAAAAAAAATAGTGTGGGCAATCGGCATGATCTTGCTCAGCAATTGGAAATTGGGAGATTTCATGTAAATTGCTATTCACTCTTCCTGACTTGCACCCTCACGGTTGCATTTCACAAATTTAATAACTTAAATGACCATTCAGTGAAGTCCACCTTTCGGTAGAAGTTCCTATCAGACTATGGATATACTACAACGTACAAGCTCCCAAGTCATTTGGAGTATTTTGAAGGTGAACTTGCATTTGTTTCTAATTTAGCAGTTAGAAATTTGAACTATAGGGAAGATTGATGTGCCCAAAAAGAAAATAAATATCTGCAATGAATATGTAAATTGTATGTATTCATCGACCTATTAGTCTTGACACATCTGTTGATTTTTTTCCCAATCCATAAAAGTTGCTAAGGAATATAGGATCACAAGAAGCTATAGCGATCTCCGCCAAAGCCTTAGATGATTCTTCTTTGTGAAGACAACCTATTGGACCAATGTTCCGGAGAAATTGCACGTGGACTTTGCGAGGTATTGAGTTTGAAACACTGGGGAGTATGGCCTGCCCTTCTACCGCAGTCCAACTTAAATATCAGATTTTTGTTCGTGGCAGGATTCGAACACGTGACGTGCACCTAATCCATACATGACGAACTGCATCTTTACCTTTGACCAATGCCCTTTGGGCATACCATTGTAACAATGTAGAAGTAGGCTATTGTAATACTACTCTTTCCTGGTCCTAGCTTTGCTTAAATGCCATCGTGGGTCTTGTTATTCGATTAGCATCTTCTACATACTCATGATATTGCTGATATTTCGAACCAAAAGGAAAAACAATTAGGGTGTGCCTAACATTGGTTTGCTAAAGAAAGCGAAATGCTGCTAGCTTCGGCTATCCATTTAACATGGCAAGCAAAGCTTGGACATGATGGAGTGGACTTCTGTATGGACTATGGAGTGAAATTGACTATAATCAGGATGTTGAACTTGGTCTACTCTAATAAAGAGACAGATAGATTTTGAATAAAAAGCAATTGTGTAAGCATCTACTAATAACAGGAAATGTGTTAGATTTTCTTCTACGAAGAGGAATATGGCTAGTGTTTGTTGAGTAATTGACTTGTGGTGAAGTTTGTTTGTCTTTATCGTTTTCTAGATTGCTTTCTTTCCAAGTGATGCTAACCTCACCTTCTCACTCAGGAATTGGTAACTTTAAGTTCCTGTCCCCTGCCAAGGTCACCTGAAATTTCAAATGCGGGGAAGCATCTCTCTGCAGCTGAATTCCACTCTGTCCTTCACAATGTTGGTTTGTACTCCACCTCTCTGATGAAGCTTAATCCATGCGCCTATAAGTTAACTATGATGGTTCTGATGTTCTCGCATTGAGATTTGTAGGAGGAATCTGCATATTTCTCTAGCAGCTGTTTAATTCTCAGTTTCTTTTATTAGGGAATTCTCAAGACAAACTGATTCCAAGCAGTAATAAAGGAACAGTCCTGATTGATGCAAGGAATTTATATGAGACTAGAATCGGGAAGTTCTATCCTCCAAATGTGGAGACTTTGGATCCAGAAATCCGGCAATACAGTGACCTTCCTTCCTGGATAGATAATAACTCCGAGAAGTTGCGAGGGAACAATGTTCTTATGTAAGTGTTGTTTGACAACATTGTATCATTGTCGGGTGGTTAATAATTCTGATCAACTGCATGGAATATTTCTCTTATGTTCATTCTTGTGATTTTGTGATATTCCATTTTTATTCAATGGTATCTTGTGTATCTACATTGTGAAGAAACTGTATAGGGCTTACTTATGCTCAGTTAAAGCGTTGCTGTTTTCCTGCTTCACTATTTTGTTCCCTTTAAAATTTTCAATCTCCCATTGGCTTTATGTTACATTGCAGGCGATGATTTATTCTAAACTTCGAATCTGTGGCACTTTGCCTGCATGTTATTATACAGTAGTGAAGTAAAACCTTTGTTTCTTTTGTTGATAATATATTAATATGTACAACTTCAACTATGAAGTGTTGGACATAGTGTCTGCTGTCTAGTTGCAACAACTTCCATGCTTCATTCCTCTTGCTATGTATTTTCTTAAACATTGCTTTCTTCTTCTGTTTTCTTGGATATGGCTAAAATGGTACATTACAATCAGTAGGTTTTGGTGCATGGAAAAGTTTCATTAGGAGGAAAAAATGGATGTAATTTCCAACGGATAGTGCAAAATGCATTTAATTCAGAATTAAGATGTAAAATAGCATTATGTTGATTCTTAACTATAAGAATATACTTGCATGCATTGTAATATGTTGGTAATCTAGATAATTTCTTTAGGAATATTAGGATTTGGGAGGAAAAAAATGGACGAGACATCACAGAGGATATTGTGTTAAATGCATGACTCAGACTTAAAGATGTAAAATAGCAGCACATAGACTGTTAATTATCAGATTTAACACTGTATGAATAGCATGCATTCTAGTAGTGATCTACACTCCACTGTTGTCTGACCATCTGGGTTTCTTATCACTCGTTGATGTTTTTCAGGTATTGTACTGGAGGAATTAGATGCGAGATGGCATCAGCCTATATTAGGTCTAAAGGTGATGGCTTTGAAAATGTTTTCCAGGTAAACTTTTATAAGAATCAGATCCTCTTAGTGCACTTGCTTGACATTGTTGGGCCTTTTCTGGCATTGCAAAGTTAAATTAAAATACGATCAATATTTTAATAAGTGCTATTCTGTGGAATTTGGAATGTGAAATCTTATGTCAATGGTTAACTTAATAAAATTTTGTTTTGAAACCATGAAGTTGATCTTTTAAGCTTTGCCTGTTTGCCATGGTAAGACTGAGATTTCATAATGCCTAGATGGCTGTGTTTTGAAATATCCATGTTTTGCTTTCTAAAGAATTTCTTATGGGGAACAATCAGATTCATTTTAAATTCCGTCTTTAAGAAATTCCATTTCAAGATCATCGGTATCTTTGTACTGTGCGTAAATTATGGTTTACGGACTAAATAATGTTGAATATTGACTCAAAGTATTTACTTTCCACAGCTTTATGGTGGGATCCAACGTTATCTGGAGCAATTTCCTGATGGTGGATTTTTCAGAGGAAAGAATTTTGTCTTTGACCACAGGTATGGTCCTGTACTTCCATGCTTCTTAGTAAAGCCCTACTTGAATTCTTGGTTTCACTGATCCAGCATTCTTACTGATGTGATGACAACCTCATCAGTAATCTTTATCCAAAATGTGTGTATCCAGGGGCCGAGCTAGCATGCCTATTACAGGTTTGCCAAAACACAGTAACTTTGATGCGGATTCTGTATTTGTGTTTAAAAATCCACTTAATGTATATAATTTGTTTTTTATCAAGAACCCGTAGCATTCTCTTTTTAAGATCTAGAACCCATAAACTCCAAATCCAGCTCCACGTCTGTGTGTATCTGCACTTATTCTCACAGGAAATAACCACAAAATAACAAATAATGCTGGCTCTCCATTTTGGCACATTAAGCATATGTAGATCTTTAACTCGATTTGAGCTGTGTGTATATATATATATATATATATATATATATATATATTTCCAATGGATGCATATTACCAGATTCTTTTTTACTGTGTCAGTATCCATGCCATAATACTCATTTAGTAATGCTGTGCTGGGTGTTAGTTTACTTCCTTTGTAGAGTATCCATAGGAGGCCTTCTAAATGTTTTGCCCTACATCTTTCTGGTTTTGGCAGGGTTTCAGTTGGAAGCTCAGATTCAAGAATTTTGGGTACTTGTCTTCTCTGTAGTTCTCCTTTTGATGATTACTCGTCACGGAGCCGGTGCACGTACTGTAGGATGCTTGTATTAGTCTGTGATAATTGCAGGGTGAGTATCACTAGGAATATTGATCTTGCAACCCTCTTGATTGCATTAGATTAATTGGGTACCTAAAACTATTTGTTGGCTCAGAAATTCAATGCATTCCTTATCTTGTGAACAAATTTGAGAAAGAACTTTCAATTGTATTTGCTTAGACTCTCGTATGACCACTTCACCAAGTTTGAAGATTTTCAGGGCATGCACACCTAGTAAATATTTTTGGGTTGATTCTCCTAAGTAATTGATGACTAAGGGCCTATCTTCACTTCTACGTTTGTTTGGACTTCCAGCGAACTACCAGATATCTGCCTTTCAGTTAGAAGTACCTGATCTGTGGTGTGGGCTAACTAGTACTGCAGTTACCTCCCCATCCAAGTCTCGTTTAGTTTCATCTGCTTTATACTTTTATTATATGTCCCACAAAGAATGACCTGTTCCTTTAATAGAAATCAATTTAGAAAAAAATCGAATTAATATAATAATATAAAGCTATATTGCTTTATATTATTTGGATTGATGTAACATCTATATACCCTTCTCAAATATTCAAAGTACCAAATTACATCATTAACATAATGGTCTTGTCTCAACCAATCTTGGAAGTCAACTCTGTCTGGTCAATTTGGGACCTAAGGAGTATTTCCTTTTCTATTGTTTTGTCATCTTTTCTTCACCTCTCTCTTCCTTATGTAAATGTTTATCCTGTCTTGCCCTGTCTTGCAGGAGAAGGATTCTTCTTATGTTTGTGAACTGTGCCAGAAAAACAGCCAGTGTATTCAGCCAATTTCAACAACAGAGTTTGACAGCTCAGTGGAAATATCAGAAATCAGGGAGCTTGAAGCTGTCTCTACCTTGGATAGACTAGCACTACCTCCCTTGGTTTCAGGTAATAGTATGGTTCTACTTTCTAGTATTGATTTTTGAGTTGCAGGTTTCTCCTCTTTTTGGTATACCTCTTTTTGACAATCCAAGATGGCCTTGTTAATATCAATGAAACTTTTTACTTGATCAAAAAAAGTATTGACTTTCAAGTTCAGCTTTTCTTGCACTCTTTGAACTTTGATCTAAGAGAGGCCGTGTGACTATAAAAAATAGTAGAGTGGATATCCACCCTATCAATTTTGATTTAAGCAATGCTGTTTGACAATCCAAAAATTCTATAGTAAACCATCTGACATTGTCCTGTTTCCTTTATTCCTCGTGGCTCAGTGTTTGGGATTGTTTCTCGAGTCCCATACTTTGTTGCAAGCATAAACATTTACAGGAAAATTAATTCAGAGATATGCTTTTAAAATACTTCTTTTCTCCTGCTTGGTGTTTCAAGGCACTCTTGACATTATGTTGAGGAATACACTGCAGGACCCAAGACATTACGAAAATTGAGAATTCTCTGCCTCCATGGTTTTCGCCAGAATGCTTCTGGTTTCAAAGGTAGAACTGCATCTTTAGCCAAGAAACTCAAGAGCATTGCTGAGCTTGTTTTTGTGGATGCACCCCATGAATTGTCTTTCATTTATCAAATTCGTCGAAACTGCGATTCTGCATCAGAAATGGAAAATAACCATCCACCAGTGGAGAGTTGCAATAAAAAGTTCTCATGGTTAGTTGCACCTGATCACGAGGGGGAGAACGATTCTGATTGGAAGATAGCTGATGGTCCATTTGATCCTCTTCAGTACCAGAAACAAACTGAAGGTTTCGACAAATCAATTGCATATCTAAAAGCATTATATTCTAAAGCAGGCCCATTTGATGGGATATTGGGTTTTTCACAAGGAGCTGCAATGGCTGCTTTAGTTTGCCTGCATCAACAGAAGCTAAAAGGAGAGATGGAATTCAGATTTGCAATCCTCTGCTCCGGATTTCCTGTCAATATGAACAATTGTCAGCAGGGATCGATCAATGTTCCTTCGCTTCACATATTTGGCAACGACAAGGGTAAAGATAGGCAGATAGAGAACCAAGCTAGTAGACACCTTGCTTCTGTGTTTGAGAATGGCTGCTCTGTTGTTATTGAACATGACTTTGGTCATATAATTCCAACAAGACCTCCATATATAGATCAGATAAAAGATTTCCTCCAGCGTTTTCTGTAAGTTAGCTTTGCCTAAGGTAACTCGGGCTTCTTGATATAGACCATCTTTTGCTGTAAAAGATGGGGGATTTTATGCTTAGCTTGTACCCTATGTTATAATTTGTAAACTATTAATCAGAGTCCCTTTTCCAAAGGTGCGTAATTTTGTTCTCAAGATCACATCATTCATCTACTAAGCAAAGTTGTAGTAGTTTATAAAAATGTTTCTTTTTTGTTAATTTAATGAGATTGGATAATGGGCCTGCCCCTTTATCATTCTCCACTGGAGTGTACCAGACTTTTGTCGGTTCAAAACTTGTGACATGTGCTTAACTCACACATCATGTGTTGCGCTCTTACCATTAGACCAAAGTCTTAGTATACCATTACATTGCCGTCAAGATCATATCGTCCTTTGATTTTTGCATCCTTAACCAAGTTTTTAGTTTGAAAGAAAAAGATTGTTACTTCAAAAATACGTATAGAAGCAACCGCGATTCATAGTAAATAGCTCGAATGCTTTTCTAGAATTTTGTGAAAAATGTATGAAAATTCTTTTCCTTCTTTCTTTCAATGACTTGATATGACAATAATAGTTTATATCTAGAAGTGAAAACTGATTTGTACTAAAATTACGAAGCAAAAGACAGTTAAGTCATATTTAAAACGGAAAAGGTCCAAAAATACCCTTAAACTATTGAAAAAGGCTCATAAATACCCTCCTTCCATCTTTTGGTTTAAAAATACCCTTCCATCCACCTTTTAGGTCTAAATATACCCTTAAGGTTTGTTTTTGGTTCAAATATACCCTTTAAACTAACAGAATATGTTTTTTTATTTTTTTTTATCGGAAAAGGTCCAAAAATACCCTTAATCTATTGAAAAAGGCTCATAAATACCCCCTTCCACCTTTTGGTCTAAAAAAATATGAACGAAATAAGTTTTTTTTTTGGGTTTTTTTTTGCATTTCATGAATAAAAAAACGAAATAGGAAATTATAATTTTTTTTTTGCATTTCGTGTATTAAAAAACAAAATAGGAAATTATATTTTTTTTTTTGCATTTCGTGTATTAAAAAAAAATAGGATAAAAAAAAAATCGTTCATATAAAAACGAAATTGGAATATATATATATATATATATATATATATATATATATATATATATATATATATTTTTATTTCGTTGGTATATATATTTTCCAAGTTCGTTTTTATATGAACGAAATTATTTTTTTTTATCCTATTCGTTTTTTAATACACGAAATGAAAAAAAAAATTATAATTTCCTATTTTGTTTTTTAATACACGAAATGTAAAAAAAAAAATTATAATTTCCTATTTCATTTTTTTATTCATGAAATGCAAAAAAAACCCAAAAAAAAAAAACATATTTCGTTCATATTTTTTTAGACCAAAAAGTGGAAGGAGGGTATTTATGAGCCTTTTTCAATAGATTAAGGGTATTTTTGGACCTTTTCCGAAAAAAAAAAAACAAAAAAACATATTCTGTTAGTTTAAAGGGTATATTTGAGCCAAAAACAAACCTTAAGGGTATATTTAGACCTAAAAGGTGGATGGAAGGGTATTTTTAGACCAAAAGATAGAAGGAGGGTATTTATGAGCCTTTTTCAATAGTTTAAGGGTATTTTTGGACCTTTTCCGTATTTAAAATACCCTCCCCCAAAAGAAAAAGAAAGAAAAGGAAAAAGGGGGTTGTGGATGTGGGGGAACAAATCTGAAATAGCAAAATTATTAGGACGACATACATAATAAGTGGGTGGGTGCTGCAAATATAAGAACTCATAGGGACCTTAAACCCCAAAGGCAGAAAAGTCAAGAAACAAGAACCCCAAGTTCAGTTCTGTACCTAAGACGAACACGAACCAAAGAGTAAAGGCAACAAGCAACAGCATGCAGGTTTTCAGAAGAAACCCACTTAACAGAATCTCCTCAAGATTCCTTAATCAGGTTCGTTATCTTTTCTCTTCCTCTGAACCTTGTCTGTTTCAGTTCCAAAATTAGAGCGAGCTTCTCAATTGTTGTTTATATTTTCATTTATCTTAGCAGTGTAATATATATTGTGGGATATTGCATATGTCTTGAGGTTCACTGCAAGCTTGTTGTATTTCTAAAATGGGGTTGAACATGTGGTCCAATACTGTTCATAAGGACTTATATGAGGGCATTGAATTACTGCAGATATTCAAAACTTTCACCCCATTTTCCTCCTGTTTTGTAATTTCTTTTCCAAGTACGTTAGTTGTGGTGATTGAGTGGAATCTTTCCCATTTCTTAGGTCAAACTATCATTTTTTTTTTAAGTTTAAAGTTGATTTGTGATGTCTAAATTTAGTAAGTCTTTTTTTTCTAATTCAATTTATTTTGGTTTGCTGCTGATATCTTATGAATTGGATATGATAGGTAATCAAAAGCAATGCATATTCTACCAAGAAAATTTATGATGCTGGACAGCCGACTCCTGCCACTCACCCTCAGGTACTTCTACACTGCATATATAGCATTAGTATTTGGTAACATGAAAGTAGGGCTGTACGTAAGAATTGAATAAAATATAAAATCTTGTTTTGGTGGGGTTCTTTTATTGTATGAGATATGCCCGCCTTTCTAGGGAACCCTGTTAGGAATTGTATGTAAAATTTTATGTCATTTCATGCAGTTAATGAAGGAAGGGGATATTACTCCTGGCATTACCAGTGAAGAATATATGCAGAGAAGGAAGAAATTATTGGAGTTTCTTCCGGAAAATAGTTTAGCTATTGTTGCAGCGGCTCCCACAAAAATGATGACTGATGTTGTACCTTACAATTTTAGGCAGGATGCTGACTATTTATACATCACCGGATGCCAACAACCTGGTGGTATCGCAGTTCTAGGGCATGACTGTGGTTTATGCATGTTCATGCCAGAACCAACCCTCCAGGTACTTCAGGAACCATTCACTTGCTTCGTTCTTGTTGACAGAAGCTGTTAATACGTGAAAAGCTTTGTCCTATTTATAGAACAAATTATCTCAATTTAGTGACATTTTCTTTAGTTTCAGCTGTTACTATGGTATTATGGTTAGTATACATTGTAGCAAGTTAAAGATTGCTTCCATTCTAAAAGTTAAAAGTATTCTTAGGATGTTCTTTGGCAAGGAGAAGTGGCTGGAGTTGATGCAGCTCTACAGATATTCAAGGCTGACCTTGCTTACCCTATTAGCAGATTGCCTGAGGTAATTTTTCTAAAGATCATATCTCCAACTGCAAATAAGTTTGAGATTCTTGTTAGAAGAAAATGCCTCTCGCGCTGATAAGTATAACGGCATAGGTAACATCCCTTCTGTTAGTCCTTTCAATAGGACAATAGGGTACTTTATCAAAGGGAATGGAAACCCTATTGTTACCTTTCTGAAACCAAAAAAATTAAGGTAATGGAAACCCTATTTATCTTCTTTCCTCTGGATTATAGTTAGAGTATCGACCTAAGAAAAATGGCTTATAGATTCCTTTTTTTTTGAGAAAGTAACAGTTGTATGTATTTGACTAAATCAGTACATAGGTTGTACTGAAAACCATATTTACATCATAGCAAAAATCAGGAAACTAGTCCATAAAGAAATGGCTCAGAATTGCATCAATAGTCAAAGAGAATCAATAGTCAATAGATTCTCTTTGACTATTGATGCAATTCTGAGAATCACCTCCTTCAAAACACCCTCTTTTTCTCTTCTCTTGCCTGGAAAAGAAATATTTTTCCTCCTTTAATATGTGTAAAAGGTATAGAGGGAACAAAATGGACAGGCATGTCAAAGTGTTCACATATATAGGAGTCAGGCTTGCCTTATTACTATAACTTCATGTTTGATAGGACCTATCACTGGATGTAGCTTTTCCCCATAATATTGGAAATCAAGCAGGCATCATGTTAGGATGCGTTGAGAACAGACACGAATCTAGGATTTCTGGAGCATGGGTTCACCACTAAAAAAAAAAAAAAAAAAAGAAGAAAAAAATGTATTAAGCGGGAATTGATCCCTAGTCCCCTAGGTAAATAACTTAACTTTCAACCAAGTGCACCATTTAGTCTTTTGTAGTATGTGTTCCGGTAGGTAGTATTATACTAATTTTAGAAAACCTATACATAAAATACCTAGTTTTACGGGGAGACCATGTGTTCACGTGCTCCAAAAATAGAGCCTAAAATCGCCCCTGGTTGAAAATATAATATTATGAGCATGAAATTGAAGAGTGAAGGTTAACACTTTGCGCCAATGAAGTGGGCACTATTTTCCAAATGGAACTAGGATGATTTAGGCAGAGGGAATAGTTGTTGGTTGGCTGTATTTAGCTGTCAGGTTAACCGCTTAGACTACATAATGACAGTTAATATTTAAATTGACAACACAGAGTACAGCGAAGGAGATATATATATATATAACTGAGTGTTATTTGTAGAGAACCATATTATGGTGTAGGTTCTCTACTTATTGTATACCACATGCATATGAGAGCTTAAATCCAGAAAAATCGATAAATTCTTACCTTATAAAAAAGACCAGGAAATGAAGATGTGATGCCCGTATCATCATTATCTCTATGTCGGCAAGGAAAGTCTGTCAACTATTTCCTTCTAAGCTGTCTTTCCTGTACATGGCTTCAGTGTAGTGACTTTATTTCACTTGCTCCATGTTACAATTTCTCTGTTCTCTAATTTTTGCGGGACTTGTCAGATGCTCTCCAGGATGATAGAAAGTTCTTCCACTGTGTTCCATAATGTGAAGACGAGGATTTCATCTTACATGGAATTAGAGGCCTACAAAAAAGCAGTCAACAATTGCAAAGTGAAAGATTTCTCTGTTTACACTCATGAAGCCCGATTGGTGAAGTCTCCTGCAGAGCTTAAATTGATGAGAGATTCTGCATCAATGGCCTGTCAGGTAATGGTAATTCTTTCATTTTTGTCAGGTTTTTGGGTGAGAGTGGTAGTTCTTTCTCACGGAGGTTCATTTTCTGATTGGACACGGAAAAGTAGTCTCTGAGTGTACAGCTGACTTTACTTTTGTATGTATTTGTCTTCTTTTGAAGTTGATACTCTTCACACAGTTAACAGGTGACTAAGGTATTGAGATATGACCGAGCTTTTTTCAAAATTATAAAAAGCATTGTTTGCATATCAGCTGATAGCATCATAACTGAAATGTTTGTCATTTTGTTGTATGACAAATTTTCTTTAAAGGTAAAATAGGTGTTTGCATTTCCCTTTATTTCCTCTTCTTTCATGTCAAGGGTGGTGTCTTCAGGTTGAAGATACTACATTCCGAAGATCCAGAAGCTATTCACAAAAGGAAAAAGGGTACAGATAAAAGGATAGATCACCAGTCTAAAATAAGACGGTTCTTGATATTCCAAAAAATTGGAGTCTGTACTTGCTTATTTGCATCAACATATTTTTTCTCTAATTGTGAAGGAACTGTTCTTGCATGTACAATCCTTTCTTTGATAATGTGCTTCTGTGTTAAGTGGGTCAGAAGCTCTAGACATGCTGAAAGAAAAGATGTGTGTATACTACCCATTCGTCTAATTTCTCAATCATGATTTGCATGTTTACTTATGAGAGACTGGTCTGGAAAATGTTTCTTCCTATTCCTGAAATTTGTATGCAGTTGTCTAGCCATATAGTTGGGAGTTATATGGGAGTGTAGATATTTTCCTTTCACTAGTTCAGTCCTTATTTATACTGTATAAAAGATAAGTTTTTGTTTCTTGATGTTCTAATGTATATGTTTTTGGTAGGCGCTTATCCAGACCATGTTATACTCAAAGTTGTTTCCTGATGAAGGGATGCTGTCAGCCAAATTCGAATATGAATGCAGAGTTAGAGGTGCCCAAAGAATGGCGTAAGTTTTTTCTTGTATTATCTTTGGAATTTTGTATGTGGAGAGGGGAGCGACTCGCAATTTTTAAGTATTTTAATCAAACATGGGCTGCAGCAGAGTGAATCAAAATGCCTTTAAAGCCTCATGTCTAAACCTGCAATTGATTTTCTTTTTCCTATGTTCTCTGAGTTTCTGATAGTTTCATTGTTTTTTCCTGACTGTTTTCCTTTTTGGTCATACTTCTGGCGGAGATCATTTCAAGGATTATTCATTTTTCTTTTCTTGTTCCACAGGTTTAACCCTGTCGTTGGTGGCGGACCTAATGGCAGTGTCATTCATTATTCTCGTAATGACCAGAAAGTAAGTTTAGTATCTTCAAGCGCAGTTAGATTTGAATATCAAGCATATTAAATACTAGTATCTAATTTGTTGTTTTAACAGATTGAAGATGGGGACTTTGTTGTTTTAACAGATTGAAGATGGTAACCTTGTCTTGATGGATGTTGGATGCGAGCTCCACGGCTATGTCAGTGATTTTACTCGTACTTGGCCACCCTTTGGCAAATTTTCTCCTGTTCATGTAAGTATAAAATCCACGATTATCTTCAGTTTTTTCCCCTTGCAAACTTAGACTGTTGACATCTCCAAATGTTTTCAAGATTATGGTTATCAAGTACTTTACTACTAGGGCAATATATGATAGTCCCTGGTAAAGTGAAAAATTGAATGCGACTCTCTACTTGTTAACTTCTTTCATCAAATTTCGTAGTCAATGGAAAAAAATCACAGCTTAAACCATAACAGACACGTTCCAGATATTTTTAACCGTTCTATTATTTTTACTAGTTAAGCTCTCTAACCCTCGAGTTATCTTGCTGATAAATATTAAGAGCTTCTGATAATGGTTCTTTAACTGGCTTCATGTTTTACTAACAATTATAACCAACCTTTTTTTTTTTTCTCATTGTGGAGAGATGTCCATGAATTTTCGAAAGATTTTCTTTTCATCCGTTTCACACTATGTGAAGATGCTGAAATTGTTTAGATCAAGGGTAGTAATGAAGAGGAGCTTATGCAGGTAAATCTATAAATGGCTCTGCGTACCACCCATTGCTTCAATCCTGAGCTCTGAGTTTAGTGAAGTCCACCCAGAATAACTAGGTATATCTTCTCAGTCTGGATCCTGAGATTCTGCTTTCTATATGTAGTAGATGTATCCATGGACCCCTTTTCACTCTTAGCGCCGGTACTAACCTAGCACCCCGCAAGCAAACTTCTTACCTGGTCTGAATGTCCAGCTAGAGTGTTTTGCTTAAGTGTAGGCTTGCTCCAAATTTGTAACATCTATGTCTATCACCAATTCTGAAGTGTGAAGCACCATTACTCTAGGAGAGAAAAAATCTGTCCAGGTTGTGTTCCTCTCATGAGAATTTGTCCATCATATGTCCATTGACAGCCAGTGAATTTTGGGCACTTAGGATGCAATGTTTGGGCGCCAAGACTTATCCACCTTGATTCAAATATGTTGGAACCCTTGCTGCACATTGAAGGCTTTCAAAAGCTAGATATTGATTTCCAGCACTTCGATTGGTGGTATCAATTCTGAATCTAAATTCCAGATCCTAAATGGCCTTGCTGATCTGGATGTGAAGAATGAGAATGATAATAAAATTCATCTTATTGAAAAACAAAATCTTGATTTTACTTCTTCGCTACAGATTGGTCACTACCCAGTGTAATCCCACAATAGTGGGGTCTGGGGAGGGTAAGATGTACGCAGCCTTACCCCTACCTGGGTAGGGAGGCTGTTTCCGATTGACCCTCGGCAACCCTCCTCCTTTATCCGGGCTTGGGACCGGCAATGTGAGCGAGCTCACACAGGTTATGTTTGAGAAATAAACTCTTCCCTTGATACGGTTTTCGATTGCTAGTTTTCTGTAATATAATCTCTATACACATTTGTTGTTTCTGGAACTTGGTGATAAGCTCCAAGACTTGATCTGTTCCTTTCAGGAGGAACTTTATGATCTTATTTTGGAGACAAACAAGGAATGCGTGGAGATGTGCAGACCTGGCACAAGCATCCGAGAAATACACCACTACTCGGTACTATTTTAGTTAATCCATCTCGTAATTTCTTTTGGTTTATAATCCTGGGGTAGGTGGGACCAGGAATTTAATTTATCCTCTTTTCTTGCCTTTCAACTTTCACAGTCTTAGACCCAGTTATATTGCCAAGTTACATTGGTATTCCAGTCTCAGTATTTTGGGTACAGTTTTTGAGACCATAATTTTTTTCGTGTTTTGCATAATTGTCTAGTTACACTGACTTCCACCTCCTGTTGCGAATAGCAATGAAGCTTCGAGGTTTTCATTTGCATGAGCTGAGGGAAATGAGGCTTGATGATATTTTCGAAGTTATGGGCAAAGATTTAATTCCTTTTAAGACTTTGAGTTTAGTGATGTTGGGGAGAGACAGATGCCTTTTGGTTGCCTCTCACTTGATCTGAAAATAGTATTTGTTCGCCCATTTCTTCATATATGATGAACGGTAATGCTATGGTAAAGATAAGCCTGTGCTTAGAGGTGTCTAATTAATGTAGTGTGCTTTGTTAACTGATTCTCTATGAAGGGTAGCATTACTTGGATAATGCAAATAATGGTTTAACTTTATCACAGAAGGGTCATTCTTTGCGTTTGTTGTTAGGGAAGCTGTTATAGGTCTTATTACTGTTCAAGATATGGGGGTATATGATATACATTCTGTAGTGAGTAATTGCCCCATACCAGCATACTCCTTTCTTTAGATACTTTAAGGAGTGCCAAGGTCTCATTCTTGTTTTTCTTTTATGATGTGGGATAGGTAGAAAAGCTGCGAAGAGGATACAAGGAGATTGGGATACTAAAAAATGATCGGCGTGGGAGATATGAAATGTTAAATCCTACGAATATAGGTTATTCCTTTTACCCCTTACTCTTCCGCTGCAGATATAAGACAATGCATGTGCAATAGAAACAGAAACTTGCTCCCTTTTAATTGGCCTCTCAATTGCTATTCCTATTGTGTTATTTGCTGAAAAGATAAATGATTTCTTGTTCCACTGCAAGTCTGCGACCATCTCTGAGTGAATTTGGTTTGTCAATATATTTCCAGGTCACTTTCTAGGAATGGACGTTCATGATTCTTCTACAATTGGATATGATCGACCTCTGAAACCTGGTGTAGTAAGTTTCCTCCCTTACTGATGATTGCTTTGATTTCTGAAAATAATTAGGGAACCGCAAGGTGTGCTGAAGAAATTGGTTGTCATTCTTTTGAAATCCTCCTCGCAATGAGCATCAGTGACTTGTTCATTCGAAAACAAATGAGATTTGCTATAATGCATCATTCTCTTTCAGCAATTCACGATGAGTTTTTCCCCAACGAATAGTTCAAACATTCTCTCCTTGCTTCTTGACTGAATTAAAATATAAACCAAGTAACCATGCTTATGCTTTTAGAGCCATATGGTCAAATTTCCCTTTTCCTTCCCTTTCTCAGTTTTATAGAAATGCCAAGGATTAAAATAGAAAATTGCTTGATGATAAGTATGCATATTTTCTTTACTGATTTTGTCATATGATCCTCTTTGGTCCTATTGCGTCTAATTTCATCACAGATAAAGTGAATTTCAGAAATGAAGTTGGTAGAAGGTTGTTTACGTCAGGGTAGGATGCATTTGCATAATAATGATTTTTGAAATCTCTGACGGTCTAATTAAGCAGAAAGATCAAAATATCTTTTGCTTTTCTCTCTAGGTTTGTTTTCTTTCTTGTATATCTTGTCAGTCTGAGTTGCAGGGAATGTTTATTTCTGCGAAACATGTAATGTTATATGCAATTGCAGTAAAAAAGATTTAGTAGCTCGTCCATCTTGATTTCATGTTGGTAGTACAAACTGTTCTTATATTTCATGTCATTTCATGACAAGTACCTCACTCCTGTGAAAGGTACTTAAGTCCAACACACTTGCTTCCATGTAGGAAAAAATAGTAGTTATCCCATTGTTTTCCTTTTCCCTCATTCATCGAATCATAGTAAAGTGTAATATGCTCCCAACCTGTCTGATATGACGAGAAAAACATACACAATATATATCATGCTATGTGCAAAACTACTGAATGTAACTGTAATGATAAACTAATTGGTGTAGGTGGTAGATTTAAGTTACGGAAAAGGGTCAAATATACCCCTCGTTATACTTTGGGTTCAAATATACCCCTACCGTTATACTTTGGGCACAAATATACCCCTCCACCGTTAAAATTGACCAAGGTGGAGCCCAATCCCACATGGCATTAATATTATAATGCCACCTCACTAACCAAACCTAATTTTAACACCCCCCCCCCCCCCCCCCCCCCAAAAAAAAAAAAACCAAAAGAAAACCCCCCATATCAATTTCACCATTAGCTGGTCAGTCTGTTAAATTCTCTGATGTTTCCATTCTGCATTGCCTCAAAATTCTATAAGCAAGAAAAAAAGTTACTCTGACTCCCTGTTTAGGCAAAGCACAGATTGTATCATCCCATTATTGAAAGTTGATTGTGCTGTTGTTTGATGAGTCTTTGGTTGATCATTTATTTTGCTGCAAAAAGCAGGCACAAAAATAAGATACGGTTCTGAATAACAAGAATAGGAACTAGTAATGACATCCTAGTTCCAGCTGTTTGACGCCACATATGCAATCAGAGTTCGGGCAGATTTCAATCAATAAGTCATATGAGAAAGAGTAGGCCTACAACATATAGCTTAAATTGCTTAAAAACTTATTAATGCACTGTAAGAATTCATTTTTGTTAATATGGTACAATGCCTTGTTCATCTGATGCTACATGGCTACATAATTAATAATTGGAGGGAGGGTTTCAGGTACCATCTGTTAAAATAGAAGAAGCAATCCAATTATAGTTTTCTTTTAGGACAAATACTGATCCACGCATCAGCGGTTCGAAAGACTTCTGTAATGGTTAAATTGATGTGGAGAGGGGGTGGGGTGGGGTTTAAATTTGGGCTTGGTTAGTGATGTGGCACGCCACATGGTATTTATTTTATTAAATATTAATGTCATGTTGAATTGGGCTCCACCTTAGTCAACTTTAACGGTAGAGGGGTATATTTGTACCGAAAGTATAACTGTAGGGGTATATTTGGGCCCAAAGTATAACGAGGGGTATATTTGGGCCTTTTCCGTTTAAGTTATTTATGCTTTAACTGAGGTCTATATTGCCAGTGATATCTGCATCTATGCAGGTGTTTTTAGTCCAATTGTGAAACATGCTTTACACTTTTCTAAAAAATGATGACGGAGACGCATATACCTCAGAATGATCAGATGAAATTAGACAAAGCTAATAGTCTTGGATGAAATAGCCTGGTCATTATTTAGACATTTGTTGTAAGCTCGTGCTCCATCTGGTGGTTTCTACATTTAACCTTGATGAAGCGGTGATTGATAAGAGGAATTCCTGGCCACAAAAAAAGACGAGTCCTTTTGATGTTAGCTTCTAATTACTTGTGATTTCTGCAAGAGCCAATCATTGACTTTTATATGTAGGTCATCACAATTGAACCAGGAGTATACATCCCTTCGTGCTTTGATTGTCCAGAAAGGTATACTTGTTACTTCATCAAACTAATGTTCCTTTTGACATGCATTCAGATTACTGTATCTTTGATCATCCTCGAGCTCCTTAGAGATTCTCGTTTTATTAAACTGGTTCTATCTGCCAAATTATGTTCTGATGGATGGACGAAGAGTTGCTCTTTTATGTACAAAAGATAGAGAGAACCGTATAACAATGTCTTTTCTAGGTTGGTCCTCAAAAGAAATATTCCATATAGAAATGGCACTTTCAGGTTGTCCCATTCAAGGGGAAGTGGTTGCTTTTGTCATAAATATTGGGGAGAAAGGATAATTGCTCAGTTGAACTAAGTAGCTGTCAAATCTACATTTCTATTGTCTGGCGATTCATCTGTAGTTAAGGAGCTACATTATTCTCTTACCCCCATTAAGGAAAAAAAGGCGCACTTGTTTCTTTAGAATTCTTTATTTTATACTTACTTCTATATGCTTAATCTCATCGTCTATAATCACTTCTGTCATTCAGGTTCCGAGGCATTGGGATTAGGATTGAAGATGAAGTCCTTATTACAGAATCAGGTTATGAGGTATGTTTACAGAAATCGCTCAATTGGTTTTAGTACCAGTCCATATTACTTCTGACCCTATGATCATGTCCGAAACTTATTAGCACTCAACTACCTAATTAAGTTGGTTTTATAGCATTGCAAGCAGAGGTCAGATACTCAAATGAATCTTTAGCCATAGGTCTGACCATTATGCCAATTTTCTACCTCACTGGATACAGGTACTTACTGCTTCCATACCAAAGGAAACTAAACACCTTGAGTCCTTGTTGAACAACTTTGGCAGTGGAAGGGGAACAGAAACTAGAGCTGCTCTCAGTTAGTTTTGAAATCTCCGAGCTTCGACACCATCAATCAAATAACAGCTCCGGAATCCGAGCTTCTATATCGTAGGCTGTCTACATCACACCCCTTGGGGTGCGGCCCTTCCCCGAACCCTACTAACACAGGATGCTTTGTGGACCGGACTGCCGTTTTAATCTGAGCGATTATCATGCTTGTCTTCTTCAGAACTTTATGTGCGCTCCTTATTCTTTTCAGAGCCTCTACTCTAATAGCTAGAACGTGTTGAAATTTGATGTTTTTAGTGTTGAATAATAATTTATGTTATTAGTTATGATTTTCTAATGAGAACAGTTGCATTGAATTATACTCCTAGAGAGTAAGTAGCATAAGTTGAAGGGTCATTTGGAAGCATTTCTTTGTCATACAGTTGTCGTTTTGTAGTCCAATATTTTCAAAATATTACTAACCAAGGGCTTTTGTAGTCCTCACAAAAATTTCCAAATTAATGTTGAATTTTTCAATTAATTACTTTTAGGTCCAATTTTTTTTTTTTTTTAAAAAGTCAAATTTACTTCTTTTTTTAAAAATAAAATAAAATTATTACATAGAGGTAGGGGAAGGGGAAATGTGGGAGGGATTACAACATGTGATTAAAACCCTCACCAATAATGTGAAAGTTCAAGTAGTCAACCAACTGAGCTACTAGATCCCTACGTCAACTTTGTTTTTGTTCTTATAGTCTACTTTTTAAAAGCCATCGAACACCTACCTTATTTCTTCTTTCACTTTCTTCTATTGATCTTATATATTACCCTAAAAAATAATCATTTCTTCGTTAGATATTCGTGCTTCTTGTCGCTCTCTCGTTTTTTCTTTTTCATTTGTTGCTTATTATCCTCCAAAAAAAATATATGTAAAAAAATATATAGGTTAACCCTTTCCAACTACTCGACTACATATGGATGGTTGCTAGGAGCCTAGGAGTAATGGTTACTCCTTCCAACTGCATTTTTAATTCTGCATTTAATGTATACAACCCCCGACATTTTAATATTCAATTTTTAGCACACCCTTCCATCCAATTCCCATATTGTAGGACCATTCTCTTTCAATGCTCTGATCACCTTTTTCGAATCTTTGGTGGACTACCAAGTTAATTGCCTTCACACAATTTGGGAAAAAAGATAAAGAAGTACTCCCTCCGGATAAAAAAAAAATTCACTTAGCTATTTGCATACCCCTTAAGAAACTATTCACTCCAAAAAAACTATATGTAAATTAACTAAACTACCCCAAATTAAATAGGCATTAAAATTTGATTACATAACACTTAATAGGGATAAATCTGAAAAGATAAGGTTAATAGTTTCTTGGTTTAATAAGTGAACACTTTTTTTGACCCAAGAAAAAAAATCTAAGTGGACACTTTTTTTTTTACCGGAGGGAGTATTTGTTAAACTGTAGTACTCAATAATTAAACACACATTTTCAGATTCTAAACTCTGACGTGTCATTTTATCTATCAAAATAAAATATTAATTATTACTCTAATTGTTTTTTCTACGTATGTGCTTATTAAAATTGTATTTCATAAAAAGATCGGGACAAAAATACGCTTTGTATATATAGATATATATACTGGCATATATAAAGATAAGTGTTTAATTAGATGATTATTAAATTAATTATCGATTATTTTACCTAAATAATTTTCTCATACTGTACATACACTGGGTTTGTTTGAACGTCAAAATTGTTTCTAGTCGTCCCTTAATAGAATTGAGCCTTTCAGTTGGACGGTGGTTGAATAGTCGTGTAAAATTAACAACCATTGGTGTATTATATGCACAAGTTCATACATTTTTCATGTTTAATGAGAGTACCAAGTTTTTGATGTACTCTTAACAAATTGAAAAAATTTCACACCAAATAAAAAGTCTTGTTTAATCTTGATCATAATGGCATTTGAGAAATTTGACCCAAACCCAAGGGTCAACTCTCATATTCCCATCTATATATTAGAAGCCCTTTTACCGATCCATCTCATGCTAAACTTTCTCAATTCTCCTGTAGGATTCTTTGTAAAGTGTTAATAACTAGTAACTGATATGTTCAAGGAGATAAAACTGGAGTTGTAACTAATTTGGACAAATATAGGCTTTCTCAAGTGTGGTGCAAAAATCTTGAAAGATAGGTAATTAATATTGGACCGGAGGTAGTAGTATTTCAGAGTCCGGCGCCAAAATGGCTTGTTTGTGAAGTTAATAGACAAAAATAGGATGTGTTTTTTTTTAATACCAAAATGGGTATTTCGTTGGTTATCCAACGAAATACCTACACTCAATACTGTTCTGGTTCGGATTGTTGCATTTCGCTATACTTGTAGCGAAATGTAACAAATAATTTTTTTTTTGCATTTCGTTTGTATTCCAACGAAATAGGATTTTTTTTTTCATATATTTCGTTTATAAAAAAACGAACTATGAATTTTTTTTTTATTTCGTTCATATAAAAACGAAATAGGAAAATATAATTTTTTTTTTTGTATTTCGTTGGTATATGGACGAAATAGGATAAAATTTTTTTTGTATTTTGTTTATAAAAAAATGAAATAATTTTTTTTTATTTCGTTTATATAAAAACGAAATAGGAAAATATAATTTTTTTTTTTGTATTTCGTTGGTATATGAACGAAATAGGATTTTTTTTTTTTTTTGTATTTCGTTTATATAAAACCGAAATAGGATTTTTTTTTTTTTTTTTTGCATTTCTTTTATATTCCAACGAAATAGGATTTTTTTTTTTTATTTCGTTCATATACCCTTTTTCTGCTCTCCACTTTTACCCTAAATTATTTTACCTTATCCTCTTCATTCTCCATTCTCCGTTCTTCCTCTACCTCCATTCTTCCTCTTCTTCCGTTCTTCATTCTTTTCTTCTTTTTCTACTAATCCTATTACAAAGATTCCTCAACTTTTGCTCCATAATCTTCTTCAAATTGAGGTAGTTTATTAATTTTATAAGTTTTTACATATATTTTTTTATTTAGTCATTATAAATTAGTTCACATTTATTTTTTTGATTTATTTATATCTTATACTTAGTGTAGTAGACTATAATAAAGAAAACAAAAGTTACAAGTTTAATTAATCAATAGTTGGTAATTTCAGTCGTTGCTTCAATTAAAAAAACTTTAAAAATGTTAGTAGATTTTATTGGTCAACAAACTACAATTAAAATACTAAAAAGATCGTCGAAGCTACTGATTAAAAAGGTATAAATTTATATTATAAAATGTTCTTTTAGTTAGTCATTTTCATAGAACAACAGTTAAAAAAAAGATGAAGAAATTGTGAGGAAAGTAAGATTGTTAAATATAGCATAAAGATATTTGTATCATTTGTTGGGTCATTTTCTATGTTCAAATTGTGACTAGTCATTGGAGTTTATTTTCTGTTGATAAGCATTAAGAATTTTTACTTTTCAAATTAAAAGTATAAGATCAAGAAACTGTGAGGAAGTTGGACTTGGTTTTGAAGCTAATAGATAATTTTTTTTTTTAATACCAAAATGGGTATTTCGTTGGATAACTAACGAAATACTGTTCCGATCCGGTAAAAAAAAATATTAACTTTCCTTGCATCCCCTCTCCAGTCATATGGTTTGTTTTAAATAGAAAAGAAGTAGTTATATGTAAGATGAATACTACTATGACAATTAATTATGAGCTTAACCAAAAGTTTAATTACATTTCGTTGACCACATAGGGAACTGCAATTATTTTTTTATAGTTGTACTCTTATTATTTTTTTTTCTTTTCTCACGTGATAATATATCTTATAGTTTGACCTTTGTTGACTTTCCTATTGAATATATAGTAAATAATTGTGTAATGTGTTGTAAATTATTCTAACAGCAGTGGCTTGGTGTTGCAATGTTATAGTTATGGATCGCCTCAAAGTCACTGTACATCCAGGTCTAGAAAACTATGATTTATTAATACTCCAGCAACAGCATCGATCTCAGGCTATGTGGGATGGAAAATTGACTGGACAGAACGCGTGTTTAACTATACGTCGTGCGAATCATGAATTCTGGAATCACGTGAGGCAATACCCTTTACATAATCGCATCCTTAATTACTTTGAGAGGTGTGGATTTAGGGGAGTTTTAGCAGTAGGTAATGTGCAGTATGATGAAGGAATCATCACTGTACTTATTGAAAGATGGCGTCCAGAGACGCATACATTTCATATGCGGACTGGCGAATGTGCCATCACACTGCAGGATGTCGAGGTGTTATATGACATTCCCGTGGATGGCCACCCATTGGTGCAGAGAAATGTTAAAAATATAACTAAATCAACGTGGCGGGAATTGATGTACGACCTTACTGGTTGGTTGCCCGGAGAAGAAGCAATTATAGGTAATAGCTTGTTGGTAATAACACAATTATCTAATCATTTGGAAACCTTGATTGCCAAGAATGATATTATTGATGAACACACTAATGAGGCTGAGGTGCAAAAGAGGGTCAGGTTGTACCTGCTTTGGTTGATTGGTGGCACTATGTTCCCTGATAATACTGGTTCAAAGCTTAGTTTACACTTTTTGCTTGACATAATTCCTCATGCCGCTTGCAAATAACCTTCCAAAATGTACCTTTGGCTTGATCTGTTTTAAATTGTTTTTTGTGGGCTATATTATAGAGTCTCACTGCACCTTTCATTTGCTTCTTGCTGTGAAATAACATACCTATTTGCATGTACAAGAAAAAATATCAACTCCTAATTACACCAATTAAAATCACAGAATTCAAAAATAATATATTATTAAAAAAATTAGTCGCACCAAACTAACCTGATTTGATAACTTTAGGATTACTGGAATTCCAAAGTGCAGCCCGAACAGACCCGTTATCTCTCATGTATGCAAAATCTTCCGGTTCTACTTCTTCTGTATTATCCAAATATGGGATCAAATTTGAATGATAATTAACACTAACATTACTGGGGGCCGCAACATCTTCATCAGAATCGTCACCGTCGGTAGACGATTGATCACCGTCCGTCCCTTCATGATCTAATGGACTATCGCTATCCGACTCATTTATTATATCATTAGCTAAATCGTTATTGCTCACAATTTGTGTGAGTTGAGTCAATGTGGGGTTATCTTCAAAATCGTTATGCCTATAAATAAGAAAAATTCATAGAATTTACAAGTCAAACACAATTATACAATCCATGAATAAAGTGAATAAAATATGATTATATTTACGTATCACTGTCCAATTCACTTGGACCAAGATATGAAGCGTGTCGTACATTACAATTCAAATTATGCAACTGCGTAGTAGCATTACTTGGTCCACCCGTCTCACGATTCTATCCACTCCAATCAAAGTTATGATAGTGCGTTGAAGCCATACGACCATACTGTGTACCATAATTAGTTGTATCATTTGACTAACTACCAAATGCTACAATTGTTTGTTGTTGAACTACACCCCTTGAAAAACCAATATTCAAACTTGGGAGATAGGTAGTACCTCCAAAATCGAACTCATTGTCGGTCGGTACTTCGACCTCGGTAGAGCGTTGAACTGTAGCATACATGTCAAGCGCCGCTATGCATATGTGATTTTTAAAAATCTCAGGACAACGAAGAAGTGACGATAAAGATTCATCGTCTGTAATTGGCATCTCACCATAAATTGGTGAACCATCGGCTGTAAATGAACTTGGACATCGTCCGGTTATAACCACCGATGGTTCAGGATCATTTTCGAACATTTTACTCCTTAAGACGTATTGCAGACGATCATATTTTAGGGAAATTGGAAACCTTTGCCCTATTTCAGGACCACGGCTGTATCTAACCGAACCTGCTTCATACACAACTTCACCACCCCAAAATAAATACACTTTAACATGAGTTTCCGTCATCTTTTATGAAATATATGAGAGAAAAAATAAAAGTTGAAGGATATGAAACAGATAAGAGAAAAACAATAAATGAAAGATATGAGATGGATAAAAGAAAATTGAAAGACGAAGGATATACCATAGGTAAAGATAGGACAATATTTATAAATGGAGAAAAGTAAAAAAATTCGCAAATTAAGTCACCAAATGTAAAAGATATTATTTTGACAGCTATTCAATGCTCGTCTGAAACTGATTGAACCAACAGAAATGAACAAAAAAAAAAAAAATTAAAACCATAGCGATATGGAGAGCAGAAAAACAGTAAAAAAAAAGGGTTTTTCGTTATATACGTTGTGAAATGGAACAAAACATTTCGTTGGTATATAAACGGGAAAAAAATATTTTCCTATTTCGTTTTTATATAAATGAAATACAAAAAAAAAAAATATTTATCCTATTTCATTGGTATATGAATGAAATACAAAAAAAAAAATATTTATCCTATTTCGTTTTTATATAAACGAAATAAAAAAAATATTTTCCTATTTCGTTTTTATATAAACGAAATACAAAAAAAATATTATCCTATTTCGTTCATATACCAACGAAATACAAAAAAAATATATATATTTTCCTATTTCGTTTTTTTATAAACGAAATACAAAAAAAAAATTATCCTATTTCGTTCATATACCAACGAAATACAAAAAATAATAATTATATTTTCCTATTTCGTTTTTATATGAACGAAATTAAAAAAATATTTTCATATTTCATTTTTTTATAAACGAAATACAAAAAAAAAAAAACCTTATTTCGTTGGAATACAAACGAAATGCAAAAATAAATAAAAAATTATTTGTTACATTTCGCTACAAGTGTAGCGAAATGCAACAATCTGGACCGGAACAGTGTTGATTGTGGGTATTTCGTTGGATAACCAACGAAATACCCATTTTGGTATAAAAAAACGTATCCGTCTCTCCTGGGCCCCTCTTGCATGCCGTGTAAATTAAAGACCACCGCTTAATTTATCTTTTGTATGCTTTGTTAAAATAGCAAAAACGTGCTTGTTATATAGTATTTCTTTTCTAGGATAAGTGTTTGAAGGTTGATTTATTCTTTAAAGTGGTTTTAATTGAATTATAAGGTTGGAAACTATTTGTATACGCTAAAAATCGGATTTATGCTAGACCGGTGAGACCGGGAATCGAGGAAGAAAGAAACAAGCACGAGCATGAAGACTTTCTTTCGGACCGGAGGTATTGCACTAGAAGTGGTTGATCAGAAGAAAGCGGAGGAAATCGTTTGGTCCGGTTTCTCCATGGCCGAGTTGATCGTGGCCGTTAGTCCGGTTTCTCCATGGCCGAGTTGATCGTGGCCATTAGTCCGGGTGATCAGTTACAATATTTCCACGCGTCAAGACCGTTCTGCCACATTGTACTGCCAATTGTACGGGTGTCAGACTGTACGACCCAACCTTATCCTTTTAGGGTTTTCTTTATTCTAAAGGGGCTTTATGTTGTGGCAAGGCTCATAAGGCAAAACTATAAATAGGAGGCATTTCCCTACTTTTAAGGGTTAGCTTTTCAAGATCAAGAACATTGTAATAGAAAATATATTGAAGCTCTCTCTCTCTTTTAGTCCGGATCTGTGGAGTATTATTGTTTAGCTTCATTCTTCTAATATCACTATACTTAATCATCCATAGAAACATATGCGACGCATGTATTCAAGTTATTAACGCATACATTCATATCTACAAACCATTGTACACGAATCCATATATATATATATATATATATATATTCCCTCAAAAATCAACAAAGATTAAAGTTTGCCCACATATCCTATACCTCACTTACAAATTCAATTGATTACCTAATTTCGGAATAAACAGTATTTCATATCAATGACATTATAATATCTATGTTACTGTGTACTACTACTATAATAGTTAGAGAACATAAGATGAAGGAAAATGTAAAAGAGGAAACCATATGTTAAACCAAAACCTCAAACAACTTTGTAGTATAAAACAATTTCGTGAACTTAACATTTTTTTCCCAAAAGTACAAGAGGAGAGGTGTAAAAAATTATTAGCACTTCGCTGGTAGGCCTACTTAGATTAGGGTTCCAAACCTCATTGCTTATACCACCCTCTAGTGTGTAATCTACATTCTTTTAGTTAGAATTCGGTCGTATGAGAATCATTGATTCTCTTTGCTGTTAATTTCTAATCCATTTTCTTCAGCTAGTGCCCAGTAAATGCATATCCAGTAAATGCATACATGTGTCTTTATATAAATTCCTAATATTTAATCATGATTAACTGATAGTACTTTCTCCGTCTCAAATCATTTGTCATGTTTCTCTTTTACATATCCCTTGAAAACACATTAATTAGGAGTTTTTATAAAATAAAATAAAAAATTACCCTTATTTATGTCTTAAAATATAATCCCTCTTTATTGAATATTTATTTTATTTATGTGTCATAGTTAATGTATTTATAGTCTTCAAGAACAGTTACTACGAAGGATAAAATGAAAAAAATAATTAATTTTATCTTGAACCTCTAAAATAATAAATAATTAAATAACTATTTTTAGAAATCATAACAAATAATTTGAGGCCAAGGGAGTATACATCTTCACTTCACTTTAATCACTTTAACTGTATTAAATTAATATGATTTGATATAACTATTGAGTATGAGAAAGTATTTATGGGGTTCGCTAGCTTGGAGGGTGCAGATGTTTTGATTTGGTTCTTGGTGTGAATGTGGTGGTTGGCATTGATTGGTCTGATAAGATTAGGCATTGTCTTAATAATTTGCTGCTTCTGAGGAAACGATGGGCTAGAAAAATAATTTGGGATTCTTCCAGCCGAAATATAGGTTAACCCTTTCCAACTACTCAGACTACATATGGATGGTTGCTAGGAGCCTAGGAGTAATGGTTACTCCTTCCAACTGCATTTTTAATTCTGCATTAAATGTATACAACCCCCGACATTTTAATATTCAATTTTTAGCACACCCTTCCATCCAATTCCCATATTGTAGGACCATTCTCTTTCAATGCTCTGATCACCTTTTTCGAATCTTTGGTGGACTACCAAGTTAATTGCCTTCACACAATTTGGGAAAAAAGATAAAGAAGTACTCCCTCCGGATAAAAAAAAGAGTCCACTTAGCTATTTGCATACCCCTTAAGAAATTATTACTTCAAAAAAAATATATGTAAATTGATTAAACTACCCCAAATTAAATAGGCATTAAAATTTGATTACATAACACTTAATAGGGATAAATCTGAAAAGATAAGGTTAATAGTTTCTTGGTTTAATAAGTGAACACTTTTTTTGACCCAAGAAAAAAAATCTAAGTGGACACTTTTTTTTGATCGGAGGGAGTATTTGTTAAACTGTAGTACTCAATAATTAAACACACATTTTCAGATTCTAAACTCTGACGTGTCATTTTATCTATCAAAATAAAATATTAATTATTACTCTAATTGTTTTTTCTACGTATGTGCTTATTAAAATTGTATTTCATAAAAAGATCGGGACAAAAATACGCTTTGTATATATAGATATATATACTGGTATATATAAAGATAAGTGTTTAATTAGATGATTATTAAATTAATTATCGATTATTTTACCTAAATAATTTTCTGATACTGTACATATACTGGGATTGTTTAAACGCCAAAATTGTTTCTAGTCGTCCCTTAATAGAATTGAGCCTTTCAGTTGGGCGGTGGTTGAATAGTCGTGTAAAATTAACAACCATTGGTGTATTATATGCACAAGTTCATACATTTTTCATGTTTAATGAGAGTACCAAGTTTTTGATGTACTCTTAACAAATTGAAAAAATTTCACACCAAATAAAAAGTCTTGTTTAATCTTGATCATAATGGCATTTGAGAGATTTGACCCAAACCCAAGGGTCAACTCTCATATTCCCATCTATATATTAGAAGCCCTTTTACCGATCCATCTCATTCCACAACATTTCTTTCATTACAAATATTGTAAGCCAAAAATCCAAGTTTAATTTTCCAGTGCAAAAAAAATGTCTCTAGTGACAGATGAGATCAGGGCCAGTGCAACTGAATTCTACACTGGAAATGATATCTGCCAAGAGAAATCCAAGTTCTTGTTAACTGAAATGGGCCTCCCTAATGGCCTACTCCCTTTGCAAGACATGCTAGAATGTGGCTATGTCAAGGACACAGGCTTTGTTTGGCTCAAATCCAAGAAAAAAACTGAGCACAAGTTTGAGAAAATTGGGAGATTCGTCCAATATGCAACTGAAGTCACAGCCTATGTTGAGCTCCACAAGATCAAGAAACTTACTGGGGTCAAAGCCAAAGAGCTACTAATTTGGCTCACACTTACTGAAATTTGTGTTGATGATCGACCAACTGGGAAAATCCATTTCAAGACTCCAACTGGACTTTCTAGGACTTTCCCTGTATCAGCTTTTGAACTCGATGAGCCCAAAAAAGAAGTCCAAGAAGAGGTCAAAGAAGAAGTCAAAGAAAAGAGTGCTGCTGTTGCTGCAGGGGAAGTGAAAGAGGTGTAAGAATAATGCTTGGCCTAATATAATTATTCTAATCTTTGCTTATTATTGAGGAAAAAAAAGTTTTATTTTGATCAAAAAAGTTGTTGTACTACTTAAGTTGAGGATGATGATCATCTATCCATCTTGATGTACTCATCAAGTGGCTAATTATATCATCTCTTCCTTGAATTTAGTGACATTATTAATAAACTTAATTAAATCAAGCGTTTATTTTCGGGAGTCTTGGTCATATTTCCTTATCATGATGCTTATTTGGGAATCTCTTAATTTATGCTTAATTTCAACTTTATGTATTTTGTTGATTACTATGACCTTCCCAGTTTGTCGTGTTTATGTAGTATGAATGAATTTCTCAAATGATCATTCAACTTGATGAATTTATCCAAGTCACTTTTCTTTGTTCTGTATCAATAAAGTCACTTAACTAGATCAGTTGTTTCTCTAAAAATCAATCACGCCGGAAAGTCAAAAGTAACCACCGAAAAACTACCTTGTTTAATAACTTGTTGCCATTGAGATTGAAACTAGCTTGTAAGACTCGGAAATGAAGGGAAGTAAAGCTGATGAAAAGAGCCTGAGAGGTCTGCATCTGAAAGATTGATCTCAGAAATTGTTCTACCAATATTGCAGAAAATAGCTGTCCGATTACACAAAGTCTCTCAGATTGGAAATAGACCATGAATTCAAGAAAGAACACTACTAAAGAAATCACTAGTTTTCTACTGAAAAATGTTCGGTGGCTATTTCTCACTGAATGTCGGTGGCAAAAAATCTAAATAGTAGTGTTTTCACATGAAAAAATAAAAAAAATTATTTCTCAACTTTTCAATATGAACGTGTTTTCTCACCATACGTTTTTCCATTGATATTGTTCGATGGGAATGAGGTGAAAAAATTATATTTTATAGTATAAATTTACCATTGATGTTGACAGGAAAAACCTAGCTCTGTTTCTAGTAGTGGCACTAGAAGATAAGTTAATCTTCCATTGGACAAGAGCTTCAGCTTCAATTGTTATTGATGATGTGGTCCGCAATTATAATTATGAAAATTACACCCCATGTCAATTAGGGTAGCAATGCTATCAAAATTGACTCATTTTTTAAAATCTTACAAAAAATGCCCCACTCCCCCCTCCTCCTCCTCCCCTCTCTGCACTCACTCTCACCTTCATCGCCGTCACTGCCCCACCGATCTAACTCCGGTGAAGCAAGCCATCTCCGGCCAAACAACGTCCAACGATCTGACTGGATTTGCTTTTTAATGCCGTCACCGATTTAACTCCGGCGAAGCAAGCCATCTCCGATCAGATCTATATTGTTACAGATCTGATCAGATTCTTTTTTTTAACGTCGTCACCAGTGACTTTTTGTTTTTGTTTAAATGTTAATTGTATTGTTACAGATCTGACCAGATTCGCGTTTTTCCGGCGACCTCCATGAACACCGGCGAGTGCCCTTTTGGTGTATGTGGTGGTATATGGGTGTATATGGTGGTATATTGGTGTATATGGTGTTTATGTATATAGGTGTATAAATATGGTGGTTGGTGTTGCTCCAGCGTGATCTCCGGCGATGACTGGTCGCAGGTGTATATGGGTTAGTTATAATATTGTATATGGGTGTATATGGGTATATGGGTTATAATATTGTATAAAATTGTATATGGGTGTATATGGATGTATGGGTGTGCATATGGGTTATAATATTGTACTCTAATAGGGGTCGTTTGGTTTAAGGTATAAGCTGGGTTATCCCAGCACTAATTTTTATACCATGTTTGGTATAAGGTATAAATTAGTGCTGGGATAAATTTATACCTTGTACCAAACATGGTATAAAAATTAGTGTTGGGATAACCCAGCTTATACCTTCTTAACCCACTTATACTGGGATTATTTTATACCATCTTTTATATGGTATAAAATAATCCCAATAGATGGGATAATATAATCCCGGGACTAATGAGTCCTTAAACCAAACGACCCCTATGGGTGCATATGGGTATATGGGTTATGATATTGTAATGTATATGGGTTAAAGCTTTGGAACGTAAGTTTTGGGCTATTTTTTTCCAATGGAAGTGACCAAATTGTATATTTATGAAATTTCCCCATTATTATATAAGAATGTGAAAAAAAGGAAGGGGGAAATTTCAAAAATATAAAATTTGCACACTTACATTGCAAAAAAATAGCCCAAAACTTACATTGTAAAGTTTTAGTCCAAAAACACTTTTATATAGAGTTATACACTTATATACAAAAGACAGGTACATTATATATATAAGCGTTTGAAGGTGCATAATGTGTATGTATACACACTAAAATATATAATGATACACGAAAATACGAACGTATACACAATTATACAAATATTGTATAATGTGTAGATATATATACTAGAAAATATAATTATACAATATTATACACGAAAATACGAACGTATTCACAATTATACAAATATTGTATAATGTGTAGGTATATACACTACTATACAATTTTATACATGAAAATACGCGCGTATACACAATGATTCAAAAATCTGGTTTATATTATTATACACATGATATACAACATTACAAAACTCAGATTTTTTTCACAACAATGTTTAAAAACCCAATATACAACATGAGTCAATTTTGGTATCATTGTTACCCTAATTAACATGGGGGTGTAATTATTCCAAAAAGAAATACCACATGCAGAATGTAAAGTACGCTACTATGAGAAGTCATGTCTACTAGTAATAGAATTATTTATGTTAATAAAGTACGTAAGAAGAGTAAATTTTCCTTTGGTTTTATAAAGAGTAAGTTATTAATAACAGTTTTTCGGTTGCTGTATTTAAGTTTTTGCCGTGATTCAGGGCGGATCTAGAGTGTTGCCTGCGAGTTCACGCGAATCAGTAACTTATGTATTAAAATATTCACCAAATATCTATAAATATTTGAATGTGAACTCAATTATTATTGTATATTAACTTAAAGTTGATAAAGGAACCTATAAACTTTAACTCTTGAATCCGCTTCGTAATTGACTTTTAGAAAACAATTGAATAGTTAAGTGACATTATTGATACAAAAAAAAAAAAAATTACTAGATAAATCTATCGAATTGAATGACCATTTGAGAAATTTTAATTTAGGTACTCATTCACTATGCTGTCATTTAGGGCTCTACTTATTAAACTTTCCCTTATTTTATACTAGTACTAGTAGGGAACTAATCCGCGCTTCACGCGGTCATAAATACATCAATATTTTACTAATTATAATATAGATAGAAAAGGTGGAACTGGTTTTTATAAATGGACTATATTGTAAAGGTAATATGTATTTCTTAATCAATCATCTACGGTCAGACCATTCTATAAAAGTTTCGGTTGTTCTGATTTTTTTGACTTTTATAACAATATTTGCCCTTTAAATATTATTTGGCTGTTATAGGAAAAAATTATCCAAAAATTATTTTCTTTTCATTTCTTAAAGTCATAAGAAGATACAAAAATTATTTAAATTTAAAATCTCAAATATATGCATAGTTCACTAATTAATAATTAAAAATAGTTCAAAACTGAAATTTTGAAAAAATAATATAAATCATACACTTTAATAGTACTATAAATTTACTCCTATACAAGAAACGAAAAAAAAGTAAGAAACACTGTAGAAGATAATAACTTTTTTTTTTTTAAATGTAAGTACTGTACTAATAAAAATCTCAAATACATGCATACTTCACTAATTAATAATTAAAAATAGTTCAAAACTGAAATTTTGAAAAAATAATAGTAATCATACACTTTATATTAAACAGAAAAGTGGTGTATAGTAGAGTGCTATAAATTTACTCCTATTTAAGAAATGAAAAAACAATAAGAAAGAACTGTAGAAGATAAAAAAAATGTAAGTACTGTACTAATAAAAACTTCTAAGAATACAGCTTCAACCACTATTTCCTCGTAACTCACCCAGCACTATATTGAAATAAGGAAATAGAGTACAAATCACTACATTTTTTTCTAGAAAGATAAAAAAGAGATATTATATATCCTGTCATAGTCCAAAAATAGGAATGGTGCAGCAACAAAGAGCACCATTTTCTCGATCATCTCTTCCTTGTTCATAATTTTTCAATACACCAAAACAACATATAGTCAATGGACCAACTATGTAATATAAAATCTCGAAATACTAATTTAGAAAATTCAAGTATATCATTACCGTAACAACAACTAAAAGTAGGACATAATTAACAGAAAAGATCATATATGTCTAATTAATTATGATGTACGATCGAAGAAACCAAGCATATTTAATTGAATTATTGTAGTTCTCGGGCTCTTTTTGATCCTCATCCCAAACCTATCAAATCTTTTGAGGTCCTCTATGTTTGACGCAAGGAATCATAAAGACTTTGGGTCGTTTGGTATGACAGATGGAATAAGCAAGGATATCTCATGAAAATTTATCCTACCTTATATATGGGATAGTACTTTTACCATTTTAGTACAAATGGTGGGATAAAATAATCCCGGGACCAAGTTAATACTTATTATCAAACAGGGAATAAACAATCTCACATATTATTCCTGAATTATTATCCTTATCCCACCAACTAAACGGTACAACGTATGGATGCCAACCACAATCAGATAGAGCAATCTTGAATTCGTAATAGCACAAAACACACCTGAAAATGAAGAATATTATTCCCCTACATCGCCGGAAGATAAAATTAACATTGAGCTACTCTATCTTACTCTATGTTATTCATGATTTAATTGGAAGAGAAGGATCCTGCTGGCAACCTTCTTTTTCTAAACTTACATAATGGATGAACCTCAATAACCAAAATGGAAGAATGCTTCTGTGTTTTGTTGACTAAGAAAAGGAAAAGGTTACAAACTTTATTAGGGAAGGCTAATGCAAACAAACAATTGCCACTGACTTTATTATGGAAAAAAAACAGCCAGGGATATTAGTAGACATACTGTGGCTTTTAAATACAATAATTGAGCAAAATATGGAGAAAGGAAAATTTACAATGAGAAAGCAAAGGGACGTGCATGAGGGTTATTAAAGAGCTTTTAAGATCTAATCAATATGAAATAAACTATTCAACATTGAATGGATAAAATGAGTGAATTAGAAGAAAAACAGGGGAAAATAGAGAAAAGGCCAAAAAAAAGGAGAAAAAAGATAAATAGGAATGAAGGTGATAGAGAGGTGTCACATCACCTTATCTATGCCTAGTTTTATGTTACATATAGATTAATTAAAGGTAGCTATGATGGTGCTGAATTGTTGTAAAACTTATTTCTTATGCAAATGGAGTAGTACAAAAGTAAATATTACACACTGTTGCAATAGGGTGCTGACCACCGTATCGCTGCCTCAAAACTGAGCAAGTCTTTCTTTTCTTTATATTGGAATCTAAAAACAAAAAGGTTGTAAAAGTTTACCCTAGTTTTTGAATAAATAACTACACTAATAGTGTAAAAATCGTCCACACTCCGCACTATGAGTGTATATAATTCAAATCCTAAAAGAAATCAGAGCGAGCCCTGATTTAGTAGGGCGTTGGTATGGTCTTGTATCACTTTCCAAGCTATGTCAACATGCCTATAATCTGTAAGAGAAGCACCAATGGCAAATCGAATAATATAAGTGCCTCCAACAACTCCATGAGTCAAATAGAGTTGACTAGATGAATTAATAGACTCCACCAACTTAGTGTTAAACTTGTTCACTTCTTCCTCATGATCAAATTTGGTTGAAATTACTGATGGGGAAATCCTAAAACACACCATAGCAAATTTTCTAGGCACAAAGATTTCAAACCTTGTGTCCATAGCTATAAGCCCTTCAAAATGCTTAGCCATGTTCACATGACTTCTTATCAAGTTTCTGAGATTAGTTACCCCATAACTTCTCAAAACTAACCATAGCTTCAATGCTCTAAATCTCCTGCTCAATGCAATTTGCCAGTCCTTATAATCAATCACTTGATTTAACTCTGTGGCCTTGTTTCTTAAGCACTCAGGATTAGTCGATAAAGCTTTTGTAAGTGCACTTGGATCCTTAACCCAAAGGCAGCAACAATCCAACGTGGAAAAGAACCATTTGTGTGCATTGAGACTGAAAGAATTTGCATTTTCAACACCATCAAGAAAGCGCTGAAACTCAGGGCAAATACAAGCACTTCCTGCATAGGCTGCATCCACATGTACCCAAATGCCAAATTCCTTAGCAATTTCACAGAGAGCACGCAATGGATCAACAGAAGTTGTTGAAGTTGTCCCAATGGTCACGCACAAGAATAAGGGAACCTTCCCTTCTTTAATGTCATTCAAGATTGCTAAACGTAGCGATTTTGGGTACAAGGTAAACTCATCAACCTTTGTTGTTGGGATAACTCGAAAATTCTCGGGGTCTATCCCAGCTATGTGGGCAGCTTTCTTGAGAGAAAAATGTGTCTGATCAGATGCATAAACCACCAATTTGCCAAAATTCTCTCTACCAAATTTCCTCAGCATTTGGTCTCTAGCTGCCACTATAGTGCACAACATGGCTTCACAAGTTGTACCTTGTAGTACACCTCCGCCGCCACCGGAGAATAGGAAATGATTGGGAAGATTTAGCATTTTCCCAAACCAATCCATCACAATGCTCTCAAGTTCAGTGGCAGCAGGGGATGATATCCAATTGAACCCTACAACATTAAATCCAACGCTTAACATTTCACCTAGGAATCCAGCAGTACTTCCCGAAGAAGGAAAATAAGCAAAAAAATTAGGACTTTGCCAATGAGTTATCCCTGGAATAATATCCCTTTTGACATCTTGAAGAATTTTTTCGAGTGGCTCGGGGTCACTAGGGGCAGAATTTGGTACAAGTTTTTGGAGATAGCCTGGATTGACTTGGCTACAAACTGGATATTGTTCAATGTTTTGGTAGTAATCAGCAAGGAAATTCACAATCCTGTGACCTTGCCTTCTAAATTCTTCAGGATCCAAAGGGTTTATGTTGTTGAAAATTTGGTCATCAAGTTCATGGTTGATGTTGAGGGTACCCATTTTTTCAATTTGTGTGTGTTGTCCTGCCAGAAAAAGTAATGGTTGGTTTTATAGACATAAAGAACTAAATTATTTTGCCATAAATGTTCTAGCAGCTTGAGATTATTTTTGCGGGCTATAGTTGGCCATGTATCTAACTCTTGAAGAAGTTGGTTTTAAGTATGTGCCAACGGAGCCCGCAGTTTAATGGTCACCCACTAACTAATTAGTTCACTTTCTAAGTTCTAATTATGATGTGTTTGAATGTTCAGCTTTCAATTTCTCTCGAGGATATGTAATAACCCCATCGAGATGCAAATCTTTTTGAGTTGTGTGGAATCAATAATCCTAAATTGTTATACTGTAACAAAGATGATTACCTTTGAGGATCAATAATAAAGAAGTGCCTGTCGATCGGTACTAGTTGTGACTTGTGACAGATATAACCAATGACATTAATTTAAACTACGGGTTCTATCTCTTCTCCAACTTATTCGGCTTGCAGGGAAATTAATAAATGGGGCCGAATTTTGAGATGACGGATCAAGTTAACATATTTATTACAGAAGAAAAATAAATTAATAATCGTAATAAAAAAAATACTTCTAAGAATTTTCATTCAATATAAATATTGCTGGGGAACTCTTAGAGAGTCGATGAGTCGAGAACGCACAATTTCTGCTGCCCTGAAAAAGTTGAGTTTGGTAAGAAATTTTTAAAAAAATAGTGCACGGGATTCCAATAGTGTGGAATAGAAAAAAAGAAAGATAGATTACGTTTGACAAGAACAGAAAAAAAAAAAAAAAAAAAAGGGTCAAATATACACCTATACTTTTATAAATTAGCTATTTTGATCCTCCGTTACAAGTTGGAGCCAAATCTACCCCTCCCCTTACAAGTTAGGGCCAAATATAATCCTATCGTTAGCAAAGTTTCAAAAATACTCTCATTTCTAACATATTCCCACATAGCAAGCCTAGTCATTAGAATTGGGTGACATGGACGCCACATGACATTTAACTTATTATATTTGGTGTCTACTTGGAATTTTTTTAATAAAAAATCTAGAAAAAATGGCTTTTATTAAAATTCTGAAACTTTTTTGATTTTATAAAACCCGTTTTAAAAAAATATATTGTCAAAAATTGGATTTTTTTTGAAAAACTGTAAAGTATTTTTTTTTTTTAAAAGTGACCTAAATATCTTTTTTTTTTTTTAAATCTGGATTAATTTTAAAAAAAATTGAAAAAACTGATTTAAAAAAAATCATTTTCAGATTTTTTAATTAAAAAATCCAATTTTCTAGATTTTTTTTTAAGAACTGGGTTTTATAAAGTCAAAAAAAAAATCATATTTTTAATAAAAGCCATTTTTTCCATATTTATTTATTTTTAAAAAAATAATTTTTCAGATTGTTTCTAAAAAGTTTGTCACATAGGCATTAGGCACCACATATAATAAATTAAATGTCATGTGGCGTCCATGTCACCTAATTCTAATGACTAGGCTTGCTTATGTGGGAATATATATTAGAAATGAGGGGTATTTTTGAAACTTTACTAATGTTAGGGGTATATCTGGCTCCAACTTGTAACGGGAGGGGTAGATTTGACCCCAACTTGTAATGGAGGGTAAAAGTTGTCAATTTATAGAAATAGAGGGGTATTTTTAACCCTTTTCCCCAAAAAAATGGTTTAGACTCAAGTAGATGTCCTGATTAAATATTCATCACGTAACAATTATTAATTTGTACGTAACTCATTAAGACATGAGCAATGATCAGTATGTGAAGAAATAAAGTTGATTTTTGGGAAAATACATAACCCCCCCCCCCCCCCCCCCCCAAACGTATAGCCAGATTAATTATGACGCACCCAACCTTTGCGGGCGACCTATTACCCCACAGTCTTAATTTTTCAGTATCTTAGTACCATTTTCGACTGACATGGCAAAAAAAATAAATTATGGCGAGTGAATTGAAAAAAATGAAATGTTGCAACTCAGATGCTTAAAATTGAGAAAGAAGACATTGAAGACACCTTCCATTCCTCTCTTCCACATTTCAATTGTTAAATGCAATTTATTTTTCTCTTTCTTCTTCTTTCTCCTTTTTCTCTTTCTTCTTCTTTCTCCTCAACCACCAACACCGCCGCCATACCGCCGCCGCCACATCGCCGCCTCCTCCTCCGCAGCAGCAGCAGCAACAACAAGAGGTACAAAAAATATTAAAAATGGGTTGAAGAAAATGGTTAAAAATATTTTGGTGTTTGATTTGCCTTCAAATGAATGTGTATGTTAATAGAGGAAGAAAATTGGTTGAATGTGTGTGTGTTAATGGAGGAAGAAAATGAGTTTTAATGGAGGAAGAAAATGGGTTGAATGTTTCTTGAAAATAAGCTCTTTATAATTGATGATTAAATTGAATGTGTATGTTAATGGAGGAAGAGAATGGGTTGAATGTTTGTGTGTTAATGGAGGAAGAAAATGGGTTGAAAAAAATGGGTTGAATGTGTGTTGTTAATAGAGGAAGAAAATGGGTTAAATGTGTGTGTGTGTGTTAATGGAGGAAAAAAATGGGTTGAATGTGTGTGTCCTTGTCACGACCCAATTTCGCGAGTCGTGGTGGCACCTACACTATCCCTCCGAGTAGGCGAACCACATTACTAATAACAAGTTAAATAAGCGAAAAATTAATTTAAGAATAAGTTATCAAGTCTTAAATACTTATCATAACTAGAAATGTCACGACAACCCCAAAAATCTGGTCAAAGGGTACAAGAGCGCTAACATATTACCGAATAGAAGTCTGAAAATGCCAGAAGGCTACATATTGTCTGTAGAATACAAAAACAGAATAAATAGAGGAGGTCCTTCAGGGGCCACGGATGACCAAGTAGCTCACCCTGAATGACTGAAAGATGTCACCCTCGCGTATCAGCCACGGGGTGTAGAACTGGAACCTGGATCGTACTCTGCACTCAACAATAGTGCAGCAAGAGTAGTATCAGTACAACACTTGTACCGGTAAGCATCACAGGCCGACAATGATTAGATAACGCATGAAGAAGTCGAAACCAACAAGTAGCACATAGAGCAAACAGGTATGGTCACGTATCATATACAAGTAAGGTGTAAAGGAATCATGAAATCAACCAAGACAGATATAATTCACCAAATGATCAGTCAAGTATATGAGTGGATGAATGCAATACAATACAATAGTCACCTCTCTCACTCCACTCTCGTACACACATGCTAAGGGCAGTGCCTCAAAGCCATGACCCATGGGGGACCCGCGAAGTCCATGTACCACTCGTGCTCTCCGGCAGAAACCTCGGAGGCTTTCAATCACTCTCAATCTCCGGCAAAGACCTCGGAGTCCCTCTGTCACTCTCAATCTCCGGCAAAAACCTCGGAGTCTCTCAATCACTTAACTCACCATCATCCCAAGAATAATATGAAAGGTATGTCATGCATGATATTAGTCTCAATAATAATACTAATAGACAATCAACAAATACAAGTCATATTAATGTTACCATTCCTTTTCATATGATGAGTGAGCTAGTATGTGACAGAGATACAAACAGGTGATAATCAGAGAAAATAACACATATGGCGACAAACCCACATAACAGCTGACAGAGCCAACCTAATTGGAATCCACCTCCACTTCATGCCCGAAGGCCTATATGCTATCCCCGTCACTTTCTACAACTACATGCGATTCTCTAATCAGAGTCTAACTAAAGTAGACTGTAACCTACCTCAATGTCGAGCGGGTGCCACAAACAATCAAACTAATGTCTTCCCTTTGCATAGAGCCTCTGAACGATCAAAATCTATAAAATATGCGATCTACGTTAGAATACGAATCTAATGACACCCATATTGCTATATTTCGAAGCCCAAAAACGCACCCCAAAAGTGGCCTTGGGCCCACAAGGGCAAGATTGGAATTTTATTTGAAAAATAATTTCGCCCATTATCTAAGGATTATATATTATTAAAATTGGTCAATTTCATCCATAAATATACTATTCAATCATTAATTCTCCTTTCTTAGGAATAAGACTCGAAACCTTTAATTACTCCAATATCTTTAACTTCGGACAAAATCTGACTTTTCGTAATTCAAATACCATGATTCCGAAGGTATTCATATTATTCACTACCAAAATATTCAATTACATATACCTTATGTATTTAAAATTAAAGCGGCAAACTAATAACACAAAGACAAAATTCAAAAATGGAAGTGAAATAATGAAGCCGAGGACCTTCAGCAAAAGAATACGAACAGAATTAAACATAAGACTTAGTATGTAAGGATTTAAATATTGGCAAGACAAACATAAATGACACTTTCTAAAGCAAAAGCAAATCTGAAAATTCCCTACAAAAGCATACAAAAACGTGTGAAGTAATCATTTCATTTTTTTTTAAAGATGACAATGAGGAAAAGAGAACAAGACAAAACTTGTTAATTCTCTGTACCCTCATTCTCAATTCTATAAAAACCAGAAGCTTTTAATAAGTAGCCACTTGTATTATTTTATTTTTATAATCACTTGTATCATCATACCTATTTATAGCACAGGTGAGGACATCATTATGACATCCACTAACTTTCACCTAATTTTAATACCAAAAAACGTGAGATTGGTCTAACTGAAATCAAATTGCATCCCATGTGCACAAAATGGAATTCTAACGTACATATATATCATCCAAGAAATACAACATCAATACTCAGTTATATTTCACACGATATTAAACAATTGGAATATATAATATGAACTAAACCCAAGTAAAAGAAATGGACCTTTAATTATATTTTAACTTCATTTTCATATTTCTAACAACTACCTTGATCATTAATTTATTAAATCCTTATCAATTCTTAGTGTACAAACATTTTTAAATAAACCACTAAATCATTTAATGGTTGGGAAGAAAAAGTGACCATCATTACAGATGTGATGATTTTCTCTAAGTTCATGTATGGTTCACTTGGGCTCTATAATAGTTATTGTCTTCTAACATATCCTTATCAAGCTAAATAAAGAACCAATTTTTATAATGACTAAATCATGGGCCACTTTTCAAAGCTTGTAGAAAGCTGGAAATTGCTACGGTGTATTCAAGAAAAGCAAGAAAATGTGAGTCATAGATTGCCATAACTACCATACTAAACTAAACTTCCTGCAACATATTCTCTTGTAGGAGTGTATAAAACTAATTGTACCATACCTGATTGCCTTTGTATTTTGTGGAAATAAAATAAAGCTTCACTGCTCCTTCAACATTAATTGACAAAGCTCCTTCTGTTCGTCCTTTTTCTCCCCTCTAGGTTAGAAATAAGTGAATAATTTTTCCTTCTATTTTTTCCTCTTTATTTCGTAATATATCTTGCACAGAACAATATTTTTCCTTCTACTTTTTTCCTCCTTTTGGAATATAACGTGCACAACACAAGGTTATGATGACTAAATGCACAAAACAAGGGATGCATAAAACAAGGAATGGTGGGCTAGCCTACTTTATTATTATTTTTTTATTTCAAATGCCACTCATTCCTGGCATCATAATGAAAGTGGCCTTCTTTATTTATTTTTCCTTTTACATATCAAATGTCTTCCTAAGACATCAATTGCCCTTTCACCGGATGAAATATATCATTAGTCCTCAGATTACTTCGCTCTATTCATCATCTCATATAAACTATAACATGTATTCAAATCATATAAATAAACATAATATAGTCCCATACCCTTTTCATAGTTTTAAAGTGCTAAACGACCAAACGGGTCGTTACAGTCCTAATGGAGGAAGAAAATGAATTGATGGATTTCTTGAAATGAAGAAGAAGAAGAGTTTAGTGATGAAGAAGACAAAATTAATGGTTTAATAGTTAATTAGAGGTTAATTAGTGTAAATGTAATTAATAAAAGAAAAATCAAATGAAAAAAAAAGGAAAAGTGGCAGTGACGTGGTAGTGACGTGTCAGTGACGTGGCAGCAGCGTGGCACCAATGTGGCGGAGAGTGTGCAATACTCTCCACTGTGCAACTGGGCTTCAATTTTTTTTTGCCACGTCAGTCAGAAAATAGTACCAAAATACTGAAAAATTAAGACTGGGGGGGGGGGGGGGGGGGTAATAGGTCGCCCGCAAAGGTTGGGTGCGTCATAATTAATTTGGCTATACGTTGGGGGGGGGGGTTTATGTATTTTCCCTTGATTTTTTGGAGGTACAAAAAATCCTAGATATTTAGTAAGGAATCTAGAATAGTCTAGTGTAAGATCTTGGATAATTATCCTAAAGAAAAATCTAGATATTCTAGAGTAGTGGTAGAAGATAAAGTTTACTAGATTTTTCTTGTAGCTGTAGCTAGAATAATTTCTAGAGCCACCCTACACAAGTATAAATAGGGATGGCCTTAGTCATTTGTAACCAACTCAAGTTAACCCATACAAAACTCAATTGTAACTCAATTCAAGCCAATTCAAGAGAGTCTTCTTCTATTACAAAGTTCTCCTTTCCAAAGCTTCCTCTTCTTTAGTTGAATCTTCCGATCTCAGTTAACGATCTTGGGCTAGCAGAAGGTCTCCGCGATTTACTTTTTCTTCTGCTATATTTATCTACATGGTATCAGAGCCATAACCATACGTTGGCTGCTGGGTTTTGTTTCAAGATCGGGTTAGTGGTAGATTCAACTGATTTCTCTAAATGGATTTGAGCGGTAGTGTTAATGGACTGGGGATGGAGTTGTTGAATCAGTCCAATTACAAGGTATGGAAGACATGTATAGAGTCATACCTTGTGGGCGAGGATTTGTGGGATGTTGTTAATGGGAGTGACACAAATCCTCCTATTGACGCAATTCCCCGCCCGATAAGACTGATCGGACCGGAAAATAGCAGTGCATACAAGAATGGGAAGCAAATTAATGCGAAGGCGGAGTTCATCCTGAAGAGGTCCATCTCTCACAACTTGTTTGATCATATTATAAGGTGCAAATCAGCTCATGAGATATCGAGGACCCTTGATCGTTTGTTCAACAAGAAGGATGAAGCCCGGCTATAAATACTGGAGAATGAATTGGCGAACACCACTCAAGGTAATCTTTCTATTGCCGAGTACTTTTTGAGGATTAAGAACTTATGTTCAGAAATGTCTTTATTAAATCCGGACGAAGCTATCTCCGAAGCACGAATGAGAAGAACTATCTTTCGTGGTTTGAAGTCAGAATATATTCCTTTTGTTACATCAATTCAAGGATGGGCTCAACAACCATCCTTGGAGGAGTTTGAGAATTCGTTGTCATCACAGGAGCTATTATCCAAACAGATGGCTGGTGTATCGATCAAAGAAGGGGAAGGAAATGCTCTTGCAGCTAACCGAAGGAATCTTAAAGTAAGGCAAAAGCAAAGTGGCTCAAGAGAGATGGCGTATTCTCAATTCCAAGAGGGTTCAAGCTCTCCAAGACAGAAGGAGAAGTCTTCTAATTATGGTAAGAAGACTATTAAATGTTATCGATGTGGTAAAATAGGACACATAAAAAGATATTGCCGAACAAAAGAGAGCAACATGGCTCAAGTTGTTGAGAAAACTGCTGAAGAAGAAGAGGACTAGATAAGGTGCTTCGTAGCTGAGGCTCGAGTAGTAGATGCCCTGGCTTCCTTCAATTTCGAAAGAAACTGGATCATGGATTCAAGGGATAATACGGTCCATCACGTGGAGAAGGAAGGCATTAGTGTCATCAACAAAAAGCAAGAAGATTCCAAAGACGTTCAGACTAGTGACGTGGTAGCTGCTATCGAGGAAATCAACGAAGCAGATCCTGAAACTAGTAATAAAAGTCTGGACGTGGAGGATGTTGAAGTAGATCCTGAGCATGAAGTTTCTGAAACTATATATGACAATGGTGACCATTCCGGAGAAAGTATTGAGGGAGTCGTAGTGGAAATTGAAGTCTCTGGTCAATCATTTGTCGTATCAAAGTCAATCACTAAGTCAGATCAAATACTGAAAGCAGATGGAAAAGCCGGCGATCAAATAAATGAAGAGGTTGACCTTGAAGGCTCAATTTCATATGGAGATACAAGCAGTATGATTTTTGAAAGCTCTGAAGTTGCCAAACAATTTATTGAGGAGCTGGAAAGGGAATGTATTGGTGGATCCTATGTTGGTGTTGAGTCTTCGAAGGGTATCCATGGTCAGATCATCATCGACTCAGATGGTTCTCCAGATAACACAATTGTCAAAGAGCTAAGAGAAAGAGGGAGTCTGGAAACTCAATAACGTAAAACTCAGCATGGAGATGATTCACGTGGTTCGCAAAGGCCAAAAAGAAATATTGTTAAGATAGCTCGCTATAACAATGAAAAATTTACCGGTACGTATTCATGCTTCTTTGCGGGCCCAATTAATGGCAGAAAACCTTCGTCATTTGAAGAAGCAAGAGGAGACAGGAAAGTATGTCTGAGATCTTCACCAAGGCACACCTAAAAGCTTCGTCTGAGTTCTTCTGCAACAAGCTCGGGGTAGTTTCCAAAAAATCGCTTTAAGGTGGAGTGTGAAGAAATAAAGTTAATTTTTTGGAGGTACAAAAAATCCCAGATATTTAGTAAGGAATCTAGAATAGTCTAGTGTAGGATCTTGGATAATTATCTTAAAGAAAAATCTAGATATTCTAGAGTAGTTGTAGAAGATAAAGTTTACTAGATTTTTCTTGTAGATGTAGCTAGAATAATTTCTAGAACCATCCCTACACAAGTATAAATAGGGATGGCCTTAGTCATTTGTAACCAACCCAAGTTAACCCATACAACCCCAATTGTAAGCTAATACTACCAATACAAGCCAAATCAAGTAAACTTTTCCTTTCCATAGCTTCCTCTTCTTTAGTTGAATCTTCTGATCTTAGTTAACGATCTTGGGCTAGCAGAAGGTCTTCCCGATTTACCTTTCTTCTGCTATATTTCTCTACAGGAGCATTTCTACGGCTATGGCTCTAATACCATTTACAACATCCCACAAATCCTCTCCCACAAGGTATGACTCCATACATGTCTTTCATACCTTGTAATTGGACTGATTCAAAAACTCCATCCCCAGTCCATTAACACAGCCGCTCAAATCCATTTAGAGAAACCAGTTGAATCTCCCACAAACCCGATCTTGAAATAAAATCCAGAAGCCAACTTGTGGCTATGGCTCTGAATTTTTGGTCTAGTTCCAAAAATTCACTTTAAGGGGGAGTGTGAAATCATAAAGTAGATTTTTTGGAACTACAAAAAATCCTAGATATTTAGTAATGATTCTAGAATAGCCTAGTATAGTATCTTGGATAATTATCTTATAGAAATATCTAGATGCTCTAGAGTATTACTAGAAGATAAAGGTTGCTAGAATTTTCTTGTAGATATATCTAGAAGAGTATCTAGAATCATCCATAGACAACTATAAATATGGATGATCTTATACATTTCTAATCAACCCCAATTGTAAGCTAATACTACCAATACAAGCCAATTCAAGTAAACTTTTCCTTTCCATAGCTTCCTCTTCTTTAGTTGAATCTTCTGATCTTAGTTAACGATCTTGGGCTAGCAGAAGGTCTTCTCGATTTACCTTTCTTCTGCTATATTTCTCTACATGGTATCCGAGCCATAGCCACAGGTTGGCTTCTAGATTTTGTTTCAAGATCGGGTTAGTGGTAGATTCAACTGGTTTCTCTAAATGGATTTAAGCGGCCGTGTTAATGGATTGGGGATGAAGTTGTTGAATCAGTCTAATTACAAGGTATGGAAGACATATATGGAGTCATACCTTGTGGGAGAGGATTTGTGGGATGTTGTTAATGGTAGTTACACAAGTCCTCCTACTGACGGACCGAAAAATAGCAGCGCATACAAGAAGTGGAAGCAGATTAATGTAAAGGCGGAGTTCATCCTGAAGAGGTCCATCTCTCACAACTTGTTTGATCATATTATAAGGTGCAAATCAGCTCATGAAATTTGGAGGACCCTTGATCGTTTGTTCAATAAGAAGGATGAAGCGCGGCTACAGATCTTGGAGAATGAATTGGCTAACACCATTCAAGGTAATCTTTCTATTGCCGAATATTTTTTGAAGATTAAGAGCTTATGTTCAGAGATCTCATTATTAAATCCAGATGAGGCTATCTCTGAAGCACGAATGAGAAGAATGATCATTTGTGGTTTGAAGAAAGAATATATTTATTTTGTTACATCAATTCAAGGATGGGCTCAACAACCATCCTTGGACGAGTTTGAGAATTTGTTGTCATCACAGGAGCTACTAGCCAAACAGATGGCTAGTGTATGTTTTAAAGAAGGGGAAGGAAATGCTCTTGTAGCTGACAAGAGGACCTTCAAAGGAAAAACATTCACAGATACGCCACCCTCCCGATTTCAAAGTGTTTCCAGCTCACCAGAAAAAGAGGGAGAGTCTACTAATAACTATAAGAAGACTCTGAAGTGTTACAGGTGTGATAAAATAGGACACATAAAAAGATATTGCCGAACAAAAGAGAGCAACATGGCTCAAGTTGAGAAAGCTGCTAAAGAAGAAGAGGACTGGGGAAGGTGCTTCGTAGCTGAGGCTCGAGTAGTGGATGCCCTGGCTTCCTTCAATTTCGAAAGAGACGGGATCATGGATTCAGGAGATAATGCAGTCCATCATGTGGAGAAAGAACACATTGGTGTCATTAACAAAATAAAAGAAGATTCTGAAGATGTTCATACTGGTGACGTGGTAGCTGCCATCGAGGAAGTCAACGAAGTAGATCCTGAAATTGGTAATAAAAGTCTGGTCGTGGAGGATGTTGAAATAGATCCTGAGCATGAAGTTTCGGAAACTATATATGACAATGGTGACCATTCTGGAGAAAGCATTGAGGGAGTTGTAGTGAAAGTTGAAGTCTCTGGTCAATCTTCTGCCATATCAGAGTCAATCACCAGCTCAGATCAAATACTGGAAGCAGATGGAGAAGCTGACGGTCAAATAAATGAAGAGGTTGACCTTGAAGGCTCAATTTCATATGGAGAGACAGATAATATGGTTCTCGGATGCTCTGAAGCTGACAAACAGTTCATTGAGAAGCTGAAAAGGGAATCTGGTGGTGGATCCTACGGTAGTGAGTCTTCGCAGGAAATTAATGGTCAGATCGTCACCGACTCAGGTGCTTCTTCAAATAACACAATTGTTAAGAAGCTAAGAGAAAAGGGGAGTCTGGAAACTCAAGAATGTGAAACTCAGCATGAAGATGATTCACGTGGTTCGCAAAGGCCAAAAAGAAATATTGTCAAGTCTGGCCGTAACAGAGATGAAAATTTTATCAAGACGTATTCATGTTTCTTTGGAGGCCCAATTATTAGCGGAAAATCATCATCATTTGAAGAAGGAAGAAGTGTTGAGAAAATATTGTTGAGATCTTTACCATGGCACGCTCAAAAGCTTCGCATGAGTTCTTCCACAACAAGTTCAGGGTAGCTTCCAAAAAATTACTTTAAGGGGGAGTGAAATATTAAAGTTAATTTTTTGGAAGAATAATATCATAGATATTTAGAAAAATATCTAGAATGGTCTAGTGTAGCATCTTGAATAATTATCTTATAGAAATATCTAGATGGCTTCTGGATTTTATTTCAAGATACCATTTAGCAGAAGAAAAAGTTGATTTTTCTTGTTGGAAAATACCAACACGTACACTTTTTTGTTTGTACTTTATCAATCTGCCACGTTTCTTGTTGTCCCAGAATTCAGCAACTTCCTGAATTGGACTACTCTTGGTTGTTGAGAAGTAATGTCAACTGCGTGATAGTTCAATTTGACTTAATTTTCGGGATGCAACGTTTAGCTAATTTGGGCTAAGCTCTCGTAATTAATCAAGATTTCATGATCAAAGTTGTTAGCTGGTGAGATGTAATATATTGGTAGCCTGTCATTTTTCAATCGATATGCATTATTAGCAAGTAATTTTCTTGGTTATAATTGTTCTATTGACTCCTGAGTTCACATCTTCAAAGAGAGAAATTTAAACATGATATTACATACGAAAGAAAAACGTCATACTCATTTTCAGTAATAATCTCAATGGCTATATATAGGGGTGTCAAATGGGCGGGTTGGACTGAAGTTGGAGATTTTTTTTGTGCGGATTGCCCTTCATTTGGGGTGGTCTTTAATTTTTTTCCTTCAAATTGGTGGTCTTTAAGTTTTGCCCCTCGTCTAACACCCTGAGGTTGTGGGTTCAAACCCCAGCTCAGTAAAAAAAAAAAAAAAATTGCAATTTCTGCCTGAGGTAGAATTTTGCAAATCTGCCATGCAAGTTCTGCCTATTTGGGCCTTAAGGCAGAATTTGCATGGGCACAGGCAGAATTTCTGCCCATGCAAATTCTGCCTGTGCCAAATAAATTTTGCCTGAAGGATAAAATTTAAAGACCACCATTTTGAGGGGTAAAAATTAAAGACCACTCCCAACGAAGGGTAATCCTGCAAATTGCCCGTTGGAGATCACTTTAAAATGAGTTATGTTGGGTTGGGCTAAAATCAGCCCAATATGAAAATATCTTGAGCCCAACCCATAAAATTTTGGGCGGGTCATCACCTTTTGGGCCAAATTTAACACCCCTAGCTATATATCAAGCTCAAGTCACGTTATACTCATTTTTAGTAATAATCTCAATGGCTATATATCAAGCTCAAGTCAACCAGCTTTCGAGAAAGATACTACTTAGAGCCCGTTTGGATTGGCTTATAAGTTGCTGAAAACAGCTTATGAGCCCGTTTGGATTGGCTTATAAGTTGTTTTCAGCTTTTTTGAGTGTTTGGCTGGCCAGCTTAAAGTCATTTTGTGCTTAAAATAAGCTCAAAAAAATAATTGGGCCCATTTGACTTAGCTTATCTAAAGCAGCTTATAAGCTGAAAATAACTTATAAGCAAAAAAAAAATAAGTTAGATTATCCCAACTTATTTTTTTTAGCTTATAAGCTGTTTGCAGCTTATAGGCATAAGCCCATCCAAACAGGCTCTATAAGCTGTTTTCAGCTTTTTTGAATGTTTGGCTGGCCAGCTTATAAGCCATTTTGTGCTTAAAATAAGCCCAAAAAAATAAGTTGACCTGTTTGGCTGGGCTTTTTCTAAGCAGCTCATAAGCTGAAAACAGCTTATAAGCCAAAAAAAAATAAGTTGGCCTACCCCAACTTATTTTTTTTTTGGCTTATAAGTATTTTGAGCTTATAAGCTGCTTAAAAAAAGCTCATCCAAACAGGCTCTTAGTTTAAATACTTGGTTTCAAATTGTACTCCGATCCCTTCTATTTTAAAAATTAGTCATTTTTCAAATTTACCCTTATTGTTTCAATAAGTTAAGTATTAATTAAGTGAGATATTTCATGCTAGATAAAAAGTAATTTAGATAAATGTTCTTATGATTAAAACTATTAAATATCTTCGTTAAGGAGTGTAAAAACTTAAAAGACACATAACTTGACCGGAAATAGGGCAAAAACATAGAGTTCGGAGCCAAAAAATCAAAAGAGATTGTGGAATTTGGGATAAACCAAAGGGATTTATCGCATACCCCTCTACGACTTGCAGCAACTTTAACGACCCACACCAAACGACGTTTGATCTGTGGGCCCCTTTTCTTTTCTTCTAAATTATCTTTATAACTCGTGGTTCACTCCACGAGTCTTTTTGGATTGGTATACTCCTTGATACGGTTCTTTTTTTAAGAAATTAATTAATAACTCGTGGAGACCAACACGAGTTACAACTTAATTATAACTCGTGTCTTCTTCATTCTTTTGCTCTTTACTTTCTCGATTTTCTTTTTTTTTTATTTAAAATAGAAAGAATCTTCCCCGTATTTCATATGTGGAAACATATAATCTACTCTAGTTGTTAGAAATTTCAAATAGTTTCAAAAAAGAAAGTAGATATTGTGTTTTAAATATACATGTATCTATTTTAATAGTTTATAAGTCGTGTACAAGGCTACGAGTTGCAAATATGTTCCTCAATTTTGCGACTGAGACCAAATATACTCTTCGCCAAAAAATATACTCCTGTCGTTACACAAATGACGCAAATATATCTTTTTCACTGACGGAAATTTTAAAAAAAATTCATTTAGATTGTTTTTAAATTAAACAAATGTGACGTGGCTTTAAAAAATTAGTCTACCCATTTTTTAAATGAACATGACAGTTTTTCGAAAACGTCCCGTCTAAATATTTTATAAAAAAATGTAAGTCTGTCCTAGTACACGACTTATTAAATATGTTTTTTAAAACGAGAAAAGATGCAAACATATCCCTCGTTAAAAAAGTGATGTATCTATACCCCTGCCGTTTAACAAATGTGAAAATATACCCCTTGCGCTGATGAATTTTTAAAAAATAAATCATTTAGCTTATCTTTTAATTAAAAAAATGTCACGTAGCTTTAGAAAAATAAGTCTACCCATATTGTTTGAGTGGAATTACTGTTATACCCCATTTAAACGGGTTAAAATAGAGTACAACATATTGGAGATTCCTAAATTGCTTTGTTTTAAGGAGTCGCCACCTAATTAATTTTAAAGGTGAATTAGGACACCTAAATATTAACTAAGGCAAAGTTAAAACTAAACCTCCATTAATAGTCTACTTAATCAGTGTGATTCTAGGTAAGGGTTCTATATTATCCTAAAGGGAAAGGATTAGGCATCCTTTAGAATCCGTTAACTACGATTATCCGACCAAACTTAGATTAATTAATTAATGCTAAATAAGATGCTTTAAATTTTAAGGAAAAGGGTCAAGAAATGTTACTAAGGTTTTTAAGAAAAATGTAAAAATGTTGCTTAAAATAAGATTTAGAGAAAATATAATAATTTACATAAAAGAAGATTTTAAATGCTATTTAAAATAAGATTTATAAATATTGTTAAGTCAATGAAAGTATAATGCTACCATTAAACATAATACTTCTAGAAAATAATTTGCACAAGAGAAGATTTTAAACGCTAAATAAAACTTAAAAAAATGTCGCTAAAGCCTTGAATGCTATTGAAACTGAGACTTGCAGAAAATATAATAACTTGCCTATAAATAATAACTTTTAGCAAATGTGAACTTTAGATAAAATTTATATTGTATCAATATGATGATGTAGAAATGCCTAGACTTATTTTCTTTAAAATGTGATGAAAAGGGGCATGAGTTTCCTTCTCTTTTTTATTACTTCTATTTAACTATATTCAGCCAAAAATATGTATAATCGGATCAATCTAAAAATGCTTATAAAATATTCTCGGATTAATATTTACATATTAGTGATGTTTTGAGATTTTAAGATAGTAAAGTAAAACATGATTCCTTTGACTCAAAATATGTAGTCATGCCATTTTGAAAATCAATTATTCTAAGAAAGATAAATATTATAGGCATTATAGATAATTTTAACGTAAAATAAAGAGAATGAAACTTACGAAATTAATTGGTCTTCCTTAAATTAACTACCTTTTACTAAAACTAAGTTCCATACTAATCCCCTTATAATTCATCTAAGCTATGTGAAAACAACAATAAGATAAAGTGTCAACAACATAAGATTAAATGCAATAAGATAAATAGAGGCGCAAGAAATGTAAATAAATGGACTCAGCCCCATTTTGGGCTGCTGTGATCGTGCATGCTATTGGGCTTAGCCCAGAAATCCTCTTTTAATATCTGCTGTGGACTGTTTCTGCTATTGGGCCTCAGCCCAGAATTTTATTTTTCTTTCTGTTTTGCTGCGGACAGGGCTGGACAGAGGGATGAGTGACGTTTCGTTGGGCCTTGGCCCAACACCAAATGCGGGAAATGATGAGTCTCTCGGACTCGTACGCGAAGGTCATGCATAAAAATGGAAGAAAAGGATTAGTATGCAATCAATAAACGAGGCTAAACACATATAATGTAAATAAAAACAGACCAGTGGAGTATGTATATCATATGTATATTTGAGTATATTCCATGTATACACATTCATACAGATACTTAGGAGGTTAATATCGGAAAGCTTTTGCCCCCATCTTCCCGATGTTGCACAAGTTCCAAGGGATTTCACGAATCCCAGGCATGACTAACATCGGGGAGGGTTCAAGCTTAATCCATAATGACCCACTAATCTCCCTATAAATGTATTTACCAAGACATACTAGTCATATACATACGTATACATAACCAAACACAACATGCTTGCAATGCGAGAATCGTAAAGATTGAGCAAATAAAAAACATAGCAAACTCAACAGTTCTGATCTTATACTCCTAAATCTTTCATGGGGCGATTTAAGGATAAGGAAACAGCAATCCAATACTCCATGGAATATTTGCTAAATATAGCAATCCATTAACAACTAAATAACTCTTTAACTCAAACAGGGGGACTGCCTATAGTTAACGTATTAGCAACTTCCAAACAAATCAATAAAGAAACTTCAATGAATGCAGCAGTCCAAAATCCGGAATAGTGTCAAGTGACGGACTTCACGCTTAGGATAAGACTGTACCCAATTTAGCTTTAAAATGAAAAAAAATGAAGCCTCTTTCATCTTCACAAAAACAGATTTTCAACCTGGCGATACTAATTCTAATTCCAATCAACATAATGCATCATTTTGAGCACATCATCTAACATGTTATGGGATATTCCAACAAAACGCAAACTACGCAGGACATACGCATCTTGGGATCAAAATATGACATTTCCAGTATTCATTAACTAATTCAAATCACAGGCCCATAGTTTATACAGAATTATTTAAGTCAAGGTCGGTTGTTCTGTAAGATTTAAATGTCTAGAATATAACAAACAACGATCAATCAATCTGATTCAAGAAACGCATCAGCACAAGACATATAACATACATGAATGAAAAAAAAAAAAAACATGTTATCATTTTCAACTCAACTGTCCAAACTTATGCAAGGCAGTTTCAAATTAACAAACTGAATTAATGCATGATAAACTTGACTGGATCAGTTGACCCAATCACAAATTCACACACAGCAGTGGTATTTGACAAGGAGATTCATATTTGCAAATGGACATACTTAACAGACACAGAGATGGGATGCCAGGTTCAAATGCAGGGGATCAGCTCATCATACCATATTTAGTGTGGTTCATACATATACACCAAATTCTCACATTAACAGACTCCACATCCAAGCTCGAAACAGATTTATCATACTAACACGGGGTCATGCTACAGTTTAATATATCATGTATCATTACTAGTTGACATAATCGTCATCGTATGAACCCATATGAACACATAAATGCAAATAAAACTGAAATTAAACTAGACCAAACTGAGACCTAGACATAGAGGCACTATTAACCGCTAAGCTGAAAACTAAGCCGAATGAAGACGTAAACATATAGATATCATTAACTACTTAATCGAAACACCACAAATTCCTTAGCTAGTACCACTCGGGTCCGAAACAGTGAAAAGGGAAAAATGTGTAGTATTTTGAATCGATATTGTGATTGCTAAAAAAAAAAGAAAACTAATATTTTAGAGGGATTTTTAGACAGCTTAAAAGAACTCTTCTTTTTTAGGGGGGAAGCTAAATATCTTATATTTTAGGGAGTTTTTGCAGCTCCAAAAAAACCTCCCTCGAACCAGTGGTAGCTAGGGTTTCATAAAATGGGCGGGATTTTAGAGCATCAAGTTTGAATCTTGAATCCAAAGAAAATGTCCGTTTGAAAATTTGGACGAACTTGTAGGCATTTCACGTGATTTGGTCAGACTTTGCTCAAAGGGACCGATTTATTTGCGGCTTGAAGCGAAAATGGGAAAGCCCTCCCTTTCAAACGACAGAACCACGCAGGTGAGCAGAAGAGAAAGACAAGTTTAGTGAAAAAATGGGACAGGCAAATCTGTCCGTGCCAAAATGGGGAGGAAGAGAATGGAGGAGAAAGGAGGCGTCTGATGCGTTTTGCTATTAGGTTTTGGGGATGAATAAGAAAAAGGAGCGGGTCGGGTCGGGTCTTTAAGCGGGTATTGGGCTGGGTTGTTTTGGGCTAGTTATTATTTCGGGTGTTAGTGGGCTGGTTTTATGAATTGGTCCGAAAATAGTATGAGTTCATTGGGCTCGGCTTTGGGTTAGATGAATTAAAAACTATCTCTGTGGCTTTTAAAAAAATAAGTCTATCCATTCTTTAAATGAACTAGACCCGACCCACTAGGAAAAAAAAAATACCACATGGCTTTAGAAAAGGGCAACTTACACAAATGACTACACTTTGGGTTTTTTTTAAGGCATATCTATATTTTTGCTAATTACATTTCATAGCTACAGTAACGTGTATTCAAATTCGACTGTATTCCACTTCGGTTGTATTTCGTTGTATTCAATTCGTTATATTCAATTTGGTTGTATTCATTCGCAACAAATTTTACACTGTATTCAACTTATTGTATTTAAATTTAGTTGTATTCAAACAACATAAATGCAAAAAAAATACAGGGATATTCAGCTGTATTCCAAAATTCACTGTATTCATTTGTGTACAAAAAATCTCCTTCGAAATACAAGCGAAAAATACATAAAGAAACACTCTATTTTACACTAATTAAATAATGAATACACTGAAATATACTCAGATCTGAGATACCAGAATTATTGCTACGTTGATGGATTATAATACTCCTAATTCTTTACAAATGTAATTCTTTACAAATGGCTGCTGGTTCAAGACCTTTCCTCGCTCTTCTCTGCCTTAATTTGGTCTTTCGCAATTGCTTTTTCCAATTGTTTCATCACCCTTATTCTCTACAAATACTCCGTCGGAGAAGATGACCAGCAGTGGCTGGCCGACGGAGAAGAGAGAGTTGAGGGAGGAGAGAGAAGGGGTTGAAGGAAAAGATTGATACAATGGAATAAGAGGAGATGAGTTTTAAATTAGTTACCTTGTGTAATTGAAATACAACATTTAGCTCCCACATGTAATTAAACTAAAGTGTAGTTACTAAATATATATATATATCTTTATATGTTCTCTACACTATGTAAAATTCCCTTAAAAAAAATAAGTCTACTAAAAAAATGGGTAGATTTATTTTTTTAAAGCCACGTGACATTTTTTAATTAAAAACAAGCTAATTAATTTTTTAAAAAGTTTTTGTCAGTGAAAATGATATATTTGCGTCATTTGTGTAACGACAGGAGTATATATATGCACCATTTTTTACGAGGAGTATATATGCTGTCAACCGCAAAGTTGAAAGGTATATTTTCACCTTTTCCCTTAAAAGAATAATTGCAACTTGTAGGCTTGTACACTACTTATAAGCTAATAAAATAGATACTTGTATATTTAAAACACAATATTTACTTTCTTTTTTAAACTATTTGAAATTTCTAACAACTAGAGTAGAGTACATGTTTTCACATATTAAATACGGGGAAGATTCTTTCTTTTTAAAATAAAAATAAAAAATAAAAAATAGAGAGAGTAAAGAGTAAAAGAACGAAGAAGACATGAATTATAATTAAATTGTAACTCGCGTTGGTCTCCACGAGTTATCAGTTAATTTCTAAAAAAGAATTGTAGCAAGCAGTATACCAATCCAAAAAAAAAATGTTGTAACTCGTGTAGTGGTCCACGAGTTATAAAGAAAATTTAGAAGAAAAAACGGGAGCCACAGATCAAATATCGTTTGGTGTGGGTCGTTAAAGTTGCTACAAGTCATAAAGGGGTATGCGATAAACCCTTTTTGGTTTATCCCAAATTCCACAACCTCCTTTAATTTTTGGCTCCAAAACAGTGCCTTTAGGCTCCGGACTCCAAAAACATACATCCAATTCCTTTAGTTATTTGTTAGCTTCATACTCCCTCTGTTTCAATTTATATGAACTCATTTGACTAGGCACGACATTTAAGAAAGAGGGAAAGACTTTTGAAACTTGTGATTCAAAATAAGCCTTGAAAATTTATGTGGCTGTAAATCATTCATAAAGTAAATTTGTTTCCAAATTAGGAAAGAGGTAATTCATTTTGACACGGACTAAAAAGAAAATAGGTTCAAACAAATTGAAACAGAGGGAATATATGTTTAAGAAAATAAAAACGGCACGTATGCAAAATAATTTTTAACAGATAAATTGATAATTTATTTTTCTCTTATCTTTTAAAACTAATACACAACTATCTTGCGTGCAGGGACATAGATAAATGAAGTCCAGTCTTGCTACTCAACACTTCGCACGAGGGAAAAAAACCTTACTCACACCGAATGTTTACATCTACTTATTGAATTAGGGTAAACATCGATATTTTTTTCTTCACTAAGCATTCAACTCCATCAACAGGCTGACATATATAGGGTAGTATAATCTCCTTGGCGCAGGCTCATACCTACGATAAGTGCACGATTCATAAGATTATTTTGATGATAAACTTACATGATAGTACTGAAAATGTCAATAATACTACCATCCCACAAAGATTAGAAGATTCAGGAAATTAAGAACAAAAGAATAAAAGAATTACAAAATTTCTGTAACTGGCGGAAAGTGCATGAAGATAGTTCTTTAATGATTAAAGTTGACAACAACTAAAGTTATGCATAGGCTTGGCTTACACTACACACACAATTGAAATTTAACACAACAATATTGAGACATGGAAAGACCTTAGGTTTCTCTCGAGGAGTAATACAGAGTTCATTTTCATATTCTTGAAGGCCTATATTTTAAATCCAAGAAGGAACATCCCATATATGTAATACAAATTACTATTTTCATGGAAGGCATTCATTGATTGGGTTGAGGCTCCCAACAAGTTACAATCCTAAACAAACCGCAGAATCTGTCAAACCTACAGACAAAAATAAATGAGAGATTAGATATGGCTAAACTAGAAAACATATATAATAAAGAGCTGTCAATGCGAACAGTCTACACATCAAACACTAAATTAGCTCAAAAGTTGCACAAACATTGTAAAAAAATGCATGTAGTAAAGACACATTGTGACAGACTCGGATAAAAGTAAAAGAACCAACCTTACTAGGCTTACGAACCAAGACTTGAGGAAGCTATTGAAACAATGAAATGAAGTATGAAACGTGGTTAGTCTCTCTACAGTTTGAAGAGAAAATTAGAATTTCACACTAAGAAAACTGTTGGAATCAACAATAGCGGAAGACCAATTTTTAGCCCATAAGAAATAAAGCACTAGGAATATACTATTGCCACCAAAATGAGAATTTCCCTACTTCTCAGACAGGAAGACAGTATGTACCTAACGTACATTTCTATCACACCACAAACAGCACAACTTCAGTACAACATGAATGATGAACAAACGATTAAGACAAAAGCATATACCATTCAGAAGCTACATTACAAATCCTGATTGCAGATCTCCCAACGTTGCAATTTCTCGAAGATCACAACTTCAATGCCTGGACAAATCAAGTATGTCAATATTGGTCAATTGAATGTAAGATACACAACTAAGATGTATGTTGATAGCTTTAAAATAATGATGTTAGCTAAGGAGTTCATACGTGCAGCAAAGTGTTAGTCCAGTTCACATACAAGTACCAAACATCTCTTAGAAAATGTGAGTCATGGTATTGTGCCATACCAAATTTCTACAAACTCTCATGATATTGAAGTGTATTACAAAAACTCCTAAGGCTAGCAACTATCAGCTAGAGCAAGGAGAAGTAACCAAATGTGAATGAACGAGCACCATACTGAACAGGAGCTATGCAGTCTATGACAGCTAGCTCTGGATCCTGTTGGAGTCTCTTTAGCATCACATATAGTGTGCTGATCCAGAAATTGGTGCAAAAGCATCTAGGATTGTACTAAGATAATGAATTCCCTTCAAATAACAAAATGTATGATTCACAACAATGACGGAGTTCATATTGGGTTTCATTCTATTTGGTTACAGAGGAAAGAACCAAAAGTTTCTCAGCCTAATTGCTGAAATCTTGCTAGATAGTCACTAGCAAGCACTATCCTTAAGCAGGAAGAGTTTGCCTATGCACTTTGCCTTTATATCAATTCCGGGGGTGAGACTGAAACTAAACACTACTTAGACTATTTGAGAGAAGGATGGTCATGTCTGGGTCAAGGGGATGGGTGGCCTGAACCCTGTTCCTCCAGTTAGAGCTATGTACCTTCTGTTGTTTGTCCCTCCACACACATTACAGTAGCACAGTGTTTAGCCAAGCTGGGGTTCAGAAGGTCTATGAGTACACAGAGGAATCAAACAGAACCTGCAAACTACTTTCCAGTTTATTAGCAAGTATGTCACGTAACAATACAGGAATCACTATAGAAGATCTTTTCCCAGGACAGAAATGCATGCTCTTCCATGCCAAAAAAATAAATCTAATTCATGAATTTTTGAATTCAGTCATTCAGAAAACTACCTGGGAAGCTCTGACCCATTTGCCGTTAATCCAGTCCAGATGCAGCCTTATATCAGCATGCTTAAACTCCAACTCCTCGTTGTTCCCCTTAAAGTAAACCTTGTATCTCTGACCTTTAAGTACTTTAGAAATCACACCCACCCACCAGCCATCATTGTGTTGAGCATCAACTTCTTCGAGGACTTTGAAGCTTTTAAAAGGTCCAATATCAGGTGGAGGTGGTCGTACATGCAAACGATCAGTTTCTTCTTGCAAAAAATCTGTATCATCATTGTTTCTTAGGTTGTGATACTCAATCAGGTAGTTACCATTATCTAAAAGCTTAACAACAGTTGCAGCAAACCAAGCACCCTCAAAACCTTCTTCATCACTGCTGACCTCGACTAATGATCCTACACTAAAATTTTCTGCAGCTTCGTTGTTGGGTCTAATTTCAGTAGGTACAAGTTTCTGTATTTCATGCCGAAGCCAAAATAAGTGGGAGAGAAAAGAAACAAATCAAAAAGTGAAACACATAAACAGAATTGAGAGAAAGTCTAAAACTTGAAAAATGCAATGCCCTATTTAAATAACTGCTTCGTTATGTGTTATCTCATACAGACATGTATAATCATGAAAAGAAATGGAAAATATAGATATATCTCAGATGAACTTAAGAAGTGCCAGATTTGCTCATCAGTTAAATGTAATAATAGAAACATGCTTCCAACTCCCATTTTGTTCCTGGGTATGTGTGTTTAGGTGCATCCATGCCGCAGCTAGATTGGTCACAAGAGATGATTGAAGCTTGGCTTAGAATAATTATTTCATCAATGACAATGCTATTTATATCTCCTATATTCTTGCATAGTCATCTCTTACTACTTGTTTTCAATAGTATTCCACCTGATTGGTCAAGAGGATTTGAGTAATGATGCAGAATCTCTGTCAGACACACTTGAATCCATGTTGATTTGATGTGAAGCTGGATCTTTTTGTAAATAATCAAGCATAATTACCCTTTTCTCAACAAGTATTCCACCTGATTGGTCAAGAGGATTTGAGTAATGATGCAGAATCTCTGTCAGACACACTTGAATCCATGTTGATTTGATGTGAAGCTGGATCTTTTTGTAAATAATCAAGCACAATTCGGGCTGCTTTTATTATACTTAACCTTTTCTCAACAAGAAAAAAGATTATGCTCAATTGGGAAGGCTTTCTTTTTCAGGAGTTATCTCCACTCTATCTAGTGGAGGAAAGAACCTATGTCACACAGACACAAGTGTATGTATGTATTCATACAACATGTACAGGTGTACAAATAGTGACAGCGGATTCATTTAACTTAACGAGTTTTGGTACAATTAAAGGATTTAATGAATTATCCATCCCTATAACTTACCTATTTGAGACGGGTACATCAAGACGAATGAGGAGTTCTAATGTAGGATGCTATATATTGGAAAAGGTTTCCATATTAGGGGATGAACTATGAAGGTCAATATTCTTTTTAGAAACAAAAAAAATGGAGAAAGTAGATAGTAAGCTTATCATAAGCAATATTGGACTGTTGACTACATAACCTAAACTTCTTTCAAGTTTGCAGCATGAGTTTGCTTAGCTGGGTTGAGAAAGGTGAGAAACCAGCAAGTAGACTTCTTTGAGCTTCCAAGTTTCCCTTGATCAGCTGAAAATAAGAACACCCTATTCCAAGAAGTGTACACTGATTCTACAATATGCTGTTCAATGCTCCTATATCTACAAAGTTCCAATGCATATTCACATGTCCTCCCCCTCAAGCCCTCAAATCAACTATCCCAAGAAATGCAACATATTTAAAATGTATGTGCTACAATAGATCAAAGACAAAAAAATGACAATCGATCAGTCAAATATGCCTCAATCTTAGACATAGTTGTGGCTAACTATATAAATATTATGAATAATGCTCTATTCAGGCAATTTTCATTTCAATACTAAATAATTTGTCTTTATTGAAAACTAGAAATTCTCGAAAACTAGAAGTTCTCGAAATCTCATACTTATCCCTACACTGATACACGAGTCTCTAGCCAAAGTAAAGGGATTCCTAACAAGCACAAGACTTAGTGTAAGTGTAACAAGAAAAAATATGCTTTAATCAACAGTATTATAATGATTCTGACTCAACGCTATATTATTATCCTTTAATACCACAACTTGTATTACCCATCTTTCTATCCTTTTTGATTAAACTTAGTCTTGGGTAAATATAATCCTTTTCAAGGTAATTACTGATTTTGTTGACTTCCCCGCTAACAAGCCTATGTTCCAACTATATATCTGAAACCAACTCTCTAGGACTAACTTCTTCACCATCATCCGCCCAATAAGATGCAGGTATCCTCCCCCTGTAGCACAATATCTAGGAACAGATGTTATGGGACTACTTTTATACCCACACCAGATCATGTTTGGGGACCCTGGAAGATTTCTTTCTTTTGGTAATTGAGGCTGCAAATTTACAATCTTGAATAACCAATAAGCTATTCGCAAAAACATAACCATCTAGAAAGAGTACTTTCTAGTCTAATTTTCTCAGCTTCATGCGAGTTAAATGAAGAGCTAAAACACATTGGTAACACCATGGTATGCAGTGGCGGAGCCAGGATTTCCGCCGAGGGGGTTCAAAATATAAAAAAGCAAACATACGAAGAAGCCTAAGGGGGTTCAACATCTACTATATATACATAAAAAATAATTTTAACCTTGTAAAAACAGTGTTTTTTTCCGCCGAGGAGGTTCAAATGAACACCCTCGGCTCTATGTGGCTCCGCCACTGATGGTATGTGATAAAAATCCTAAAGATCCATCCGTTCTTTCTAAAGACCTTTCTGTTATGATTTTTATAGAGAGAGATGCAAGCAGCAAGGTAGAAAATATGAATGAAAATCTGTCTCATATAAATTTTATCAATTATAAGCCTTTATATGAGCACATAAACAAAGTAGTAGACTCCTCCTCCAACACCTAAAGTATTAGACTTTTTTTTTTTTTTTGATGAAGTAAAGTATTAGACTCTTACTAAAACTAAGAAACGGAATATTATACTAAATCAACTATTAGCGTCCTTTAACTAAACAACTAATTATTCTAGAAAACCAGTAACAGATGCAAACATCAACACCTTCCGAATGGGATTTAGGAGATCCAAAAGAAAAGAAAGAAGCCAGATAATGTTTCATATTAACTCCATAACATCCTTCAAACATGACTTTGCAAGTTCTCTAACACAATTTCTTGATCAATTAGGAAAAAGGAATAATGTCCTGGAAGATTTCTTTCTTTTGGTAATTGAAACTGCAAATTCACATTCTTTAGATATCCAATAAGCTATTCACAAGAACATAACCATCAGGAAGGAGTATTTTCTAGTCTAATTTTCTCAGCTTCATACAAGGTAAATGGAGAGCTAAAACACATCGACAACCCTATGGTATGTGATAAAAATCCTATTAAATCAACTATTAGACTACTCCTATAACTAAACAACTAATTATTCTAGAAATCCAGTAACAGATGCAAGATCCAACGCCTTAGGAAACCCAAAAGAAAAGTAACAAGACAGATAATGTTTCATATTAACTCCAAAACATCCTTCGAGAATGACTTCCCAAGTTCTCCAACACATTCTCTTGATCAATTAGCAAGTTTTCTCTATGAGTCATAGCACCAGTCATAAGAACCACATTTCTTGGAATTAGACGCTAGCGAGGTGCTTTCCACGTAAAAATACTGTGTTGTTACTTTATAGTTCTTTATTATTCACCAGCTCATCAAGACACAAGAATATCGGAGAGGAAAAAGGAACATACCTCCTTATCTTCATTTTCTTGGCCTTCTCCTACTTCGTTAAACGGTGGGGTCCACTCGCCATTAGCCCACTCCCGATGTATCCGCATCTGTGACTCATCAAATTCAAGCTGATCTCTTGTTCCTCTAAAGAACACAGAATACCTCCCATTACCCAACACTTCCATAACCACACCTTCCCACCAGCCATCATTGTAATTAGCATCCACTTCTTCACTAACCTTAAACTTCCTTTTCTTTTCAGGTGGTGGTCGTGGTCGTAGTTGAATTAAACTCATCGTTTCTTTCAATGGTTTTTTCCCTCTTTTATCAGCCATTAGTGTTTTGTACTCAACCAAGACACGTAGCTTGTTGTTGTTGTTACTTTCGTCGTCATCGTTGTTGTTTCTTCTTTGTTTCTTGAGAATGGGGCGTATGACTCTTCCTTCATACCACGCCCCTCGAAAGCCTTCTTCGTCACTGCTGATTTCAATTTCTGTGCCATTTGTGAAGTAAGTGTTGAGTAACTCCGTTTCATCTTGGTCTTTTACCATGATTCTTGAATTTGAAAAGATTGTTTGGCGGTTATGAGATTTGAATGAGTATATCTTTGTTGGATTTTGGCGGAGAGAAGATAGGAATTTGGTGAATTATTCACAAAGAGGGGGCTCTACTTGTTGGAAATTGCGGAAAGTATTTTTTTTTTTGGGCTTTGGGGTTTTGGGGTTTTTCAAGACTCGCTAGGAAGAAGAACGAAGGAGGCTTTTTGAGGTAGGGGTTTTGTAGGAGTTGGGTCTAATTCCTTGATAACTTGACCCACCCGTATTTATTTACAACAACAACATATCTGGTGTAATTTTATAGGTGGGAGTCTGGAGAGGGTGGAGTCTATGGTGACTTTATCTCTATTGGGAAGTAGAGAGATTCTTTTCGATACACCCTCGGCTCAAAGATCCACCCGTATTTATTTACAACAACAATACACTTGATGTAATTTCATAGGTGGAGTCTGAAGAGGGTGGAGTGTATGTAGACCTATCGCTGTCTTGGAAGGTAGAGATGTTGTTTCTAATAGACTCTCTACTCAAAGATCCACCCGTATTTATTTGTTTGAAATTGTTGGGGGTGAATTTCTAAGATTTCACCATTATTAAAGAGATGAAGAAGATGAAATGAACTTGGATTTGGAGTCAATTGAAATTCATTTACATTGATTTTGAACAAAAATCATAGCTTCAGACGAATGAGGCATTGTTATCTTTTTAATTGATTCAGTCATAAAACGTGAAGTACTAAAAGAACTGAGTACGAACAAGTGATTTCTAATTATTTTGATTAACTCGAATAGGTGAGTTATTTACTATTAGGGCCATGAGATTAGGGCCACGAGGTCCAATGATTAAGTATCACATATTTTATTAAAGCCCTACATGTGTTATTTCATAATTCCGTTAAAAGGAGAGGTATTTTTAACCCCAAAATTAATGTTAACTGAAATTGGGTCTAATAAGTAGGAGGGGTAATTTTAGGGAAAATTATGATGGTTGTCTCTAGACCCATCTAGTTTGCCATTTTTGGCCAACTACACTCAACTTACCCGCTTTGGCCCAATTTGGCTACAGTTACAGTAATTTACATCCAACGTTTACAAACAATAAGCTTCCAAAAGTAGGAGGGGCATTTTTAATCCATAAATTTATGTTAAAATAATTATCTTTTTCTCTTTTACCCCTCCTAGGAGCTCCCTCTCCCCAAGAGCTCCCTCTTTTTGCTCCCTTGATAACTCGAATTTACAATCTTTAATGTGGAGGTGGAGGGTGTTTACTTACAATCACGTTAAGGACAATTATCGTCCAATAGTAAAAGGAGCAACCCCTCTTGTCACGTTAAGGACAAATTTGAACCATTTTCAATACGGATTTTCGACCCTTTTCCGATTTCTAAATTATTGGAATCTCAATTTTAAAGTAATTGGCTACCCCCTCCGTTCCATAATAAGTGGTGTTATTAGGCTTTTCATTTTGTTGCAAAATAAGTGGTGCTTTAGGATTTTAAGAAGAAATTGATCTTATTCTTCCAAAATTATCCTTATTTACAAAATCACGAACCATTAATCAACTTTTCTTTTCTAAGCATTTAATTAGGGATAAGTTAGTAAAAACACTCCTAATTTTCTAGGAGTGAACACTTTCTTTAGGGGTATGCATAAGCAAAAAAATCACTTATTATGAAACGGATGAAGTATTATTTTAGGTAGCATTTGTTTCATTTTTTATTTTATTTTTTTGGTTGAAAGTAGTAGTATTTGTTTCACACATGAGAGAAATTGAGGGTGACTAAAATATCCTACCAAAAAATGATGCAAGTGAATGCAATTTAAATTTCTATAGGCCCCCGAGAAATTTCACAATAACAATAACAAAACAAGAAAGGCGCGAAAACCAAACTGGAAAAAACCCAAACCCAAATCTCCGATCATCGGACCCAATGCTCCGGCGATATCTCCGGTCACCTCCTCCCTAAATTTTTTAACAATCCCTAGCTCATTTCATTACTTTTTATAAACAAGGACATAACTATATGAATTTGACAAAAGCATGTGCCTGTTCACCCTTCAAGTCAAATCTTGTTCAAAACCCCACCTCAAAAGCAACCATAAACCTCTCAATCTTGGAGTTTCTTCTACTAAAATGTCAAAATTACAAACATTTTGGGCAAATTCTTACACAAATGATCTCCACTGGTTTCATCAAAGATACATATGCTGCAAGTAGGATTCTCAAGTTTTCCACTGACTCACTTTTGGTTCATGTTAATTACTCTCATAAAATCTTTGATTACATTGAACACCCAAATGCATTTATTTGTAATACTATGATGAGAGCTTATTTACAGCGAAATCAGCCTAAAAATACGATCTTTTTGTACAAATCAATGTTGAAAAATAATGTATGTATTGATAATTATACGTTTCCGCTTTTGGTTCAAGCTAGCACAGTTAGATTGTCTGTAACGGAGGGAAAAGAGTTTCATAATCATGTTATTAAAATGGGATTTGGGTTGGATGTTTATGTAAAGAACACTTTGATTAACATGTATGCTGTTTGTGAAAACATGGTTGATGCAAGAAAGGTGTTTGATGGAAGTCCTGTTTTGGATTCGGTTTCGTGGAATTCGATATTGGCAGGATATGTTCAGGTTGGTAATGTTGAAGAAGCAAAAGTGATTTTCGATAAGATGCCTAGGAAGAATGTAATTGCATCCAATTCTATGATTGTATTGTTGGGTAGGTCTGGTAGGATGAGTGAGGCTTGTCAATTATTCGATGAAATGATGGAGAAAGATGTGGTTTCTTGGACTGCTTTAATTTCTTGCTATGAGCAACATGGGATGTACACACAGGCCCTGGATTTATTTATGCAAATGTGTGCGAATGGCATTTCTATAGATGAGGTTGTTGCGGTAAGTGTGCTGTCTGCATGTGCACACTTGATGGTTGTTCAGACTGGGGAATCAGTGCATGGATTGGTAATAAGAGTTGGTTTTGAATCTTATGTTAACCTTCAAAATGCTTTAATCCATATGTACTCTACCTGTGGAGATGTAATGGCTGCACAAAGATTGTTTGATACGAGTAGTCATCTAGACCAGATATCTTGGAACTCAATGATCTCTGGCTACTTGAAATGTGGCTCTGTGGATAAGGCTAGAAAATTATTCGATTCCATGCCCGAGAAGGATGTTGTGTCATGGACTACAGTGATTTCTGGTTATGCACAACATGATCATTTCTCGGAGACTTTGGCACTATTTCAGGAGATGCTGCATGAGGAAAATAAGCCTGACGAAACTACTTTGGTTAGTGTTCTTTCGGCTTGCACCCACTTGTCTGCCCTTGATCAAGGAAAATGGATTCACGCTTACATACGAAAGAATGGGCTCAAAGTGAATATCATTCTTGGTACAACTCTTGTTGACATGTACATGAAATGTGGATGTGTGGAGAATGCATTGGAAGTCTTCAATGGAATGGAAGAAAAAGGGGTTTCTACTTGGAATGCTTTAATTCTTGGATTGGCCATGAATGGACAGGTGGAAAGATCACTAGACATGTTTCAGGAGATGAAGGAATGTGGTGTAACCCCTAATGAGGTTACTTTTGTTGCAGTTCTTGGTGCCTGTCGACATATGGGCCTAGTAGATGAGGGGCGCTCCTACTTTGATGCTATGACCAGATATTACAATGTTGAACCTAATATCAAGCACTATGGGTGCATGGTTGATCTACTTGCGCGTGCAGGGTTGCTCAAAGAAGCTGAGACGCTTATTGACAGTATGCCTATAGCTCCTGATGTTGCCACTTGGGGTGCTCTTCTTGGAGCTTGCAGAAAACATGGTAGTAGTGAAATGGGAGAGAGGGTTGGAAGGAAGCTCCTTGAACTTCAGCCAGATCATGATGGATTTCATGTGTTACTGTCCAATATATATGCTTCAAGAGGTAATTGGGATAGTGTTCTGGATATTAGAGGAGCAATGACACGGCAGGGTGTCGTTAAAGTTCCTGGCTGCAGTATGATTGAAGCAAATGGTGCTGCTCATGAGTTCTTGGCAGGAGACAAGTCTCATCCCCAGATAAATGAAATTGAAGAAATGCTGGCTGAAATGGAAAAGCGGTTGAAAGTAATGGGCTATGCTCCAGGCACAGATGAGGTTTTACTTGATATTGATGAGGAAGAAAAAGAATGTACCCTGTTTAGACATAGTGAAAAGCTTGCAATTGCTTATGGGCTCATTTCCATTGCTCCTCCAACTCCTATAAGAATAATCAAGAACTTACGAATATGTAGTGATTGTCATACAGCAGCAAAACTAATATCAAAAGCGTTTAATCGGGAAATAGTGGTCAGAGATAGGCACCGGTTTCATCATTTTAAGAATGGCTCTTGTTCCTGCATGGAATTTTGGTAGCTAATACTCTGTTGTTGGCCTGTAAAGAACTATTATCAAGGTTGTTCAACTTTAATGCCTCAATCTTCCTTGCAACATTAACTGGCTAGTGGTCATCATTCATGTATAAACCCTGCACAGGCTCCAACAAGGCTATCATCTCCATTATGGCCAAACCTGCATGCTAATTCAATCTTCATTTTGTTGAACCTGACCTTGGATATGGATAGTAAGGCAAGGGCTCTGATGCTTACACTGCTTTTTGGCTCTAAAGCTCTTTTGGTCTTTCACCCCTCGTGTTCTTATTTTCTGCCGGATCTCCACATATTTCAGATTGTACCATATGATAATCTTAATTAGATTTTGAACTGTAACATAAAAGGAACTCATAATCAAAATTGAAATTTTTGGCCACTCACTCTACCAGGTATTTGCATATTGTTGCTATGTTGTAGTCACAATTGCAGTGCAATACTACATCACACTGCAGGGACTGGAATAAGTCGTATGTATCTAATAGTGCACTTGAAGGGGCCGCCACCTAAAGTGCAGTGGAAGCTTGTCTTTATAAGCAGCTTCTTTACGTATTTAATCAAAGTATTTACCCCATTCTTGAAGCTTTATTGAAGCAGAACAGGTGAATAAGATTTAGCATACTGCTGTTATAATGGGTTTAAACCTTTGCAACATTTAATATAGACATGCCTATTTCAATTTGGGTACTCAAAGTTAGCTTCACTTACCAGCACTTGTTCACAGAAGAAATAGGACTTCTTTGGAGTAGTCTGTTTTATATAACAATGCAAGTTGGTTACTTTAAGTTCTTGAACCAGAAGAAACTACCCTGCATTCAAGTCATATAGTTCTTTTGGCACAATTTTTGGTGCTACTCAGCTAACCATGTAGTTTGTCACTTGTCAGTAATCGAAGAAGAATTGACCTGTTTCATTGTTTGTTTTCCTGGTTTCTTTACAGTTGATGGACAAAATGAATTATAGATCTGATTTCCTTACTGAATTGGAGAGACAACCAGAGGCTGTTCATTTTCAGCATACGGAACTAGGGTGACATCTCTATGTTATTTTTGCAATACATCGAAGAATTTCTGTAGTAGTTAATGTACAAGTTTATACATATAGGGCGGAAGCAAATGGGTTGGGGCTATCAGTGGAATTATGCGGCCAAATGTACCAGCAATACTCTTGTAAAACTGCCATGCAACATGATATTCTTATTTCTCAGAATCACTTTTTTCTCTCTAGATAGAGAATGTTATAAAGCAGCAAGAAGGTTTCATGATCTTAAGCTTGTATTGATGACATTTTGCTCCCTTTGTAGTTGTATGATGTATATTATCAACTAGGAGAACGAACTTGAAATTGTACATCTCTACCCAAGGGGGACAAGACTCAAAACTTGAACACTAGCATAGTATCATATGTTCTGTTTTGTTGTTTCACCGCAGCCTATGATTTTCGTGAATGTCACTTATGTGCCCACCTATCTAGGTGTTGACTGGTGCATGTCGTGAATGATGTTACACTTTTTCCCAAGACAATGGACTATTGCAATTGACTGGTTCAGAAACATAGCCATTCAACAATACCCTCCAGACCACTACGGACCCAATCTTAACCACCGATGTACAAGTAGAATGTGTTTCACCTCCTAAAGAATGGTTATTTTAGTATATGGAACTGAGACTTAGCAATACCACTTCAGCAATTTTCTTCCCAGAATGGCAAAGACAGCAGATGCAGATGCGAATCTGCTCTTAAGAAATACAAGTTCAAGAAGATCATAGAGTTATTCAATCTTCCCATAATAACAATGTCCCCTCGCCGGATCTTCCAAGAGCATTTTAGAACTTAGAAAATTCACTATACTCCAAGTTCAGAGTAATCAAGAGCTTGATTTCCATGAACTTCACATGTAGTTATGTACTGCATCATGGCAAAGAATGACTTTACTTGGTTAGGTAACCTACTAGGTCCAGTATCAACTATTGAACAACAGTGATTGCTTATCCTCCCTCAACTTTCTTTAACAGATCTCTTTTTGTATAGAATGCAATGTGGCTTCTGAAGCAAATGAATCTATCTTCTTTTGCATCGAATTGAATTCAACTGCACCAAAAGAATAAATGAATTATACCAACATAGACAACAGCAAGTCACTTTGACCCTCATTGCTGTTACTTTTCAAGTTCCATCTTCTAAGTCATGTATAAAGAAGTCCAAATCAGGAATATATAGTGCGTCTCTCATATGTTCAACCAGCATTTTTACAGCTTCATCAACACAATCCATATGTGAACCCATCTTATCTCCAGCAACAAAACTATAATTCTGATTCTTTATCTCCACCGAACTTCTCCCAGCCTCTTTCTTGGTAGTCATCCTTCTCATCAACTTCCTCATTTTTGCAGAGTCACCCCATTTACCATCAGCTGCATAGATATTTGACAAAACTACATAGGTTGCTGCAATTTTTGGTTTCAAAGCCAACACCTTTCTTATAGCCAGCTTGCCCAAATCTGGATGATTGTGTGCTTTACATGCTCCTAGGAATGCTCCCCAAACAGATTCATCAGGATCAAATGGCATACTCTCTATCAACTTAAAAGCCTCCTCAACTCGTCCAGCACGTCCAAGCAAATCTACTAAGCTCCCAAATATCTCCAGATCTGGAGCTATGTTGTAATCACCAACCATTGAGATAAAATACCTTAACCCTTTGTCCACAAACCCAGCATGGCTACATGCATTTAAAACTGCCACAAATGCTATCCTATCTGGCCTGACTTTAAATTTAACCATCTCTTCAAAAAAGTCAACAGCTTCATTTCCATATCCATGGCTTCCATAACCAATCATCATTGAGGTCCACGAAACCAGATTTTTCTTGGGCATTTCATCAAAAATTCTACGTGCACTTGCAATATTGCCAGACTTTGCGTACATGTCTATTAGGGAATTGTCCAACTCCAAGTTCCCTCCGAGGCCTCTCTTTATGATTCTTCCATGAATCTGCTCTCCACAACTCAAAATTGCCAAATTGGCCACAGCTGCTATAATGCTGGAAAATGTGAAGCAATTAGGGCTGAGACCTTCTGACTCCATACTCGAGTATGTGCTGATAGATTCATATGGATCAGATTTCTCATATCCAGCAATCAAAGTGTTCCACGTGATTGAATCCCTTTGAATCATATCATCGAAGCATTGCTTTGCATCATTTAAGCTGCTACACCTACAATACATATCTAAAATAGAATTCATTACGGGTAGATTAAAATCCAACCCATGTTTGACTATTGCAGCATGAAGTTGCTTCCCATATGTACATGAATGGACCGAGGCACAGGCTCTAACCGCAATTGAAAAGGTAAATGGGTTTGATTCACCCTCTTCCTGTCCATCCAAAAACACACAAAAAAACATGATAAGTTAGAATAAAATAGCCATTCAATTGCGTCGACAACTTATTTTTATTGCAGCAACTAGGTAAGGCTTTCACCAGGTCCAAGCACTGATTTACATGTTTATGAGTATCACTTTTTTGAATTTTAAGAGGTAGCTTTCAAATTAAACTACAAGAAATACCAGCCCAATACATTTTCAAGTCATAAAGGACTTGCTGCAAGTATCACTTCATTCTTTAGAGTAAATGATAAGAGTCTAGCAACAGATGACACTAAATTTTGTACGCGTTAACAGGCCTTCTGCCCGAAAATATCTAAATACGTACCAATAACATTCTTCTGAAAACATTAAGCGCCATATAGCCATAACCACGATGAGTATATCCTGCGATTAAAGTAGTCCAAGACACATCATTTTTCCCTCTTATCTCATGAAAAACCGCATACGCTTCATCCATATCAACGCAACACGTCGCATAAACATCCAAGAGAGCATTGGAAACATAAAGACTCCCACTCATGCCTTGCTTAAGTACCAAACCATGAACTAAAGCTCCACGAGACGAAGAGTTTATCCCTTTACAAGCCTTCAATATACAAGATAATGTGAACTCATTGGGGCTCACATTTGTACACCTCATCATCTCACAGAAAACTACCCAAGCACGTCCATGAAGATTGCATGAAGTGTAACCAGAAATCATGGTTGTCCAAGCAACAACATCTCTTTCAGGCATTTCATCGAACAGTGTACGTGCTTCTCTGATTAGACCCCTTTCGAAGTAGGATTTGAGGAGACCAGTGGCTAATATTGAAGGGGGTTTTGGTAAAAATGGTGGGTTTGAATTGGGTGGGTTGATTGCAGCACAAAGGAGAGAGTTTCTAATTGTTTGAGGAATTTGAGTATAATGAGTTTGGGATACTAGTTTTCTTGCATTCATTGCTTAAATATAGTTTTAGAAATATAAACTTAGGATTAACATGAATGGGTTTAACGAATGTGCGTTGATTACAGAAAGTACAAGTCTTTGATTCATTATGTATAGCAGTATAAATGTACAAAGATGTGTCTCATTTGTCCAGTCGCAACTGGTATTGTCTCTCCTCTAGGTCCAGTATGCCCGGACTTGGTGTTGATGTTACTTTATTCTGAATTTTAGCTCTTTTTTTAGGAGTAAGATTTTGCTTATTTTTTTCTTTTTTAGGTTTGGGAAACAACTTTTCTCAAAATGAAGATTGAAAAAACACCTCTTAATTATAAAGTCAACAATCAAAATGAACAATAAGATGTTTGAATACATTTAAGGCGGAATACACCAACACCCTCTTAAACTTGCACTAAATTTTACAATATGTGCCGATTGAGCATATGGAGTATGGACATGTGAAAAAGTATTAAACACTTCCAACTAATATTTTGAACAAACTTTTGTGCGTGATTGAATATTTGCACACACGCAAAAATATTCATAATTAGACATTTGCAACTAAAAGTTTAAAAAAACGTCTACACGCTATCTCAAGCATTATTACGTAAACAAATTAATCACATAAAATATACCACATCCTTTAATATACATTCCAACTATAATACTCTCTTATTGGCTGTCGACGTTAATGTTAAAGGGGGTTCCTCCATTGATTCAAGAATTAAAGGAGCTATTTTTGTTTTCAAACTCAAAAGGTTAAAGGGGTAAATGAATTTTTTTCTAATTTTTACCAATATAATTAAAGTGACAATAAAGATCAAAACTGGAAAAGTTTGAAGCAAAAATAAAGCCTAGTCGTGTCACCCTTTTGTCCTGGTGACAGGTCGTGCCGAAGGTTTATTGGTTTAAATATATGAATTTGCATACGAATAATTGGTGATTTACAAGAACAAACAAACAATAACTGAGCTAATATAAAGACTAAAGGAACCAGCATATACAGATTAAGAACAAAGTGACCACAAGTATCATTCATAGAGAAACATAAAAACTCTCCTATTGCATCTTACGCAAACTTTAAGAAACAAATACAAACATGCCAATCATCATAGTATAATATGTATATACAGATTAATTCCTGTAGATACCTGTTATGAAGGTACCAAAATTACGTGGTTTCATTTCCTAATTTGATGAACTAATACAACTGACTGGCTTACAAAACAATGGTAATTCCATAATGCTATGTGAGAAAATATTCTCCTTTTGTTTAAGTCTTGAGGTTGAAAAACCCTCCAGACATACCCTTATCCTAACTATTTTCTGTACATGTAAAATGTGTTAAACCTCTGAAAGAATGATGGTTAAAACTCATACAAGAATCTGAGATTTGGCCGCACCGCGTGAGCACTTTTTCCTTCCAGATTTCTTAAGAGCACAGACACAAATCTCAAGAAGATCATAGTCTTCTTCCCAGAATAACAATGAAGCCTGCTCTGGATTTTCCAACAGCATTTTAGATGTCAGAAAACCAGCTACAGTCCATGTTTGGTACAGCCGGGCTTGCTTTCCTGTAAATTTGCCATACCTTGTATCATAATATTCAGGCCACTGATCCACCCGAAGCTTTTTCTCAGCTAAATCGACTGCCTTCTTAGCAAGATCAATCCTATTCATCTTGATGCATGCCAGGGTGAACTGAATGGACATAAAGAGCAACATCATAAAACAGTACAGCCGGGGCAAGCTAGCGATGTTTGTTACAATAGCTTTCGGCTAACATTACTTTATCATCTTAAACATCAATGCAGAAACCAACAAACTGATCAAAAATAGGGAGCAGACAGTAAGAGGTGAAAGTTGATGTGTACGGTTATGGAATTCTGTACAAGTTTCCACATCCATTTATAAAGAATCATTATAGATTTTCAGTCATTTTAAATTCAGCTGCTACATCATCTTAAATTAATCAAAAGGAGGGAAAGAGAACTTTTAATTTGGTTCTTTCTTTTCGTTCAAGAAATTTAAGTTGCTTCTTCAGTCTGCCAAATCGGTACGTAACAAGGAGAAATGGAGAATTTTGGGCTTTTCATATAAATCTGTGGTTAAATTTACGATGACAAAACTAAGATCACTGTTCCAATTTCCTATTTATCCAGGACAATTGCAATTGTAATGAAAAGATAAAAACATTTATAAGCATACTGGATTACTGCTCAGCCCCCTAGCACTCCAAAGACAATAAAAATACAGGCAGAGAGATAAAATAATTGCATTGTAGTCACAGTATCTAAGGGAAAGCAGTCAAATGGAACTTGAGTTAAAAACATAAAATCATTTCAACTTCTGATCGCAGAAAGAAAGAGAGATCATTAAGGAAGAGAAAATCATCAACCAACCACGAGAAGAGAATGTGACCTTACCTGCCAGAGAAGAGTTGGCCAAGAACCCCCATTATGATATGACCAAGGTCTGCAACAGTCAAATTGGAAAACTTAGTAACTTGATACCTTATATGCCCAAAAATAACACACACACACATAAATATATGTATAGCGAGAGAGAGAGAGAGAGCTCACGTGTTCTTAGGGTCGCTACCAGTGATTATACGCCACTCTTCATTTTCCAGAGCTGGGTAACATATCTTAAGGGGCATAAGACCCACAAGATCGTCCCACTTAGCTTCGACCAGATTCAGGATTGATTCATTCTGTTTTGGGGTACCCAAAGATGACACAATAGACCACAGATTTCCAAGAGTGAAGAATCTAAAGTCCATGTGGGCAGGCTGTAAATTGCCAATAAGATAACCACCTTCCTCAGGAATCCAGTCCATCAACCAATGAGGGATTTGTTCAGGGTAGATGTTAAACTTGTTAGTGGCTTCAGTGGAATACTCCTCTGTCTTATATCGGTATATTTCATTGATCTTCTTCATATCAACCCAATAATATTCTCTAATGTGAAATGACAAAGCACTAAGTCTGTTGTTTATGGCATTCACCAAATTCTTGGATCCTTCATCCATAGAAAGCATCTCACGGGAGCATCTAAGTGCTGAGTAAAATAACGCCTGCAACATCAAACATGTCAAGCCAGAAAAGATCAAAAATAGAATCATAGAAGGATAACAATGATAGCATTTCAGATCACTCCCTGAGAATGTGCAACGCAGATATATAGAATAAATTATTAACATAGAATAAAAATATTAAGCGTATGCCATCCTCTCCTAAAGTGTAATTAAGGAAGGATCAAGTTCCAAAGATCCCTCCAAAAGTTCATAGAGTTCATCTATCACCAAATTCTGATTCACTGTGATATCCTATCATAAGCGGCTTCTATCATAAAAGTATATACCAATGTCAGCATACCATGTCATGTCAAGCGAAGACTCACAAGATGAACTTGAAATGTGTATTAAACTCAAAAAATGGAACCGGCTATGCCACTTGCAACATTCAAAGAATAATTTCAAAGAAAAACTGGCAATATCAACTTACTTGAATCTCAAGCGGATGTCCATGAATACCCATCCTTCTATCTATCATGCAGGAACCATCAGTGACTAGCAAAGACGGAAACATATCAAACCCATCAGATAGACACAAGTTTATTATCAGCTTTATGCCAGTCTGCACATCCACTCTTTCTTGTAATCCATAGTCACCGGTGATCTTCCCATAAGCTCTCAACAAGATAATCCACCACAAGCCTGAAAAAGTCACAATTTTAGATTTTTCAGTATCCATTTGATGGATGGAACTTTAACAAACTTTTGTGAAGATTCCTTTCTTGACCAATTTTCTTTTCTTACATTCTTCTGATATTATTGAGTCATTTATTTACTATAAACGTGAAATACTTCCTTTTCACTAGTGATAAACACTTACGGCAAATAGAATCATTTAACCTAGATACTCTCTTCTTACATTTTTTAGAAAGGTAAGTATGAATACTCTCTTCTTACATTCAGCAGCCAATTTTCTATTTTGATCCAGTCCATATTTGCATCCACTATGCACTTTGTAAAGGTGTACATTTGTAACAGTATGTTGCACCAAAAGGGAAAGTTCTAACATATTTTGTACAGTAAGTGAAAATCTGAGAAATTCAACAGATTAAAAAGTAACTAATAGTTCCCGTTCTATCATTAGTTAATAAACAATATGTTTGAATTCTCCCCTAAATAACCAGCCATTAAGGGAACGAAGGAAATGAAAAGTACCACTTACCCGAGTCAACAGGTGCTACACGGCCAATAGCTGACTCCCCAAAATCTGGGTCCAGAACTTCTTCATATTTGTTATCATCGAGAGGCACTGTTCTAACTTTAAAACTTGCAGGCATCAATCCTTGCCCTGGACTGTAACAGTCCACAGTTTTCTCCCAACTCTATAGTTACAGAAACCAACAGCAGTCAACTCTTTTACTCAAACACAGAGAAAGTGAGAAAGAACAAAATGAATCCAACCAAAAAAAAAAAAAAAGTTTCTCCCAATAATTGGTTTTTGACTAAATCTGAAGATGCATCAACAGAAGATCTCAACTTACGACATATGTATAACAGCAACCTAAGAAACTGTTTTCTTTGGAGGCCAAAAAGGACCTGTCTCTAAAAACACAAGAAAATTACCATCTCATGCTGATGCTACCAGATGAAGGAATATCTTCGACTCGAATTTTACAACATAATCACGAGACTCCTTTTTAAAAGATCAATTCTCCACCAAATAAGGAGTCAAAGAAAAATATCAGAAAAACAAATCCTATTTAGTCCCGATCTCACACTTACCTTGTATATTGGAAATAACCTAAAAAGTTCAGCCAGCCTCCCAACCCCTTTCTCCAAAAAACAGAAAGCATTATAATTTCTAAGTATAATAAATATCACTGGTGCACATGAGACCTTTCTTGTGTGTTTAAAGCTATCACAACAGCATATCCAATTGGTAATCTGTTTTTTTCCAAATGAAGTCATTTGCAAAATGTTTCAATCACATTCCAATTATAATACCACAAGCAATAAATTACCAAAGCAAAAGATATAATAGGAAATAACATAAAAGCAAACATTACCTGCAGTTGCAGGGTATGAAGCAGAAAATTCCTAACAATGTCTTTCTCCCCCTTGAGTAAAAAAGCAAGTCCAGATGGAATAAAATCCCTAATAAAAACTTGATCATAATTCAAGGGCAACTTATCATTAGGATCATTAGCAGCAAGTGTCCCTATAGGACTCCCACAATATGTAACTACAGCATTCTCCAACAACTTCCAAGCATCCTTTACCGCTTGCGATTCCTCTTTAACACTCTCAACTTTCTCATCATTATTCACATTTTTATGACCATGTTCATCTAAATCAACCTTTTCCACAACCAATGGTTGCTTCACATTATTCAAACCACCTTGAACATAAATTCTCTCAAAATTCTTATCATTAACACGTGTTTTTTCAACAGAAGTTGAATAATTCTTCCTAAAATCAGATGCAACACTAGCAATTACATGGAAACCTCTCTTTTTTAAGGCCCCACCAATAGGATTAATAATAATACCATTATTACAATGACTTGAGAAAACCCTAGATTGACCCCAAGATGAAATTGGCCCTAATAGGGTCCGATTAATACGTGGGTAGCTATAAAAATCACATTTTTGCTTGAAATTCAAACGAAAATTCGATGAATTTGTGTGGAATGACTTATGGGTCTTCTTAAATTGAAGACCCGAAAAAGAATTGCTCCTACATGGGAGTAAAATTCTACAACAAGGTGTCATGGTTATCAAATTGATTGATTTCATATGAAATTTTTTATCCAAAATTTGGCAAATGAAATGTTTGTAAAAAAGTAGTTAGAATGTTTGTTGTTGATGATGTAATAATGGATTGTGTAATGAATAGATTCTTGTGATGAATGATATTTGTTGGATCTGCAAACATATAGGGCAAGAGAGAATTTTGGGATAAGATAAAAAGAGAAAAGCAATTATTTGTGTAAAGTTTGAAGATCTTTGGAAAGTGGAAATGGCTAATCTCTGATGAACAGCGCTATTTATAGACGCCTGCCTTGTGATGGAAGAAATTCAATTTTCTTTGCTTCTTTTTTGACCGCTAGAAATATGACTTTGGAAAAACCACCAATTAAAACAATGTGAAGAATAAAAAAAACATGTATTTCCCTTCGATGAGAAAAACATTATTTAATGAAATGCAATGTAAATACGTAATGTTCTTTTCTTCTTCTTCTTCTTCTTTTTTTTTTTTTCCATTTTTGCATGCATTGGTTAGTTGTAAAAGACAAACTACTTCCTCCATTTCAAATTATTTATCGTGGTTACTAGATTGTATTAAATTACTTATCGTTGTAGAAGTTCAACGCATAATTAATTATTTTTCTTCATTTTATCTTAGCAAAATTTTGTCATTAATGGAGATGACATATAAGTAGAGTAAATATTTAATGTTGAGAGATTATAACGTAGATATAAATAAAGATAAAGTAGATTAAATATCAATCCTAATTAATATTTCTGAAGGGACTGTCTAAAATAAAAAAGTGATAGACAATTAGAGATGAATGGAGCATTTCTCTTTCGAAGAGAAAAATGTTATTTAATGAAATGCAATGCAAATAAGTTTATAAGTAGTTTTCTTTTTTTCATTTTTGCGTGCATTAGTTAGTTGTAAAAGACAAAACTAACGATTTCATTTCGTGGTGCATTTATGAAACAGAGAATAACATAACAAGGTGAGAACATTAATTTCATTCTATTAATGTAAATAAGTTTAGTTTATAAGTAGCTAAATTATTAGATAGTTAGCTTTGAACACTTTTACAGTTTACTTTCAAATAAATATATATGCTAGTATTATTTAGTTATAGCGGTTCGTTTTATTGAGGTAGGTTGGTCAAATGCCAGTCACAAGCCCTAATTTGAATCGTGACGGATATCTTGAACCACTTGGCTAAGACCATACATTCATTTCTACTTTCAAAATTACTGTATAATGTATGCACATATAAGAGAACAATTAAGAACTAACAAAGCATTGACAGCCCCATCAATTGGGGGAGGGGGGGGGGGGGTAGGGAAAGAAAAGCATGGCAGACCTACTTTCGGAATTCATACTTTGGCAGAATTAGCAAGAACTTACAGGTTACAACCAACAAATTAACCAACTCAACTTTCTTGACACAAAACCATTACTTATTTTATTTATCGGAAGAAAAGAAGTAAAGCGTACAACTTGGAGAACGACTGTGATTAAAAGAAGTTTAATTTCTTGTTTTACACTGTTAGGCAAAGTTAATTCATATTTACAAAGCATTGACAACCCCATCAATTAAGGGAAACCGGGAAAGAAAAAAAGACATGGTAGGCCTGATTTCCCAAATTTATATTTACTTGATAGAACTAGACAGAACGTCAGAACCTATATTACTTTATTAATTTCTCCAGAATTAGTTTATACTTATGGAAATTCTATACTTTACAGCTAACAAATTAACCAACTCGAATCTATTGCTATAAAACCGTCATTTCATCCGAAAAAGAGAAGTAAAACGTTCAATTTAGAGAGACTATGCTTAAAAGAAAATGCTCACGACAAAATATCAAATCAAACCAAACCATAAAGATTAATTTCTTGTGTTATCTGTTTAGCAAAGTTAATTCACCTCTCTCGTGATAATGCAAATGAAAACAACATATACTATTTCTCTATTCCACTTAGAACTCAATATAAGTGCTATGGACTATTGCTGCCCCCACCCCCCGCGCGCACACACACCATACCAAAAATAAAGGAGAAAAAATAAAGTGAGGAAAAAGGGAAAGGATCAAAGTTCAAAGGAGAATAAAAAGGGGCTTTTAACTTATTTGGCTACTCGGCCGATTATCACAACCGCTAGCTAAATATGCTTTAATTATGTGTGTGTATATATATATATATAGCAAACCGTCAATTTTGGAAAGCAAGTTGACAAATTTGTACAACTTCTCACAATTTGCAGGAGCGTAGTTGGATATTTAAGATAAGAACGGGTGACCTGTAAATAAGTAATTTTCAATCCACTTCTTTTTTAAATGGAAAAATAAATTCTCCAACCAAATAAAATCTCACCACGTGTGCAACAACTGTACCATTAAAATTATAATGGGGTCAAATGTGTGGAAAATGTGGCGCCTCCAAGACATGACTTGTACGCCAAAAGCAATGTAGGGAATAATCAACTTCAACAAAAATAGACTAGTGCTAACCAACAATTTTTAGTGGGCGTTTGACCATAAAAATTACACTTTTTTAAAAAAAAAAAAAAAACTTTTTTTACTTTTAGCGTTTGGCCATAAAAATTATTCATTTTTTTTCGAAGTTATATTCCGGAATACTAAAAACAAAACAAAAAATTATTTTTCAATTTTTTTTCACTTTTTTACATTACATTTCACCAAAAACTACAATTTCAAAAATTATAGCCAAACACAACTCCAACTTCAAAAATTCTAAAAAAAAGTGAAAAAGTTTTTGATATTTATGGCCAAACGGGCCCTTAGAATTGTTATCCACAATTACCACAAAGGCAATACTATGGCCCAGATAGGAATTCAATTCATGTCCACTCATAATTTGCAACAATGAAAAAAATGTGTGAAAAGAAGGATGAGTTTTTGCTAAATGATACATTGCACTTTTTGAAGTAAATCCATTTGTATTGGCAAATAGCTATCTAGCTTTCATTTGCCGACCATAAGTTGCTGCTTTTTGGTTCTCTTTTCGCACTTTTTCTTCTCATGTCACACCATAGTAATGACAGATTGACCTTTTCCGGTGCAACTTGGATAAGGAGAAAACAAAGTTTGGATTCATGTATTTGAATTGTGAGACAAATGGGCAATTTGGGTTAAATTTGAGCAGCTCAAGTGGTCCAAATATGAAGGTCAAGATAGGCTAAAATATTTGGGAGGGTCATTAACCCACCCAAATTTGAACGGATCTGGCGGATCGTACTTTCATAGACTAATTTTATCATCCCTGGTGTATATTTTGGAAATTTTGATATAAACAATTTTATCCTGGCCACTGGCCAAGAATCAGGCAGAAAATAGCTGTCCTTAAAAGGAATTTCCAGAGACAACTACTCTATCTTATCGTCAATTGGACATAAATTTCTCTAAATGATGGGTCATCCAGCTGAAATTATAAACAATTGCTCTACAAATTACCCTTCAAAGACATTTGATTAAATTAGAAAGAGACAAACAAGATAAATATGGTCCCAGCGAAATCTGTCAGCGTGTAATAAGATTTTGGTACACTCTCAAAATAGCTAAAAGTGTAGCTGACACAGCAAAAGAGTTCAATATCCAAAGAATTGATGTTAACTTTGAATCACTTGTCCTCTGAAATCTAGACAAGCTTCCAACAAATCTTGCTAGCTCCAATATTATTACATTATCAAGTTGGGAAGCGAAGGGGAAACCAAATGATTCCAACTTGACTTTTCTACAGGTACAAATTTAGGCCAAAGAAAATAATGCGGATATTGAACACAAGCAAGGCCAAAAATCCATGTTGCATAATCTGGTTTATAGAGCATATGAATCGTTGATCAATCCAAAGCATGTTTCATTTAATGAATTTGGTGTGACAATTATACAGAAAAATCTCTTTCTGAAATAGTACGATATTTCTTTAAATTGGATAAAAAACCATGTAAGAGTAAGATTCTAATACTGGTATCTATCATACAGAAAACTGTTTTAACAACCTGGTCTCAAGCAACACCAAAACTGTGAAATTCAAGATCAAGAAACCATAATATTTATGACCTGACTTCATATTCCCCAGCCCTGGTTAGAGCTCGAAACCCTTTATAAGGCCGCGTAGGTAGATTCTTGAAATCAAGTCTTTCTATTTTCAAACCTGAGAGTGCAACACCCATAATTTTGAATCCCACAAGAAATGTAGGGAATACATGAAGCCGCTCTAAACCTGTTTCCAACACTAATGTTCCAGTCATTGAAGGAGTTTTGTCTTTCGGCATCCGACCAATGGACCAAGTGCAGGTCTGCACCAATAAATCAACATGTCAGGACTCAACCTGAAAACTTTGTCACATAATTCCAAAATGGAATCAGACTGATTTTTTTTTCTTTTTCAAAAGACTAAGTTTGGCATGACACATCCATTAAGAAAAGGCACAAAGGATAAGCAACTCTGTAAAAGAGAGGAAGTACCAAGTACCTTGTTGGAAAGGATGTTTACTGTTCCATAATTTGATGTAAGATCCGCAGATAAAACGCGACGAGGGAGTTGAAATTGCACGCTTATATCATCAATTGGCTTCCCAGGATCATTGCGTATCCCAACTAACAAGCTAATACGACATGTCCCTGAGTCTGAAGTAATTTGTGGCTTTACATATACTGGGGTACTCTTCAACTTCTTTATTCTGCATGGCATAGTTTAGAGGGGAGGAAAGAAGTTTAGACAAGATAAAAGCAGCAAACAAGTGAACTCTTTAATGCACTCCTTCAGTGAAAACTGACATGCTATGGATTTACGGTTTGGCATTTCCTGTTTTTCATATTTGTTGGATGCACCTTGTACTTTCAAAATCTACTCATAACCCCATAAAAGACGGACTCACTGCGACTACTTGTTGTGGACATATCTTATTAGATGACAGTTATCGAAAAAGACATGTGTTTCCTTCTATGCATAGAGTGCATTTATGAACAGTTCAGCTTTCGTTATGCATTTATTGACTGTTCAACTTTCGATATTGGAGGGAGCACGTTCAGCAGCCCGGAATTTGGCCGGAGTTTCAATATTGACCCAAATATTTCCATTTCCTCAGAAAAGGTAAATTTTTTCCTGGGTTTCACCTTCCTTACCAAGAAAAGAAGGGATTAGCTTTTTGGGTTTCAATACCAGAGGGAATAAACAGTAGATAACTGTATGATGTACAAGTACACTAACTGTGAGCAGAAGATTTGAATATTCTTTACATAAAGTCAAAACCACCAAATTTTGATCTGGAGTGAAGCCAACTGCAATAGTTAACACCACAAACCTGTAGCTCATGAGCTTAAATTGTCCATCAGGAGGAACAAAAGACAGAATTTGGTTTGATTCCCACGGTCGTAGCCGAACACAAGGATGGAATCTCACATCGTTCAAGATGGAAGTATTTGCAAATGAAAGGGTAAGATCAGGAAGACCAGAAAGATGTGAATTCACTTGAACTTCGCCACAGACCTCACATTTCACCAGAACCCCGTCTCTGAGAAGCATAAAACAAATAGAATGAGAAGTTTTTAGGTCAAGGCTATTCCTGTAAAACCCTAGTTCAAGCAGTGTTATCAAAAGCGAAAAGCGCAAAAAAGCTCTACGGTCAGCAGGGGCTTTAAGCGCAAAGCGCAAATAAAGCGCGGGCTTTAATGAAAAAAGGCGCAATGGTGCACAAAAATTCAAATCTATGTATGTTTAGTCCAAGAATAATAATAATGAGCATGAATAACAAATATATGGACAAAGGAATTGTAAAAACATTATGATAAAGTGAAATATGAATTATCTAGTGTCGCCCCTTCAAGAGAGACTCATTGGCAAGGTAAAGTATGTCTTAGAGCCTTGATGATGACACTGAAGCGCACATAAAGAGAGGCGAAGCGCTCAACATGTTTTGAGCCTCGCTTCAGGGCTTAAGCGCGCCTTTGACAACACTGAGTTCAAGCATATAAAACCAAATAAGCAGATGATGATATGGAATTCAATGGTCAAGCGTATTCAAACTATGAACCCCGGATGTAGAAAAGCAATCCATTATTCGGCAATATAGCTTCATGAGTGAAGAATGAAATAGAATCAATTTGATTACAGCAAAGAGAAGAATATGGCATGACCTTACTGTCCTGCAAATATCACAGAACATACAAGAAAAGGAATTCCTTTTCCTTTCAACGAAACACATGCAAGGAAATAAATTCATTTTCCTTTATTTTGCTTTACTGCAGTCTTCTCAAGAAGTTCAATTTTGTAGCAACTTTCTTGACAATCCAGAGAAGTCTTGGAGTAAAATTCTTCCTACAAATATTAGGGGTTCATTTTTATAATCTAACAGATTGAAAGAAAGACATTTGGTCGTCAAACAGTAAAAAGAATGACACTTTATATACTTTGATAACACACACACGCACACACACATACATGTACGTGAGTATGTAAACTATAATGCACTTCAATTCTCAAGGATGCTGCCAAATTCCCTTGAAGAAGGGCTTTGCACTGGTGTACAAAAGCATGCTTGCTGTGCAGGAACTGCATCTCTTTGTATGTGCCAAGAAGCAGATCGTAACTTTAAGGTTCCTACTGACTCCATATCAAAATAGTTTTCTCTATGCATAATGGAGACAAACCAAGATTACATTCCAACAGGAACCTAAAAGCAATCACAACGTAATGGAGCATGCATTGTGATTCTTAAACCATATCATTAAGATGAAGTAGTCCGGTAATATCCCTTTTCATTACAGCTATACAATTCAACTTGTTCTGTCAGTAGAAGACATAACAAGTAATGGTTAACCTCCTTATGGGATGAGTAATGATTATAACTTTTTGATGGACCCGAAAGGGAGCATATGGAAACAAGGTACCCTTTATTGAAATGGAAAAAAAACAAGGTAGCTTATGATATTTGTTATTATCTCCTATTTTATGTGGCACCATTTGTGCATTTCAAAAGGTAATTTCACAGAAATATTATATTCACCCTAGTAAAATAGAATACTAAACTAATTAAAAAATTACGTTGATAGAAAAAACATGACATCAAAGTTAAATTTGATAGGTTAGATGAATTTGAACTCTTGAAAATGGTATAATATAATATAATATAATAATAGAAAAGCGGTATATTTTGAGATATTCCCAAATAGAAAGAATGTCATATAAGTTGAAATAGAGGAAGGAATTCATAGGTAACATATAAAGTACAAAGCATACCTTCAAAAATTCAAGCCATCCTTTTAAGATCTCATTGTTTAAATGAAACAGGTTCTTGAAATCTTAAACTCTAGATGTTCTTTTATGAAATCTTAACCTCTAGGTTATATCCTTTATTGCTTCAAAGTAGTATATCATTATGTTTACCCTTCACCTCTTGTGATAACATAGGTGACGTCTTGTCAAACTAGAAAAATTGATGATAAATATAAAATTTGAAGATATTATTAGGTAAATTCTCACAATATTGAGAAATAAGGAGCTGTAAATGGAGGTTTAAGTAATAGTAAGACATAGACCTATTTATAGTTGCATCCATTTCTTCAACTAAATCGACATAAACTTCATTGCTTGTATGCTTCAGGTCCGTTTTTCTCCAAGGAACACAAGATCCTGTTGCACCTGGAAGTGTGCTGCTCATGTTGGAAGTGCTACCAGTGACAACACTCATTACTTTGCTTACGATGTTTGGAGGAGCTATCATCTCCCTTAGTATATTTGGTTCTGTAGTAAGAGGGAAACCATTGTCTATCATCTCATCCAAAAGCTGCACATCAAACAAATGTAAGGCCATCGTCAATTTGAAGTCCATCAGAATCAAATTTTATTAACTGAAAGAAAACGATTTTGAGAACGTTTCTAGAACAATTTGGGAATTATATAATATTCTTTAAGCATATTATTCACAAAATAATATTTAAGATACCTAAGAAATTATATGGTAACATTGATTAAGAAAAAGCTATGCAATACATTTGTATCTACGCATCAAGTAAAGGTTTACACATGACCACCGTATAAGAAATTTTTTATTAGTTCACTTCCATATACTAGTATGATATGTTGCTAATTTTTTAGAATTTTATTTTATATCTTGTTGATTAAATATGTCATCGGTTTTATAAAGGTGTCAATCAAAAACATTGAAAAACAAGGTTTGTTTCAGTAGTTTCCAAGGAAAAGTTGCAACAGTTTCTTAAAAATGCCATAATTTTGAAACTACGATCAAATTTGTTGGTTTGTGGAATGATTCTGGAGGATCAGTGGAAACATTAAACCACTTAAATCACATATAATTTAGATTCATCTCAAACAAAAACAAATGGGTAAAACAAAAGAATGTAACAAGCACATAGAAAGAAAAGACAAAATCACTAGGTGATTTCTTCCTATCTGCCTAAGTCCTAGTGGGTAGGGCTACCGGTACTTGTGTTGATGCGAAGTAGCAGGTACCTGGTGGAATAATTGAGTTGTGCAAGCTGGATCGACACTGTTTCCCCAAAAAAAAAAAAAAAAAAACAAGAACAAATGGGGAAAAAAAAAAAGATAATGCAACAAGCAACATAAAAAGGAGATACTTTCTCTCCCTCTCTTCTCTTATCAATCCATTGCACTTTGGCTTCACCATCGATCCTCTTTGAAAGTGTAATGAACCATGGTTTCCAGCTTTTTAAGCAAGAAGACAGTGGGAGATCTAATACCGGTATACCATAGGATACACATTAAAGATCCTTAGACATAATAGCCCTCCTTACAGGAACAAGGGATATGGACAAGACCATATGCACCTTAAGTGTTCTGTAAAGGTATGCATGTTTTACATGTTTTTTTTTCTTTTGCTAAGTATGACACAAATAGGTGATTTGGGAAGAGTGTCTCGACAGTGCAGCTTTAGAGTGATGGGGAAACTATGGCATGAGCCATTATGGTGCTAGATTGCTAGTAAATGAAGAGTTGAATGCTGTAGAACCAGAGAGGAGAAGGGAGAGCAATGAAGACAAGTTTATAGGAATTGTCAGAGGAGATCTTCAGCCATGGTAGAATTTTCAGATCTCATAGAAGACTTGGAGCTTATTGATTTACACCTGGAAGGGGGTACTTACACCTGGTTCAGAGGTGATACTCCCACCACAGCCTCTAGAATAGACAGGATCTTATTCTCATCTGATTGGAATGATCATTTCAGTAAGATGAAGCAAGCAACTCTTCAAAGGCTGACCTCTGACCATGTTCCTATTGCTCTCTTTTGTGGAGCTTGGGAACACAAAAAATCATATTTCAAGTTCGAAAATTGGTGGCTAAATACTGAAGGTTTTGTTGATAGAATCGGTGCTTAGTGGAATTCTTTTGTGTTCTATGGGAGGCCGGATTACATTTTAGCATGCAAACTGAAAGCTCTCAAAGGCAAGCTAAAAGAATGGAGCAGAAATGAACAAGGGAACCTGAACATTCAAAGGTCTAAATTGCTAAGTCAAATGGCAAGTTTGGACTCGTTACTGGATACCAGAGCATTGAAAGAAGAGGAATCAATCAGGAAGGCAGCAATAGTTATGGAGTATGAGGAACTTCTCAAAAATGAGGAAATTGCATGGAGACAAAGATCCAGGACCCTATGGTTGAAAGAAGGGGACAACAATACAAAGTTCTTTCACAATTCAGCCAATGCTCATAAGAGAAACAATTATATTGACCATCTGGAAGTGCAAGGGGAAACCATTGTGGAGCCTGAAAGAGTTAAGGAGGAGATCATACTATATTACAAGAAGCTCTACACTGAGACAGAGAACTGGAGGCCTGCTGGGAATCTGATTAACTGTCCCTCAATAACAGAATCAGAAAAGAACAATTTACAAGCCAGATTTGAGGAACAAGAAGTGTATAATTGCTTGAAAAAGTGTGCTGCTGATAAAGCTCCTGGCCCTGATGGATACACCATGGGATTCTTTATCAAATGTTGGGAAATCCTGAAACAAGACATCATGGAGGCTTTTCACAATTTTCATGACCAAGACATGTTTGAGAAGAGCTTCAATGCTACTCATATTGCATTAATTCCCAAGAAGACAGGGGCAAAGGAACTGAAAGATTTCAGACCTATAAGCTTGATAGGTAGTTTCTATAAGCTTTTGTCTAAGGTACTCACTGAGAGGTTGAAAGGGGTGGTGGATAAGCTTATAGATTCTCAACAGATGGCTTTCATCAGAGGAAGACAAATCATGGATGCTGTATTGATTGCTAATGAAGCAGTAGATTCAAGAATATCACAAAATAAGCTTGGCATTTTGTGTAAAGTTGGCTATTGAGAAAGCATACGATCATATTATTGGGAGTTTCTACTTAGAATCCTGGCAAATGGGTTTTGGGGAGAAATAGATCAAATGGATCAGGTTCTGTATATCTACTGTGAAATTCTCTGTCCTAGTTAATGGAGCCCCTGAAGGCTTCTTTGATGCTCAAAGAGGAATTAGACAAGAGGATCCCCTATCCCCGTTTCTATTCATTCTAGCTATGGAGGGTTTAAATAACATGATCAAGACGGCAAAAGTAAATGGATGGATCACAGGTTTTGAGGTTTCCACAAACAATGAGAGGAGTTTGGAGGTGACTCATCTCCAATATGCGGATGACACTCTGATTTTTTGTGATGCAACTGAGGAACAGCTAAAATATCTGAGAGTAATTCTGGTACTCTTTGAAGGCATCTCAGGGCTTCACATCAACTGGGGGAAAAGCCATATATATCCCATCAATTCAGTCCCTAATATAGAGCTTCTGGCCACAATCTTGGGAGGTGAAGTAGGTTCTTTACCCACTGTCTATCTTGGGATGCCACTGGGTGCTAAATCAAGGTCAAAGAACATTTGGGATGCAGTTCTGGAAAAGTGTGAGAAGAAGTTGTCAAGATGGAAAGCACAATATTTGTCTTTGGGAGGCAGGCTCACTCTGATCAATGCAATTCTTGATGCTCTTCCAACATATATGTTATCCTTATTTCCTATCCCCTCAAGTGTAGTCCAAAGACTGGACAAGCTCAGAAGGTCCTTCTTCTGGTAAGGAAACAAGGAAAAGAAAAGTTATCATTTGGTTAAGTGGAAAGTTCTGATCAGCAGTAAAAAACAAGGTGGTCTTGGTATCAAAATTTTGAAGAATCAAAGTAAGGCTTTAAAATTGAAGTGGTTGTGGAGGTATGCTCAAGACTCACAATCTTTACGGGGAAAAGTGATCAAATTGAAGTATGGGGAGCTCGATTTTTGGGCTACTAAGGAGGTAAATAAACCATATGGTGTAACTGTCTGGAGATCGATCAGAGCATGGTGGCCATTCTTAAAGAGCCACTCTGTTATCAGAGTATATAATGGCAACAAAACAATTTTCTGGAAGGATAGGTGGTTGGGAAACAGAAGTTTGGAGGAGCTATTTCCTGATATGTTTGCTCTGGCACAACATCAGAACAAAACAGTGGCTGAAATGTGGTCACCTCAAGGCTGGGAGTTGATCTTAAGAAGAATGTTGAATGACTGGGAAATACCTAGACTAGTTGAGCTTTATAAACATTTGGAGTCTTTTCAAGGGCTGAAGGATGGGGTGGACTGTTTGTGGTGGACTGAGCATAACAAGGGGCACTACAAAGTGAGTTCAGGCTATAAGATCATGAACATGACTGAGCCACAAAACTCTAACTGGCCATGGAGACAAATCTGGAAAGTTAAGATACCTCTTAAGGTTGCATGCTTTACATGGTTGCTAGCCAAAGAAGCTGTTTTGACACATGAAAACCTGAGAAAGAGAAGGATTATATTAGTTTCAAATTGTTGCTTATGTGGGGAAGCAGCCGGACAGTAGGGCATCTGTTTTTGCATTGCAGAATTACTGATCAGCTATGGAAGATTTTTATCAATCTCAGAGGCATATCTTGGACAATGCCTAGCAAGATTGTTGACACTCTTTCTAGCTGGGAGGATGCTGGGATTAGGGCCAGGAATAGAAGCTACTGGAGGATCATTCCAGCTTGCATATGGTGGACAATCTGGAAAGAAAGGAACTCCAGATGTTTTGAGGATAGAAGTAGCACTCTACAGAAGATCAAGCAAGACTGTATGTTGCTATTTTGTTTTTGATGTACAAAGAATCCCTCTGTAGATGCAGAATCAATCTTAGAAGTTCTTGACTCATGTTAGGATTTTACTTTCTTAGCTTCTTAGTTTTCTTTTTTCTTTTGTAAAGGGGTTTTCAGTACTACCTAAGTACTGGTCTATAATACAAAGTTGTTACCTGTTCAAAAAAGAAAAAGACAAGTTTATACTTTATAATGGGAAGTGTTTGTTGTCTTAATGGCATAGGCAGAAAGCAGTTCACAGGGCTAAAGCAATAACGTGTTAAATATTTTTCATATCATATAAAGGAAGAGAGAGAGAGAGAGAGAGACGAAAAGAGAATATGCTCAGTATTGAACTGTGATTTATCAAAATAGAATACATATACATTCATCAATGGAACTCTGAAAGTCGAATTGGATGAACTGGCATACTGTTTTTACTTTTCAGCTAATTGACTTCGAGTTTTCACAGTAGCCAGCGCAGAAATGTGTTTGACTTTCAGAGGGAGGGTTGGGAAAAAAAGTGGGGGGAGAGAGAGAGAGGGGGGGGAGCACAATTCTAACGACTATGTGAAATCCATCAATGAAATGAAACGGGACTCTAATGTTTTATCTTCTCTTAATTGGCTGGTTTGAGGAAGAAAATGTCAAAAGCTACTGATAGCAACTTAAGAAGGATCAAGTCAGGAAATCAAGCTCTACATTAGCATTGTTCTCTGGACTGGTGTAATCAAGAGATATTCTTTTTTGATCAGGGTAATCAAGAGATATTCTTTGAAGTCTTAAAGGACCAGCAGATACTTCAAGCTTCAGTAAATGGAATGTCTCACATCAGGTCGGGGTTTTGGAAAGAAAAAAAAAACCAATGTTTTGCAGTGTTCGGCTTGTTAGCAGTGACCTAGTGTGTTTGGCCTAAAAAGATGAGAGAGCATTTTAGGATCTTTACCAACCAGAAATTGGCAGGATGGTTTTTCTTTTTTCGTTTTTTGGCTCTCCTAGAATCAAGAGTAGAACTGGCTACTTTGTGCATCATAAATTTCATGGTAACAGCCTCTACAGTTGCACTAATCTGGTAACTTTGGCCAAAAGCCAACAAGTTCTCGGGTGGTTAAAACTAAAAGTAACACAAAAACAGTACAGGACTGTGTCAATAGTATAAGTTAACAGCCAACATTTAATTGCAATCTGGAAAAATGTGAATAAACACTTAGTAAGAAAAGAATTGACAAGAAAAAAGAAAGAAAAAGAAAAGAGAACTGAGAAATTCAACCAAATCACTCTATAGAATCTGAAGGTACATTGGTGTAGAACTGTTTAGCACAGCTTGCTTAACGACTTCTTAGTTTGACGGTTTTAGAAAAACGTCAACTTAACCAGGTTTGCGTCATCCTAAGCTTCCTAACAAAAATATCTTTTGCAGCTAAAAATTCCACCAAAAAACCAAAAAAAAAAAAGAGCTTCAAGATGTCAAATACCTGATATACAATTATAAAATTGTCCTTTATCAAATCTTCATTCAACCCTCCAAGATATTCTGACAGGACATCAGCTACTCTGCACAGGAACTAGAAATTAAATAGTCAAATGATCAATAAAAGCCATTATTTGCAGAGATGATCGCAGTTTTAAAGTTAATAAGCAAACTATAGTAGCCTCCCTATGTTCACCCAACAGTAGTTGGAACTAGAACTTCGCCGCATCAATTCAATGAATCAGTTAGCAGTAAAAATTTAACTGCCGGGTACAAGAACTTCCAATGGTATGACCGAACTCTTACAGATCTAATCATTTAACCTAGAAGAGATACCCACAATGCCTAGAAAACTTGGCAGAGGAACAGAAGGAATAACTTATCACAGCAAAATCTTAGAAAACAATAATCTCTCTAATGCCAGATTTTATCAAATACAAAGGGCACACCCAGTGACAGCAATTTAAAGCTTGTAATAAACTCTGTACTACGACAAACACGTCTGACCTACATCTAATAATTGCGGATGGAAAGGCTCTATACTTTATTTTGATTGCCTTTTGATAACCAATTACTAAAATATACTAGTTTCTATTAGCTTGAGAGTCACACGCTAAGAGGGCCCTTCTCTTTTGATAACTGAAAAATCCCTGTGAGTTAGCTGGTCCAATCCCAGATAGCACACAGGTCAAATCAGGAGGGAGTATCTGCCATGCTACTCTACTTCCACTTAAACACCATGCTCCTATTCAGTCGCAAGGTTCAAACTCATGACATGCACACTAACATCCGCGTTGCATCCTTATCACTAAACCAAAGCCCTAGCGGCCAAAAGGCCGGTTTTTTTTAACTTAAATCCCTTCAATATCCTCCAGACATACTAATCAAACTGAAATTCTTCAGATACACATTGAAAGCAGTTTAAGTGTCGTGGTATGCTAGGATGTTCAAGTTTCTAATTGATAAGAATTATAAGTGGCATCCCAACCAACATGCTATCTGTTACACCTACGATCGGGACATACAAACCTTCTTAACATATTCTGGTCAGGTGTTTGTAGTTTGAACACAATTCCATTAAACCCATATTATCTCATAAACTTATTCAAGAATAGATAAATCTAGCAGCAACAACAGAATAACCAAGCAAGAGGTGAAACCAACAAGTGAATTACCTCAATTGCCATTAAAGGTGGCATTTCCACTTGGGTGCAAGCCAAGAAAGTAACTCCTTCACGATTAACTTGGAAAAGGTAATGGGTTGGTGAAGCAATTACTGGTATATGCTGTAACAAGCAGACATAACAAAAGCTTCAAACTTGGGCAACCAAAAATGCAAATGCTATGTAAACTCAAGATCAAGAATCTTGTTTTTCCCAATATCATGAGTTATATAGCAATTTTTTAATTATAACATTCAAACAGTTACTGTTATGTCCCTACCTTGAAGGAATCACCTTGAGCAATTGACTGATCCCAAAACCAAGAACATATTGACCTATCAACCCAATGTCCAGTAAGCTGTTTTTCTAGCATTACCTCCCTACAGTTAGTTACACAGATCTTTAGTAACAAACTTAAAAATCAAATACCCAGTGATTCAATCCAAATAAATACAAAATTCACTGCAAAAAAAAATCCCTCTTTTTAAGTCTTGATAAGAAGATGAATATCAGTTTGACTTCAAATTTGTTGACAATTGGGCCAAAAAAAAAAAAAAAAAGATAGAAAGAAGGGAAGGGATACCCGGAATCGGAGAGAAGAAAAATGCATTGCAACATGTCACTCTCTTTGCTCTGAAATTGGTAAAGAAATTTCAGGGTATATACATACAGGTAAAATAAGTACGGAAAAGGTCCAAAAATACCCTTAAATTATTGAAAAAGGCTCATAAATACCCTCCTTCCATCTTTTGGTCTAAAAATACCCTTCCATCCACCTTTTAGGTCTAAAAATACCCTTAAGGTTTGTTTTTGGCTCAAATATACCCTTTAAACTAACAAAATATGTTTTTTTGTTTTTTTTTTTTCGAAAAAGGTCCAAAAATACCCTTAATCTATTGAAAAAGGCTCATAAATACCCTCCTTCCACCTTTTGGTCTAAAAAAATATGAACGAAATAAGTTTTTTTTTTTGGGTTTTTTTTGCATTTCATGAATAAAAAAACGAAATAGGAAATTATAATTTTTTTTTTGCATTTCGTGTATTAAAAAAAAATAGGATAAAAAAAAAATTCGTTCATATAAAAACGAAATTGGAAAATATATATATATATATATATATATATATATATATATATATATATATATATATATATATATTTTTTTTTTTATTTCGTTGGTATATATATTTTCCAAGTTCGTTTTTATATGAACGAAATTAATTTTTTTTATCCTATTCGTTTTTTAATACACGAAATGAAAAAAAAAATTATAATTTCCTATTTTGTTTTTTAATACACGAAATGTAAAAAAAAAATTATAATTTCCTATTTCATTTTTTTATTCATGAAATGCAAAAAAAACCCAAAAAAAAAAACATATTTCGTTCATATTTTTTTAGACCAAAAGGTGGAAGGAGGGTATTTATGAGCCTTTTTCAATAGATTAAGGGTATTTTTGGACCTTTTCCGAAAAAAAAAACAAAAAAACATATTCTGTTAGTTTAAAGGGTATATTTGAGCCAAAAACAAACCTTAAGGGTATTTTTAGACCTAAAAGGTGGATGGAAGGGTATTTTTAGACCAAAAGATGGAAGGAGGGTATTTATGAGCCTTTTTCAATAGTTTAAGGGTATTTTTGGACCTTTTCCGAAAAAAGTATAATGAAAAAGAAGAATTTGCCCCCGTGCCTTTCTAAAAGAATTGGAAGTTAATAAGGATTTTTCTTTTTTCTCATTGACGTACAATTTATTACTTTCATACTTTGGCATAATTTACAAAGATATACATTCAACTAGTCCAATTTTTTTAAACTTAGAAGGTCAAAGATGTCCCTTGTTGTTATCAATTAGATCCAATTGCCCTTAAATACTTGATTTTCAACATATTTGTGTATAAAGTTCTTTTATACCCCTTTTTTAAAGGAATTATAATACGTGCAGTTTTAATTAAATAGATGACAATTATTTATTGATCTACGTGACCCCAATCATAAATAACCCGACTCATCCGTGTTTACCCAAAATAATTGGAAACCATTTGCATACAATGACAATGGGACCGACTTCACCAGGCTATAAAGTTTCGAATTTAACAGCCAACGAACTTCAAATAAAAACAACTCAAAAATTATTACTAATCTATATAACAACTAAAGAGTTTAGCAAAATTTAATGATTATAATTCGAATTTCTAGAAATGATGTTTTAAAAGAAAAAATGCCTCAAAATCAGGGATTCGAAGACATCTAATTAGTACTCGCAATAAATTTCAAGTTTAAAGCTCAACTCAAATGATCATTCAACAACAACTATTAATATAAATAGGACTAATAATGATTTCTCAGCCTAAACAAATATTAAAAAAAAGTTCGTACTTAGTTTCTTCGATGCTTCATGTTTTGTTACTAAATGAATTCAAAAGACAATAATTTTTTCTTTAGCAGAGGCTACGGATTTTGGTTCAAAATAGGTGCATAACAAATAGATTTGGATGGGTTAGATGTTTATGGGTTAAGTCTAATATTCATGTGAGCCAATAAATTAATATCACACATGTAATTAAACTCCCACTTATGTCATCTTATAATTCTATTAAAAGGGATATCATTTCAACCATAAAGGACAATGGGAGTTCAATAGGTGGGAAAGAACTAACTTAACATGAAAATTAACATTAAGAACAACTGAGGTCCAATAGGTGAAAGAATGACGTATAAATTTATTTTTAATATATTGGGGACATTTGTGACCTCTTTCCGTGTTTTAAATTACGCTCCTCAATTGTTAAAGTACATTACTCATGGTCACTCAACTATTCAAAATTATTTAGTAAAGTTACTTTTTTTTTTTGTAACAGAAAGATTACTTAACTATGTTTATTATTTTACTTAGAAGGTCACTCCACCAGTCAAATACCCAATTTTACTTTCTTATTAATATATATTATGAACTTAATTATAGAACAAATAAATCTAATTTATAAAGTAAAAAGTGAAAGATAATTTTCAATCATGGTGTAATAATAAAACGGTTGATTAACAGGTTGATGTAGTTAGAAGCAAACATTGAGATCTAATTATTAAAACGGAAAAGGGCCACATATACCCTTGTACTATCGAAAAAGGATCAAATATACCCCTCGTTATACTTTGGGTTTAAATATATCCTGCTCTTATACTTTCGGTTCAATATACCCCTCCTTCATTATATTTGTCCAAGTTGCAGACCAGATTTGATATGACACTGACACTCGGTGAGGTGGACACCACGTGTCATGCTAACTCACTGCTCCAACCCATTCGCCGTCAATGGAAGATTCAAATTTCACCAATTTGTTCTCTGTTAAGAAAGCTACTGATAGCAGCCTATCTCTGGATGATAATTGGTCATTCAAGATGAATTTCTCCGAGCGATAGTCTCCTGGGTTAACAAAGCTGGAGGATTCGATCATGGAAGAATTTGTAACCGGAGTTTCTTGCTGAGGATTAAGAATTGAGCTTATCTGGGTGTAAAGGAGCACAAAAACTGTTTCCTCGAGCGGAGGAGATTTTCCATAGCAGCGCAACCATGAGCCTGGCGGCAATCGAAGAGTTGAAGATGCTTCAGCGGAACTCCCCAAGCAGCGCTTTGAAGTCCGTCATCAGACCCCCGGAAGGAAGAGAGGGCTAAATGGGTTGGGATGGTAAATACGCATGTCACGTGGTGGTGTCCACCTCACCGAATTGTCATGCCACATTAAATTTAGTGTCTAACTTGGACAAGTATAACGAAGCAGGAGTATATTTGAATTCAAAATATAATGCGGGGTATATTTATGCCTTTTACACCAAACTCAACGAGCTATTCACGACTTCTAGTTCCTGACAACGGAACTTTAAAAGCCAAGTAGGAAATAGATAACGATAGAAATAAAATACGAAAATATGGAAGTATATGAAAATATCAAATAGTATTTTTAATATAGGGTTAAGACATTATTTTACACAATAAAATACGTGTCACTCAGCCAATCCAAATGAAAACCTGAAAAAATGACGATGAGAGGAAATGAAAAGGAGGTCGAATTCCTAAATTACTGTATCATCTACTAGTGCAACCGATTAAACTGCCCAAAATCAGGTAATATGCTACTTTTATGAGTATATCCTTTCAAAAAGAATATTCCAAACACAATGTTTCTTTGTTTTTCTTCAATTTTTTAAATTTAATTTGTCCATATAAGGAAGGGCAATCATGTTAAGACATGCAGCTCGAGTGATCTGATTAGAGTAATATGCTACTTTTATGAGTTATATCCTTTCAAAAAGAGTATTCCAAATGCAATGTTTCTTTCTTTTTCTTCAACTTTTTTAACTTAATTTGTCTATATATAGAAGGGCAATTGTGTTAAGAGATGCAACTCGAGTGATAACTGTACAAAATAAATGATGAGTTATATCCTTTCAAAAAGAGTATTCCAGACGTGACGTTTCTTTCTTTTTCTTCAATTTTAAACTTAATTTGTTCATATATAAAAGAGCAAAGTATTCCAGACGTGACGTTTCTTTCTTTTTCTTCAATTTTAAACTTAATTTGTTCATATATAAAAGAACAAATGTGTTAAGACATGCAGCTTGAGTGATTCGGTTAAACCGCTCAGAATATGATAATATGCTACGTTTATGAGTTATATCCTTTCAATAGGGCCGACTTTAGGGGGAAGCCACTAAAGCAATTGCTTTAGGCCCCCCAAACTGAAGGCCCCAAAATTTTATTTTACATATTATAAGATTATGAACAAAAGAGACTAGATTTTATATTTCTTTTCTTGAAATGTAAAAGGTTATTGAATAAATAATTCAAATTTTATACTCTTTATGTTCCCATTTATGTAATATTCTTTTCTCTTTAGTTAGTCTCAAAAAGAATAACATTTTTTCATATTCAATAAAAATCTAATTTAAACTTTTCATTTTAACCTTCATGTGATTTATAGGTTAAAAAAAATTACATATATAACTTGTTTTGGACCACAATTTTGAAGAATCTTTCTTTTTCTCTTAATTTTGCGCTCATTCAAACATATTCACATGAATTAGACAATAGTAAACATATGCAATATATAAAAAATGAACAAATCGATGACGACTTTGATAATTTAAAACAGATGAAGTCTCTCGTAGAGTTTATTATTTCTTATAGATAGTGGATTAAACCTTTGTTTTTATTTCAAAATAGATTTGCATTATTCTAAATGTATGAAGTTTTTTTAACATCTACTTAGTGGGTACAAAATTGAGATTATTAGATTATGAGAATTCATAAAAGAGTATCATAACCGCCAATATACGTTTCTTATACAAATATTTATTTAAATTTGAGTGGGTAGAGTTACTAGATGTATCTAATGATGGAAGATAGCATGTAACTGAGTGAATATTAATCAAGATAGGTACAAGATGATCCATATACCATCTTCATAGACTAAAAAAAGAGAAAATTAGAATAAATAAATTTAAGGCCTCTTATAAAAGTTTGGCTTTAGGCTCCCGATTTCGTTGAGCCGCCCTTGCCTTTCAAAAAGAGTATTCCAATCGCAACATCTCTTTCTTTTTCTTCCAATTTTGAAAAAAAAATAAAAATTTGTCCATATAATGAAGGGCAACTGTTGGAAGTGCAGCTCGCACGGTCTGATTAAACCGCACAAAATAAGGTAAAATGTTACTTTTACGAGTTATATAATTTCAAAAAGAGTATTCCAAACACGACGTTTCTTTCTTTTTCTTCAATTTTTAAAACTTAATTTGTCCATATATAGAAGGGCAATTGTGTTGAGACATGCAACTCGAGTTTAAACTTCGCAATATAGGGTAATATGCTACTTTTTATGAGTTATATTCTTTCAAAAAGAGTATTCGAAATGCAGCGTTTCTTTCCTTTTCTTCAATTTTTTAAACTTAATTTGTTCATATATAGAAGGACAAGTGTTGAAACATGCAACTCGAATGATCCGGTTAAACTGCACAAAATAGGGTAATATGCTACTTTTATGAGTTATAACCTTTCAAAAAGAGTATTCCAAACGCAATGTTTCTTTCTTTTTCTTCAAATTTTTAAAATTAATTTGTCCATATAAGGAAGGGCAACTGTTGAGACGTGCAACTCGCGTGATCCGATTAAACCGCACAAAATAAGGTAATATGCTACTTTTACGAGTTATTTCCGTACAAAAAGAATATTCTAAATGCGACGTTTTTTTTTCTTTTTCTTCAATCATTTAAACTTACAGTATAGGGAACAACAATTGCACTGTTGAGACATGCAACTCGAGTGATCCGATTAAACTGCACAAAATAGAGTAAATGCGCTACAATATTTATGAGTTATATCCTTTCAAAAAGAGAATTCCAAATGCAACGTTTCTTTCTTTTTCTTCAATTTTTTAAACTTAATTTGTCCATATAAGAAAGGGCAACTGTGCTGAGACAAGTAGCTAGCTTGAGTGATCTGATTAAACTACACAAAATAAGAAAATACACTACTTTTATGAGTTATACCTTTTAAAAATGTATTCCTAACGCAACATTTCTTTTTTGTTTCTTCAATTCTTTAAAATTAATTATTCAGATAAGGAAGGACAACGTAGTTGAGACAAATTCAATTCCAACAAGAGTTGATAAATTGGTTTGAGAATGATTTTTCAGCCTCAAGAATTAAACAAATTTAAAAACTTTCCATAAACTTCAGATTTGTTTGAACTTAATTAGTTCCTTCGATGCTTCATGTTTTGCAATTGAATGATTTTGAAAGACAACAATGGCTTCCTTATTTGAGCCTGCGATTTTTGGTTCAAGTTCAGTACATAACATATAAATTTAGATGGGCCAGATTATTTATGATTGAGTCTAATATCTATGTAAAATACAATATAGTTAATTAACAGAAAAAGGTCCAAACATACCTTATACAAAATAATTAGAACAAATATATCCTCCATTAAAAAGTAGCCTATTTTTACCTCCGGTCACGAATGGCTCAGATATATATGCCCTTTTCGGTGGACGGATGTGAAAAGTTGATTTTTTTAAATTAAATTCACGCCGCTTTTATTTTAATAAACAAATCAGAAAAATATTTTTAAAATCAATTTTTCCACTTCCGTTAGCCAAAGTATCTGAGCTGTTTGTTAAAAACGAGAATATAAATAGATCTAGTTCGATTGTTTCAATTTTCCCTTTAGCCAAAAAGGGCATATCCGAGTAAACTCCACAAAATGGGTATACGCTCGCAACATTTCTTTATTTTTCTTCGTTTCTCTTCGATATTAACGTTGAGGTCCGATTAAATTTGTATTTGTGCCGGAAAATTTCACGTTTGAGATAAACACACCTTAACAAAATCAATTTTTCATATTCAGGGTGAACTCGAACTCACGACTTCTAATAAAGATGAAGAAGTATTTGTCATTCCAGCATTATTAGTTTCTTTCTTTTTCTTCGTTTTCTACTAAGATTACTTTGTCCGTATACAAGGAAGGACAACTGTTGTAACTTGCAGCTACGTACGTACTGATCAATACTCCGTAAGATATAGGCGGACATATTATTTGTACGAGCTATTTCTCTTTTTCATCTACTCATCAAGAGTAGAAGCCACTTGTATCATCCTTGTTTTTCTGTAGTTTAGTCAATATCTAATTGCATGTAATTATGATTCCTGGACCGTTTTCTCTATCCCCAACGAACTCGATATCACTGCATCTAGTCTTAAAAATTAACCCCCAAAGACAAAGGATATACATACATACAACAGGAACAAAGTAGAACTATATATAACTCCAAAACCTTCTGTTCGAAAGCAAATTGAGAGGTACATTACATTTCAGCCGCGTGTCGATTCATAGTACGAGAGATACACGTAGTACGCATGCCATTAAAAATGGCATTGCTGGCTGACACGTGGCTTTTCACAATCACAATTGTTAACTCTCAACGCTATCGGTTACATGTTTTTTGGTCGGTTAAATATTTCCGTATGACAGTATCTCACTATCCATGCAAAAATATAAATAAACATAGATGCTGTTCCATGCAAGTACTATTTATGTAGCCATAACCAAAGTGAAAATTCTCAATTCTCATATTATAATTCCAACTTCAAAGGCTTAGTTAATTTTGTTACCCAAAAAAATGGCTCCAAACCTTGTGAGTGACACAAAAAAAGCTACTAATACTCAAAAGGGCATAGAATTAGGGAGGTCATGTGCTTATGTGACATTCTTAGCGGGTAATGGTGATTATGTGAAAGGGGTGGTGGGTTTAGCAAAGGGATTAATAAAAGCCAAAACTATGTATCCTTTGGTGGTGGCGATTTTACCCGATGTGCCGGAGGAACACCGGATGCTACTAAGGAGTCATGGTTGTATAGTGAGGGAGATAGAGCCACTTGCACCTTCAATGGACTCATCGGATAAATATGCTAGATCATATTACGTTCTCAACTACTCCAAACTTCGGATTTGGCAGGTAATTAGTTTTTCTTATAACTATTGTGTTACTCGTTCTGCATGTCCCATGACTTGCTCAACTTCAAGTCAGCAATGTTTTCAGAATGCATGATAAGTCTACCATAAATATAGTATGGGTTGTTCTACTTCAGATTAACTGTTCGGCCTTACTATTTATGTCCATATTTAATCTTATTTGTTTTAGAAAAATAATTACTGCCTCCACCTCATTAGATGTGCAAAACAAATAATTAAGAGAAAAAGGCCAAAATAGCAGGACTATTGAAATAGGTGAACTTTATCCTCAGCTGTGTTTTTTATATTTGAACGGTTAGTTAACTAACTCAAAAATATCCTCCAACTATTTAAGTAACTCAAAAATATATTTTTTACCAACGATTGGTCAATCCCCCAAACAATGAAAAAAAGTTAATATTTGATAATAGGTCAATTTTATCCTCAGTTGTATTTTTACGTTTTTGGCACAAAAATATGCCCTGTCAATTCAAGGGCTTCGCACCTGAGCCTCGTTAGACTTACCTGAAGTGTAAGGTGTAAGTGAAGAAAATAGAAGAGATGAAGTCCGTCCCTTAGCCTAGTCTATATCTTGAAGAAAATAGAAGAAAATAGAAGAGATGAAGTCCGTCCTTTACCCTAGTCTATATCCACAGATGACGCAACTTCGTACCGACGCCTCACTACTACTTTCTTTTTTCGTTTCATTTGGATGGTTTGATGTTTTGATGACGGACGGCAATTTCTGTATTATTATTGCCTTCATTATGCTCCTCCAGTAGACATTGATGGTATTCGTGAACCTGCACCCCAAAACAATGAAAAACGGTCATATTGGAAAATGGTGAACTTTATCCTCCGTTGTGTTTTTACGAATTCGGCACAAAATTACCCATGCTGTTAGTTAACTAGCTGAAAAATGTTAGCCAACTATCCAAGTTGCTCAGAAATATATTGATTGCTCAATCCCGCCCAAAACAATGAAAAAAAAAGTCAATTTTACCCCTCAATCTTGATTCTAAAGTAACTAAGCTGATTGTTTTTGTCTTGACCCTTTGGTATTTGCAGTTTGTGGAGTACAGTAAGATGGTATACTTGGACGGAGACATGCAAGTTTTTGAGAACATAGACCATCTTTTCGACTTTCCTGACAAATATTTCTATGCCGTGGCGGACTGCATATGTGACATGTATGGGCAGCCATGTTCTGAGGTTCTGCCGTGGCCCAAAGACTTGGGCTCAAGGCCACCTATCTACTTCAACGCAGGCATGTTTGTCTTTCAGCCCAATCTCTCCATTTATGTCCGTCTCTTGAACACCCTCAAAGTTACCCCACCCACCCAATTTGCCGAACAGGTATAATTTTAACCCCCGTACGTGTAAGGTAGTATGCCTCTATATAGGCAGTTATGTATATACTAATACTATTGCTAGTTTTTATATGAGTTTTAAGTTGTGTATAATATTTTTACCTGGTAGGTTAAATTACATCCACTAGCAAGTAATTAATGTTCTTAACAAACAAGACTTGATAACTTTAACTAAGAGATTACCTACTAGCACTTGCTGTATACTACATTGTTAGTATGTATAACATAAACTCAAAATGAGCATAACCAATCCTGTCAAAGTACGCGTTTGCAATTATAGTTTTGGTAGCGCGTTTTGAAAGTAGCGCAACTTTGAGTCCCTTCTCGTAGCTTACAAAGACATGTTTTCTTCTTATATCACATTCTCATGTATACTTCAGCATATATATCGGTTCCAACCATTTCCTTTTTGTAGGACTTTCTGAACATGTTCTTTAAAGACAAGTACAAGCCAATTCCTTATGTATACAATTTATTGCTGGCCATGCTATGGCGCCACCCGGAGAAAATCAACGTCAACAAAGCGAAAGCAGTTCACTACTGTTCGCCAGGAGCTAAGCCGTGGAAATACACTGGCAAGGAAGAACATATGGATCGAGAAGATATCAAAATGCTAGTGAAGAAATGGTGGGACATTTATAATGATCAGACACTGCATCACAAGCAGGGTTCTCTTCGGATTGCTGGAGCTGAGGGTCAAGTGGAAGCAAACAGATTAAAGGCTGCAGCCTTTTCTGATACAAACATCAGTACCTTATGTCTTACTAACCCATCAGCTGCTTAGCTAATATATCTGGAAGCTTCAAGTGAACGATATCCTCTTTTATGTTAGTTGGAGAAACACTGCCACTTGTTTATTTCTTGGCAGGTTTTGTTTTAATTTGGTGACTAATAAGGCAGGGTTTTTTGTTCATCTGCCACTTATATAGGTGTGTCCTGGAATCTTGGTGGTCATTAGGAAGTTCATCGAGAGTATATATATGCAGCATATATATAATGTATCAGCAACCACCGGTCCTCGACTGTGTGAAGCTACCATGTTCCTTTTTTGTTTTTGAGTATCTTCCCACCTATGTAAATAGTTTGTATAGTTATAGAAGTTTCCTCGTCAACTAAAGTTTGTTTCATGAAATAGAATTGAGAGGCTTAATGACTGAAGAGCATCAACCCTGACAGTGTTGCATAACAAATCCTAACTGAGGGGTTGCTGTTCTCAAAATGATTTTTTCAAGAGTCCAGTAACAACAAAGAAAAACACATCACAGATGTCCTAATGGGACCTGTCCAACAAAATTTACCATAGTATAGATCAACCAACATCTTATGGCTTATGAACTTGAGAAGCTCATCTTCCCAATAGGGCAACCCGATCTTTCTGGACTGCCTGTGACAAATTTAAGTCGAAGAGCTCACACCGTATAGGCATTTCCATTTCATAGAAGGGATTCTTCAAGACGTAATCAGTGTATAATTCGTAGATGTACTTCAACAGACTCTCCATATGCAGAGTACCAGGTTCACAGACCACAAAGAATTTTGTTCCTGCAATTAAATCAATTCAATTCTTCTATTAGTTGAAGTATGCCCTAAACTGACACAGTGATTGAAGGGAAAAAGATAAGCTTGAATATCATCAAGTTAAATGTTCCATGGAACTCAAAACTCAGGCACTAGTTTGACTGAAGCACAAAAACATTAGAACCGTCTTTTAAATATTTACCAAGTGGCTTGCCATGCATTATTGATTAGTCTTTCGCCATTTCTGTTGCATTATCATTTTGTGTGTCTTTTCTAGTCCACTACCATTTCATGACTGAACTATACAAGCAAACAGCTTCCATCTTTGCCATTTACGTTGTCCTGTTTTCAAATATTTCACTTCATTTCAACTTAGTATTACCTAAGGGACAAACTTATTTATGTGAGTTATAGTCTCAACAGAGGAATCCAAGAAGAATATGATCCACACAAGGCTAAAAATCAGCTTTGTTGGAGACCCACAAAATCTTCCAGCTCTTTGTGTGTGTAACGCCTTCTTTGGGATATTTTCTTAGTTTTTGGTAGATCTAGGCAACATAGAATGGAGTTCACAAAAATATAATCTCATTCTTTTTATTGACCTGTCCAAAAAGGGTGTTGGTATATTTATAGTTTGAAGAGTCCCCTACAATGCACTTCGAATAAATCAACCGCCAAGCAATAGTAGAAGCGTAAAACGTTGTGTAGTTGTGTTTCTAAGACTATCAGTCTACTATCCTTGAAGTAATACACCACTTAAATTTCAAGTATAACACCAAAGTATTTGTTAAGGGCTACGAAGAACCCCAGTAGTCATCTTACTTGATAGAATATGTTATGCACTCTTGACTTGTTAGCATTAAAGCAGACAATTTCAATGAAACAGGGACCCAGTAAATGTTTCAGATTGTTTTAGGAAAGTCACTTCCGGTATTAAAATGTAGCGATTTGGTAATCCGAAACTGCCTATGAACAACACGACAATACAACTTTAGACCCTGGGAAATATACAGGGAGTAAGCTATAAGATTGTTTTTTTTTTTTTTTTTTCTTGAGAAGGTAACATGTGAGTAAGCTATAAGATTGTTTTATTAATAACTTAGACTTGGAGCACGGGGACATGGTTCTTGAATCATTTACATATATTTATGTTTTATTAATAACTTAGACTTGGAGCACGGGGACATGGTTCTTGAATCATTTACATATATTTACCTGGAAGGTGTCATCCCTTACATATGAAAAAAAAAAAGAAGAAGATATTGGGTGCTTGTTTACAACATACATCTAAACTGTGAACAGCAGTATCCATATACCAAGGAGTCACCAACAATCCACTTCAACGAAACACCAGCAGTAGAATGTTGTGAAAATATTATCTCTAGCAGTGACTCCAGTTAGTCTAATGTTTTGGGAACTTCACCCCCAACTTGTATACCTCAATCAATAACAAAAGATATCTTCCTTATCTTTCCAAGAAACTATAGAAGTTCTCATTAAGTGCTGGGATGAACCTATATAGTTTTTCTTGACTGAATATGCCATGACACTCTTAGCATGTTAGCCCTTATATGTAAGGTTTTTTAGCCTGTCCTGTTAGCCTTAAGGGAAAATAGCACTTTTAGTCCCTGTGTTAATGCTATATTCTGATTTTAGTCCTTGTGTTATCAATTTACCACTATCGACCAATTATATTATGCGGGTGATTTTGATCCTTCAACTAACAGATCCTAAGAAAGTTAACCAACAGTTAACTCCATCCAGGGACAGTTGTGGTACCGTATTAATTTTTTGGTGCTAGTTGACGAGCAACCTCCACCAACTGTTTGTTTATTCAATTAAAAAAAATATTTTGCCAATTTTAAATCCTACAATATTCTCACATCGATATTTTATTTAATATCTGCATAGCTTTTCTTCATTGAGCTTTCTTGAGAAGAGTTCTCACATGGGTTTAAGAAGTAATCCTTCTTAGGCTTCCTACTGACTATGTACTTGTGAAGTGTAACACTGTTACCTTGAACAGGTGATTGCTTACGTCTCTCGAATGTTTGCCATCTCTAAATATTTTTTAAGATCCTTCTACAAGCAAAAACAATGGTTGGATACTTGTCGTGTAGTTTTTTTCGTCATAAAAAAGTACTTCCTGCTCCCTTTTTTCCTCTCAATATTTGTTGGGATTATCCGGATTGTCATAATATCTAAGAATTTTTCTGGCAATAGTCGTAACTCGTAACATGAGTTGTTACCTTAATCGGAAAGCATAGGCCACTGTTTAGAGGCATGGCCTTTAAGTAGTGGTTCTTCACCTATAAAATTTAGAACCATAATTGCCCATCAGCGGAGTTAACTGTCTGTTAATTTTTTTGGGATCTGTTAGTTGAAGGATCAAAATCACCCCCATAATACAATTGAAGGTCAATAGTTATAAGTCGGATAACAGAAGGACTAAAATTAGAATATAGCGTTAACACAAGGACTAAAAGTGCTATTTGCCCTAGCCTTAAAGCAGACAACTTTGGCGGAAAATGGATATACTACTGTACTCAACAGTAAAATTATCCATCATCATAAATGGCTCTCCTAAGGGTTTCTTCACCACTCAAAAGGGCTTAAGACAGGGCGACCTCTGTCTCCCTTCTTATTCACTTTGGTCATGGAAGGCTTGAGCAGGATGCTTGTAACAGCTGGACAACACAGGTGGATTAAGGGTTTTATCCCCTGTATCAGAAATCAGGGGGAGCTGGAAATCACTCATCTTCTATATGCCAATGATTCGTTAATCTTCTGCGAACCAGAAAGGGAGCAAATTTATCACCTAAAACTGATTCTTTTGCTCTTTGAAGCAGTGTCCGGTCTCCATATAAACTTCGCAAAGAGTGTTCTTTATCCGGTCAATGAAATCCCCAACATCCATGAAGTCGCAGACATCATGGGCTGTAAAGTTGGAGTCTTTCCAGCTAAATATCTAGGCCTACCCCTTGGATCCAAAGCAAAAGCTGTAACAATATGGAATGATATAGTAGAACGCTGTGAAAAGAAATTGTCTAGCTGGAAAAGGAAGTATCTTTCCTTGGGAGGCAGAGTTGTTTTGATCAATAGCGTGCTCGATTCATTACCCACCTACACTATGTCCTTGTTTCCTTTACCTGCCGATGTAGCTAAAAGACTGGATACAATTCGAAGGGATTTTTTGTGGGAAGGTAACAGGGAACATAAAGCTTTTCATCTGGTGAAATGGGAGGTAGCATCCCAAGACAGGAAAGCTGGGGCCTCGGGATAAAAAATCTGAAGCGACAAAACATCAGCTTGATGCAAAAGTGGCTCTGGAGGTTTAGTCAAGACGAAGAAACACTATGGAGGACTGTTACTAGTGCAAAATATGGTCTCCTTAATCCCTGGACTACCAAACTACCATCTTCTTCTGGTACGTCTGGTATATGGCAACACATCAGAGTACATTGGCATTCTTTCTATTCAAACTCAGCTCTCAAAGTTGGAAATGGTAGGAAGATAAAGTTCTGGTCAGATATTTGGCTCGGGCACTCTCCATTAAAAGAGCAATTTCCAGTATTATTTAACATGGCACAACATCACGATGCCACTATCTCAGATTATTGGTCAGAGCATAGCTGGAACTTCACTTTTAGACGCAATATGAATGACTGGGAGTTTGATAGTGTGTCCTCTCTATTGCTTAAGCTTCATGGACAAAGCCTGGTCCAGTCAAAAGCTGATACTTTAATATGGAATAGAGATGCAAAGGGGAAATTCAAGGTCAAAATCTGTTACCAGAACTTGATGAGATCATCTAACAACATTCCCAACTGGCCTTGGAGAATAATTTGAAGAAATGAGGCACCTTTGAAGGTCGATTGTTTTTTGTGGCTGGTGGCGCATGGGGCAGTTTTAACTCATGACAATCTTCAGAAAAGAGGGATTACAATCTGCAGCAGATGTCCATTGTGACAAGGAAGGGAAGAGTGTCAATCACCTTTCTTACATTGCCCCTACACCTAACAAATGTGGTATCTTCTCTTAAATACTTTGGGAGTCAGTGGGTGATGCCTAAGACTACAGTTGAGCTTCTGCAATGCTGGCATGTGGAAGGACTGGGAAAAGGCAAACGACGAACATGGAACACACTGCCTGCTGCCATCTGACAGTGTATTTGGAAGGAAAGGAACTTATGAACTTTTGATAGCAAGAATCTGTAATTAGTTTGAAGCACAGCTGCTTTTATTTACTGTTTTTTTGGTGCAACATGGCAATAGCTAATGATGCAGAAGCCATGGTTGACTTTTTGAGTTCATTACACAACTTGTAATGAGGCTTTCCTCTGTAAATTCTTGCCAGCAGCTTTGCTGCTTATAAATACAGAATACCTTTTACCAATAATAAAAAAAAAAGATATGGAAATTGAAAGTTCAACATGTGCATGCCACAACTAATTATAGAATAGATCAAGCAATTTGATCGAGCCTAATCAGTCAATCTTCCCTTTTTAAGCAATACTATCAGCTTATAACCAAAAAAAGAGGACACTACACTTTTTTATTATTACTATTAGCCTATATTTTCTCTACTCTTTCACTTTGTGTTGCCCATTGGACTTGTGTATGTAGAAGGAACTTTTGAACAAATTCAGCATATCACTTAACAAGTAGTACCAAGATAGGAACCGGGCGTTAGCGTCCTTTAACAAAGCCCCATAGAGAATCGAAATGATTAGCCAGGTTAAAATCTTAAATATCCATGAGAGTTTATAGATTTGAAGAACAATACAGTATAAACACTGATGTGCATATGACAATTATACTGATAAAATTTAATCATTTCATTAACTTTAATTAGGGACACCTTTCAAAGGCAGACTGGAACAAATAAAAATAACACAAATCCCCTTTCACCAAGTTATGCTAAATATTCAGGGATCACCGTATGCCTTTTGAGTTTCTTTTGTCCAAACAAATGAGAAATTTGCAGGCCCAGAAACTTATGTGATGTTTCCTGTATATAGCCAGGAGCTGTTTCGTGCAACAAGAGCATGTGTATCCTTATAATCTTCAATAAGTCCTTTTGATGTTTTTGCCTAGTTTAGTTTCGTCTATCATTTACCCTAAATGTGGGGATCTGCCACACTGGTGTATAAAATCTCAAGAAGCTGTTATGAGATGCTGATTCATTGCACTAGGACGGTTGGGCACATTTTTCTTGGCTTTAGAGGTAAAGAAACTAAGATATCACATCAGTGCTGAGACGATCTAACCACTCCATCAACTGTCTGACAGAGAGATTTAGATTCTAATTGCTTTTCATCCTCTAGTCTCTTGGACCATAATTCTAGCTTTTCTGAATAGAGAAGTTGGAAATTTCTTGGTTCCATGATTTAAATTGGAGTGAAATTAAACATATCAAAGTCAATGAAATGGAGAATTGATGCCTGAGCCACTTAAAGATTCTGCTCCATATTTCCTGACATAGAACTCCAATATCAAGCACTTCAGCAGGAAATCGTTGATCATATTGAGCTTCTTAGATTGAGTCTAAAGTACCATTTAGGTTACGTTTCCCCTTTTCCAGCGTATGGACTAAATTCTTATAATTTTTGTGCCAAAGATTTCAGATTTAAGTTTGTAATCTTGTTGCTACTAAGTAAGCTTTAGTTCCTTTCTAGGTCATAGCTGCGCACATAAAACTACACGTTTGCTTCTCAAAAAGATAAACCGTACAATTTATAACACAACAATATGATGAGAAAGATGTCAAAAAATAAAGCTAATAAAAATCTCAAAATGAAAAAAATGCTTCTCAAAAATAGATAAGATAAAGAGAAAATGGTGGAGATGTAAGAATTACCGGTAAGAGATTGGAAGCAATGGAGATCAAACGTATCAGCTTGAAGGAGTTCAATACCGGCACAACCATTAACTGGGGACAACTGCTGAGAGATAGCATGCATAGAATGCCACAGACTAGCCAATCTCAAACTATCATTTGTGTCCATTTTCCCAGCAGACCCATAATCCTAAGGATTTTTACACACCCATTAAAACCACAAACAAACAAAAAAATTAAAATAAAAAGGGCAGCCCCTCCCGCTACAAGCGGGGTCAAGGGAAGGGCCGGATCACAGGGGTCTATTATACGCGGCTTTACCCTGCATTTCTGCAAGAGGCTGTTTTCACAGCTCGAACCCGTGACCTCCTGGTCACATGACAACTACCTTACCAGTTACGCCAAGGCTTCCCTTCTAAAACCAGAAATAAGAACAAAATAAAAAATCTAAGCTGAAAAGTGGGGGGGAATTAGAATTCACCTTGCAGAAGATAAGCCCTCCTGATTTATTGATGATGTAAAGGCTGTAAATAGCTGCCATTTATATTCAAATCCCTTCTCTTTATTGGCCTCTCACGGCAAATTGATCTGAATGGATTCAGTTCACAAGCTTAGTAAATGATTGAAGGTCTCAGGCTATTTTCTGCGGAACAGTCAAAGTACTGCATTTGATACAAAATTTCTCAGAAGAACCAAAGAGAAAAAAGTCGTTGTTGATCTCTAATTTGCACAGTCGATCTCAGTAGGTTTAGTTCACAAGTTAAGCAAGTGAAGATTAAAGGCAATTTTTCCAGGAAACAATCAGAAATAATATTGCATTTTATACAACTCGCCCAAAAAAAAGCAAAAATAATAACAACAACTACTATGCCTCTATCCCAATCTAGTTGGGCTTAGCTATAAAAATCCTAAAATAGCCAAGAAGATACGCATAAAAAGAGTTTACCTGAAAAGATAATAGATGTAAGAGCTCCTCCTGATCAGCGACGAATCGGGCAGGTTGAAGGTCTGTGTTTGGAAAAAGAAAATGGAGAAATCTGAAAAGAGAGTACAAATATTTTTGGAGAGAAATAGGATGGGGGTTTTTGAAGCAAAAAAAAGTACAAAAGGAATGCGGTGAACGTGGATCGAACACGTGACCTTCAGATCTTCAGTCTGACGCTCTCCCAACTGAGCTATCCCCGCTCGTTGACCGATGCTGTTCTTCAAATTAGTTATATCTACATTTGTCCAGTATGACTGAGACTTATGATCGTCGCAAAAATATACGAGTATTATATAAGGTACAAAACAAATTGTTTTTTATACTTAAATAGTAAATCTTTTGACACTTCAAATATTTACTTTTTTTTTTCATCTATATATTTCAATCTCCTTATTCTATCACGTTTGATAGGAGTAAATGTTACGGCAAGAAGAAACCTTAAACAAACTAAAAGAAAGAAAAATAAATGTTAAAGGAAAATAATATTCAGGATTTGAAATCTATAAAATTTTATGGTGATTTCAAATAATACTATAGACGAATAATGTGTGGATGGATTTAGTTATTGAATTTGGGAGAATGTACAATAATAATACTTTTGATCTGCCCAAGAGGGAGGTGGAACTTTACTTTAATTTGCCTTTTTTATATCTCTTATATGTAAAAATAAGATATAAAAGAGTCATAAAATTAAAAATAATTTGTAAAGAGTATTTTTTATTTTATTTTATGACCCCCTTGTTAAAAATTTTTATACATAAAAAATCTGAAAAAGCATGATACCAGATTAAAAAAAGTCATTTTCCTCGGTTTTAATTGCACACTTACTCGTGTTCAGGGACAACAAAAAAAAATGAATTGACTTCACGAGTCGGTGGAATTGCAGGTTTGGTGGTTAAAGCGTTGAAGGGGGAAAAGTATATATACGTGGGAAATAAGTGAAGAGCGTGGTCATGTCTGAATCTTGTCCTCACATTCACATTCCTTCTCTCTTTTCTAATTATTATAAAACCAGACTCATAAGCTGAATTAGTACAGAACCTGAATTAGTAATCTACTCTACTTCTCTATTGCATTTCATCAAAGGTTATGGCGGTGAAGGAGGAGAAGAAGCCATCAGTGGAGATCAACAAGCTGAGATTCACCTACCCTGGTATTGATGGACATCCACCACCTGGATCTACCCCTTTGATCGATGATTTCTCACTTACCCTTTATCCTGGTGATCGTTGCCTTCTTGTTGGATCTAATGGCGCAGGTTACACTCTATTCCTCTTTACTATAATCAAGAATTCATAAGGCTTGTTTCTCTTTTCTGCTATCTCCAATTTCCCAAATTTAAGGAGCATTTGGTGTAGATGAAAATGTGTTTTTTTTCGTGGAAAAGGTTATTCTTGGAAATCATTTTTTTGGATCATGCTCCAGCCGTTTGATTAGATATAAAAGTTGGTGACAGAGGACAATTGTACAATGTACAAGATAAGGTATAAGGGGATAGTGTTTTGACATACGAAAAGGACCAAAATTACCTAAAAAATAGTTTATTCATATCGTTCGTTATACTATAGGGTCAATTATATTTATATTATGAAATCAATTATACCCTTATATGTAACGACTGTCACGTGACATCTCAGACCTTCAAAATTATTTTTCCCTCAAATAATTTTTTACCCATTAAAATAACTCAACCCGACCCAAATTTATTTCTTCCAGCCCAACTAATACGGACCCAACCCATTTACCCTAAAAACCATTTCCCCCCAAACACACACTCTCTCTCTCTCCCTACATACACTGCAAAGCTTCAACTCCGGTTCTCAAGTCAATTGTCTAATTTCTCTTGTTCAAATTCCAAGTGTGACTTAAAAATAACAAAGGTCATTTACCCTAAAAACCATTTCCCCCCAAACACACACTCTCTCTCTCTCTCTCTACATACACTGCAAAGCTTCAACTCCGGTTCTCAAGTCAATTGTCTAATTTCTCTTGTTCAAATTCCAAGTGTGACTTAAAAATAACAAAGGAAAAAGAAATTGATACATAGAATACATCAAACTCCATGTTACACTCATTGACCAATTAAGGACCACAGCATCTAAGATCTAATATGCATCTGCTATTCACCTATTTCTCGTGTTTTTTAATCTAATAATAAGTATCATCCCCAGCAACAAACTTGACAATCAATATTGGAACATACTCGGACGCACAGAACGATAAACTTTGGTTTTGGCTTCTGGAATTATGTTGCTTTCGCTTGCCATCTGTGGGAATAGAACCATAGCACACTAGAACGTGGACTATCTTTAACTTCATCTACGCCTGCATCATCTCTATGGCAATCATAAACAAACAGAATATAGAACATCAACCTCTCCATCAATAGACTGAAATTTGAGAGAGAGAGAGAGTGTGTGTTTGGCGACAAGAGTTTCTTATGAGCCTGAATGTCATCGGGGGGAAATGATTTTTAGGGTAAATGGGTTGGGTCCGTATTAGTTGGGCTGGAAGAAATAAATTTGGGTCGGGTTGGGTTATTTTAATGGGTAAAAAATTATTTGAGGGGAAAATAATTTTGAAGGTCTGAGATGATGCCACATGACAGCCGTTACACATAAGGGTATAATTGATCCCATAGTATAACGGTAAGGGTATAATTGGCCTATAGTATAACGAAGGGTATGTATGAACTATTTTTCAAAGTTCAGGGGTAATTTTGGCCCTTTTCCGTTTGGCATATGTGTTTTAATTTCTTTTCGTCTCTTTAAAAGAGGATTCCACTCTCTAATTTTAGTAACTCTTTGATTACAACATCTCAAATGACATGTTTAAGACTGCAAGATTCAAAGGTCATTTTGTTACATTATACACATCTCTAGTTTAAGACACATGATTCCGTTTATTAAACTCCATGTCTTTCAAACTAAGACACACGGAATGAAACCAAGTATAAATATTAAAGGTTGACAGCACTTTTTAAATGTCTATTGAATTAAGCATATGGAGTAAGAATTATGATATTTGTAGTACAGGAGAATGACTTGCATCCATAAGAATGACTTGCATCCATAAGGGAGAGAATGTCATCTTGCTCATTTTGCTAGAGAATTTAGGAACATAGCTAACCAAATACAGAGTAAACATTTTTACTGCCGAATACACCCTTAACAGGAGGTTTGATTGAGATCTGAGAGACATCTATTGTTGGGAAAATGCACCTACTTTTGACAGGGAAGACTACAATTCTGAAGATATTGGGAGGAAAGCACATGGTAGAACCAGACATGGTCAGAGTGCTTGGAAGATCCGCATTTCATGACACTGCTTTAACGGCTTCTGGAGACCTCAGTTATCTTGGTGGAGAGGTGTCTCTTCTCTTGCTTTGTTTCTCGATTATCTTTTTATGGTTTATTATGTTTTGAGGACTGTTTGCTTCTTCAGTTTTGCTAAATGCATGTGTTGGAATTTGGCAGTTGTCATCTTATGTACAGTTCAATAAATTCCAGCAGAACTAAGTGCCCTTCTGTTTTATTTACAACGGGTACGACTTGCTAAGTTGGAGTTCTATTTGGAATCAGCTTTAAAATTCAATCTTTGTAACATGGTTTCTCTCAGTCACTTGTTGCTAGTTTTTACATGTAATATGGTACTTTACAAGAAGATTTTAGTTATAAAAGTAATATGCTATAACAGTGCTAACATCTTGTCTACGCTTGATGAACCTATCTCCTGGAAAGATAAATGTGCCACATCTTTTAAATGAACTTGTGAATTCAGAAATTGCTTACCAAAGGAAAAAGCTAAGTTCTTTTGTGCTTTTTGTATTGCAGTGGAGGAGAGAAGTTGCATTTGCTGGATTTGAGGTGCCTATTCAAATGGATGTTTCCGCTGAGAAAATGATTTTTGGGGTTACAGGAACTGATCCACAAAGACGAGATGAACTAATTAAGGTACGGATAAAAATGAACAATTGTTATCTGCGTGGAATTTATGGAAGTCCCATGGGGCTTTTGTTCTGCTGGATTTTTTATTGTTATAACTGTGCCTCTACGACAACTCGAATTGAATGTACCATATATTCCATTGCTCGGTAACAAAGCCCACCCATAAATGTGATACATTGGCATGTCCTTGAAAATAATAAAAGCACATGTTTGGAAAAAAAAGAATGGTCCAGTGCATTGTTTGAGGGATATTTAACTCTGAAACGCTCTATCTAATTGAAAAGAGAAATGGCCCTCTTGGTAATTGGTATACTTTGTTGAGTTGTTCTCATCTTTATTTCACAGTAATCGAGAACATCTATTGGCGTATATCAATTTATGCTGCTATTCTTTGTGATTTTTTTTTCCAATATCCTCAAAGCATAAAATCGTTAAATCTATGAACATTTGAGATTTTTCTGCTAGTATTTTGGGGTAAACTGATGAAGGTGTAGACCATATGCTGGAAACACTATCTCTATTTTTTTCTTCTTGCTTATTTTCCAGGGTTACTCAGGATTCTGTTTCTCATGACAAGTTAGAGTGCTCTAACTTTGAACTATGATAAACATTGCTAATGGGAATAATAATACACACAATGCATGCACGGAAAACTGTGGAAGGAAGTTTAGACCTCTTAACTTTTTCAGTGGGTGTTACCTTTTACAGTAATTTATCTTTAATAAAGCTGATTGTGATGAACTCGTCTAATATGCAAACAACTAAATAGACGTATGTTAATATTCTTAAATTTATGTTGATGCAGGTTCTTGGTATCGATCTGTCCTGGAGAATGCACAAATCATCTGATGGGCAAAGAAGAAGAGTGCAGATATGTATGGGTCTTCTGAAACCATTCAAGGTATATGTGCAAATAGTTTCACCATGTAAAAAGCAGCTTCCTTTTAACTGTTACAAATTACTTGATGACAATGTTGACATAAGATAGCCCACCTGTTTGTCTAGGTACTTCTTCTTGATGAGATTACAGTTGATCTAGATGTTCTTGCAAGGGCTGATCTTTTGAAATTTCTGAGCAAAGAATGTGACGAGCGAGGGGCTACAATAATTTATGCAACACACATTTTTGATGGTCTTGAGAATTGGCCTTCTCATATAGTAAGATCTGATTCTTACTTACCTCTTGCTTTATCTTTGAATCTTCTTAAGAAATTAATGAAGAAGTGGTTAAAATAGTTGTATTATTTGCAGATATATGTGGCTCATGGGAAGCTGCAATTAGCAATGCCAATGGACAAGGTAAAGGAGATCAGCAATTTGTCACTAATGGTAAGTTCTGATGTATTTAGAAATTGTAAGATCCAAAATAGAACCTCATTTAGGTTTTACTGAAAGAACAAACATATTTCCTCTCCTACTGCTTAGCTAGAGGTCACATCGATAGCCAGGGGCGGAGCCACATAGGGCCGAGGGGGTTCATCCTTTGGCGGAAAAAAACCACTGTTTAAACATGGTTAAAATCATTTTTTATGTATATATAGTAGATGTTGAACCCCCTTTGGCTTCTTCGTATGTTTACTTTTTTATATTTTGAACCCCCTTAGTGAAAATCTTGGCTCCACCACTCTCGATAGATGATTTGATTTCGGCTAATGCCTGGACATTACGGCTGAAGCATATGATATACTGTGACATTTTTCTCATATGGAATTTGCGTGGTTGTTTTACTTGGAAATGCAGAGGACAGTAGAGAGTTGGCTGAGGAAAGAAAGAGACGTCGAGAGGAACCGAAGGAAAGAGAGAAAGGCAAAGGGCCTTCCAGAGTATGAAAAGCAAGTTGAGGGCACTCGAGTGGTAGGGGGAGATCCAGCTCGTGCTGCTGGTCGTCCATTAAACAATGGTTGGGCTGGTGGAACGCTGCATTCTACTATTGCTGGTGAAGAAAATTTTGTCTTAAGCTCGAACCGTGTTCTCAGATAAACAGAACTGATGCATACTTCTTTGGAACTGGTGTCAACTTATTTTACCATTTCATTCTTACTGATCAGATGATCGTCAAACTAGGGCTACTAAAGTTTTCAGATTGTAGAATAGAATTATCTGCAATATTTGTTTGGTTTGTATACGTATCTCCTATTCTCTATATATTCTTGTGTGAAGAAAAGTTGTTGTGGTTTTATAGATTGATTAAAGATCAAATTGTTGTAAACTGAAGATCTTGATGATATTTCTCTATGCATCTCCTTTCTTTAACACATCGCCGTGGAAAAGAAAGCAGACATGATTTCCCAACTTGATTAGAGAGTCCGGAGCCAAAATGGGATTTTTGCAGTTATTAGGTCAAAATAGTATGCTTTTTTTTTTTAGACCAAAATGGGTATTTCGTTGGATAACCAACGAAATACCCACACTCACACTGTTCCGGTGCCGAATGAATTGTTGCATTTCGCTACATGTGTAGCGAAATGCAACAAATTAATTTTTTATTTTTATTTTTGCATTTCGTTGTGCAATTCACGAAATGCAACAATTTTTTTTTTAATTTTTTTTTGCAATTCGTGAAACTAATGAAAAAAATTGTTTTTTTTTTTTTTTTTTTTTTTTGCAATTTGTGAAACTAATGAAAAAAATTGCTTTTTTTTTTTTTTTTTTTTTTGCAATTTGTGAAACTAATGAAAAAAATTGCTTTTTTTTTTTTTTTGCATTTCGTTAATTGATCAACGAAATGGGGTTTTTTTTTTTTTTTTTTTTTTTTTTGCATTTCGTTGTGCAATTCACGAAATGCAACATTTTTTTTTCTTTTTTTGCAATTCGTGAAACTAATGAAAAAAAATATTATTTTTTTTGCATTTCGTTAATTGATCAACGAAATGGTTTTTTTTTTTTTTTTTTTGCATTTCATGAAATTAATGAAAAAAACTGTTTTTTATTTTATTTTATTTCGTTCATCTAAAAACGAAATTGAAATATATATACATATTTTTTTTTTTGCATTCCGTTGGTAGATCAACGAAATAGGATAATATATATATATATATATATATATATATATATATATATATATATATATATATATATATATATTATTTTTTTGCATTTCGTGTATTAAAAAACGAAATAAGATAAAAAAAAAAATTAGTTTTATCCTATATGTTGAGAAAATTAGTGAGCTTTATTTTCAAAAATTGAAACCACATAAGTGAAATTGACATTCACAGCTACATTACTCCGAAATTTTTATGTTGAAGTCTATTGCGCATCATCATATTATAAGTAAAGAAATCTAAAAATTTCCCGCCAATTTGGGGGAAAATTAAAATTGGAAGGGAAAAAAGAGGTTTTCTAGAAAATCGGCCCGGCCCGGTTTGCGCTGCTAGATCTCGGAAAAATATGCAAAATAAAAAAAAAATTGCATAAATCGGATATCCGAGCGCAAAGTTATAAATTGGTGAAAGAGTAGTTGTAAATTGGTGAAAATTTAAAGAGTCATAACTTTGCGCTCGGATATCCAATTTATGCAATTTTTTTTTTTATTTTGCATATTTTTCCGAGATCTAGCAGCGCAAAGCCGGGCCGATTTTCTAGAAAACCTCTTTTTTCCCTTCCAATTTTAATTTTCCCCCAAATTGGCGGGAAATTTTTAGTTTTCTTTACTTATAATATGATGATGCGCAATAGACTTCAACATAAAAATTTCGGAGTAATGTAGCTGTGAATGTCAATTTCACTTATGTGGTTTCAATTTTTGAAAATAAAGCTCACTAATTTTCTCAACATATAGGATAAAACTAATTTTTTTTTATCTTATTTCGTTTTTTAATACACGAAATGCAAAAAAATAATATATATATATATATATATATATATATATTATCCTATTTCGTTGATCTACCAACGAAATGCAAAAAAAGAATAATATATATATATATTCCAATTTCGTTTTTAGATGAACGAAATAAATAAAAAAAAAAAAAAAAAAAAACCCCATTTCGTTGATCAATTAACGAAATGCAAAAAAAAAAAAAAATCATTAGTTTCACGAATTGCAAAAAAAAAAAAAAAAAACAATTTTTTTCATTAATTTCATGAAATGCAAAAAAAAAAAAAAACAATTTTTTTCATTAGTTTCACGAATTGCAAAAAAAAAATAAAAAATTGTTGCATTTCGTGAATTGCACAACGAAATGCAAAAAAAAAGCAATTTTTTTCATTAGTTTCACGAATTGCAAAAAAAAAATTAAAAAAAAATTGTTGCATTTCGTGAATTGCACAACGAAATGTAAAAAAAAAAAAAAAAAAAAAAAAAAATTGTTGCATTTCGCTACACATGTAGCGAAATGCAACAATTCATTCGGCACCGGAACAGTGTGAGTATGGGTATTTCGTTGGTTATCCAACGAAATACCCATTTTGGTCTAAAAAAGAAAAATACTATTTTGAGCTAATGGCTGCAAAAATAACCCATTTTGGCTCCGGAGCTCGAGCACAAATGTCTTTCCAGGTTGAGATCAAAGTCTCACGCTTCTATAGAACAACCCTACGATATTGTGTTAATTACAAAATGGGTATGAAGGATGAGCAGAAGTAACTAGGAAGACAATATACGTTGCACGATATAGTATAAGAAAATGAAGCTAATTTGTGATTTGACTGCATTGTAGTATCTAAATGCAGGCAATTCAGAATATTCGGAATTAGTGTTTTAAGGAAAGTAATATGATGGACGAAAGATTTAACACTTAAATAAAGTAGGATGTTTGAAATGTAAGTGTTGCGTGCCGTGGCATGGGAAGAATCCTGCCGAAGTGGAAGACAAACTTTGACAAGCTTTATAAAACGGTGGTATAACAATCAACGGTATATGAGTAAATATTAGGTCTTAGAAGTCCAACATATATGTATATAAGAAGACTGGTACAAAAATTGATGTTAAAGGCTCGATTTGCATAGTACAGCATTATAAATGATCACATGCATCAAAGGTCAAAGGTACAATTAACACGTAAAAGAGGAAAAACTGAGAGGCTGCATGGAGTCCATAGCATTTTGCACCCCTAACGTATGTCCTCTTTTGCGATTTGCACCATATTCTATTTATTTTTATGATTCGCACCCTAATCTCTTCATTTTCTTGCAAAATAATGAAACCACTCATTTTTCAAATTTCCCACGAGGGCAAAATTGAAATACAAATAATAACAAGGAGGATGATCATAATAAAACTGCAAGGAGGATGATCATAATAAAATTGCATCACTGTCATCCTCCCTCAAGATCAGATCATTTCTTCAACACCCAAATCCACAAAAAAGGTTATGTCTCCTCCTTCAGTGGCTTCCTCATCAACCACCCCTAACTATACAGTTAAGGTTGTGGGTGCTTTACTGCCTATAATAACATACAAACATTGTTAAAAAAGTCGATAAAACAGAGACATTTTTTGCATTTCGGTTAGGAAAGTGAAGAGGAGGCTAAAAAATTGAACCAAGCAAGTTACTGTCTTTTTCTCCTTTTTTGTCACAGTGAATTAGATTTTTTTTTATTTTTTTAATAAAGTGAGCAGTGGTAAAAGTAAATGAAAGGCAGGTAGTAATATTAAAAAGAAATCTGCTAACACCATAAGTCAGCGAGAAAAAGAAAAAAATAGATGCGAGTACTAAGCCTTAAGAAGATGGATCAGAAAATTTTCCCAAAAGAAGTGCTGAGGCGAGTATCGACTTTCAATTTCGGGCTCAAAACCACCGCACCTACGAATGACTTTGTTCAATAGGTGCTGACGATTCTTATTTCTTATATTGGTGTCTTCTCCAAATTTTTTATATAAATATACATGTCCGAGCCGAGGTCAATGGGCGCTCAAACACCCGTCACATACTACGCGGGTCCACCCCTGTAACTATACCATAAGCAAGTCCATGGTAGCTCGCATTTGATGGGATGGAGCCACTGGAAGTGCTTGATGTGTGTGCCATGTCCATCTCTATCCCTTGGTCATGCAAACTCATTTTTATGATCAACTTTCCCTCCCTGCTATACTTCATACCCCCCCCCACCCCACCCCCACCATAAAAGTATATACGCAGTTAGTTTCCTGTTACATGGTTGACCAGGATCGAATATTTTTACCAGATTGCCAATGGCTCTTCCATCTTGAAGGCCTTCGTCATTGATGCTTCACTCTCTGGCCATATCTCTGACTTTTCCGTTAATTAGTTGGTGTTTAGAGGGGCGCTGTAATGAATAACAACTTGATTTCTTGTTGTATTTGGTGCTTTTACCAAGATTAGAAGTACTACTCATGCAATATTGTACTAGAACTTCCTGTATTGCTATAATATAGATTATAGTATTGATTTTCATTTGACACAAATAGTTAACTATTAGATTTCTTTAAATTGCTCAGAACAATTTATTTTCTTGTTTCATTCCAAAATTCTATGGGTGGGGATCATGCATGCAAGGTGGAATACTCAGGAAAGAAATTCCAAAATTCCAACTTCTTGTGTGCAGCTAGTAGACGTGATTTTGTAGAAGATTTAATTTTGTGCCATTTCTTATCTTATTATTTGTATTCCAATTTTGTCATCATGGGAAATTTGAAAAATGAGTGGTTTCATTATTTTGCAAGAAAATAAAGAGGTTAGGGTGCGAATCATAAAAATAAATAAGACAGGGTGCAAATCGCAAAAGAGGACATACGTTAGGGGTGTAAAATGCTACGGACTCGGCTACATGAGATTTGATGTGTAACATACACCTCCAAGTGCAAAGGTCTGCATATGTAACGCCATGTATTATGTATTGAAGGTGCTAAAATGGAACAAAGTACTAAAATCACGTGGATATAAATGGTATGCTAACTCAGAATCAAACGAGTTTAGACTAACGGTTGAACAGAGCCTAGTAATTGTTGGCACGGCCAGTTTACCGTTGGGGAAAAGTTACTCAAGTTCCTAAAGATTGTATAACTGCGTATGCATAGGTGAGATATTTTTCAGTGACATAGCAAACCCAAACTAAATTGGAGTGTGACTCGTGAGGGAAAAGCTTTTTGTTGTTAACAGTAGAAACAAGCGTGCCATGCTTAATTGCTTAGTGAAATGTTAAACTACTCAATCTGAAAGAGACCCCCGCTCCTAGATTTCCTAGCCAATGGATGTACCAACATTTCTGCAAATTGCTTATAGAGAATAAAAGCCACAGCAATAGCTGCAAACCATTCCTACCACTTGACAGTTATATTGAGCTAAACTCTGAAAGCTTGAGCATTATTTAACCTCAATTTATTATATAGTTCTCATAGACCTCGCAGGGCCTAAACTTCTCAACTGTTCCTATTGAATTTTGTTTAGTAGATAAGTAGCACAAGAAAAAGTAAAAACCTGCTCACCAGCAGTAAGGAAGCAGCACTATAACCAACCAATGACGGGGAGAGAACCTTAGTCTTAATTAAAACCAAACGTCGACAGAAGCGTAACTGAGAATATGTAAAGCAATAATGCAAAATATTACATGAATTCAACCTAAAGTTACTGTAAAGTACCATTCTTTTAAAAGAAAGGCCAAATGTACTGATAAACAATAGCGATAAGAGGATCTGTCTTGAGGAAGAAAGATCAGCAGGTACATAAGTGCTCTAGACATTGCTGAAGTCTATATTGACAAAAATATAGCTGCAAAAATCATGGATCTCGAGTTCAACCCTGCAATAACATGGGAAAATTAGAGCCAATTAAAAAGTGACGGATAAAACGTAATATGATAATGCGCTCCCATACCTTGTTTGCAATGTTGTTAGAGAGCCAGTCAAGCCCCTCATACAACCCTTCTCCAGAAGTAGCACATGTGCTCTGAATGTACCTGTAAAACAAAGTCATAGATTCAGCATTTGGTAGCACATTGAAAGCCATGTCAATCTCCAGCCAACACCTATACTTGAAGATCTTGCAAATAAAGAAACACCATGTAGTACATACCAGTGACGTTGACGGAGGGAGTGCAGACCGAGCTTGTCAGTAATCTCAGCAGCATTCATAGCATTTGGAAGATCTTGTTTGTTAGCAAACACAAGCAGCACAGCATCTCTCAGTTCATCCTATGCATACATTGGTAAAATTCATTCAAAATAGGATAGAGTTAAACAAACCAACTCCAAGCATGTTGCTAAACCAGTCATGGGCACACCCAAAACATAATATAGTCTTAGACAAAAGAAAGAGAGGTGTGAGTTGCATACCTCATTCAACATGCGGTGCAGCTCATCTCTAGCCTCAACAACACGATCACGATCATTACTGTCAACCACAAAGATAAGTCCTTGTGTGTTTTGGAAGTAATGCCTCCACAATGGTCTGATCTGGAAGTACAGAAATTTGACAAGGAACAACACACAACAAAAAGTATGTCAATTTCCGGAAAAAGTGAAGTCAGAGTATCTAAAGGTCAAACTCCATTCACATGTCTTAAGAAGAATATATAGAACAAAATAATCCTTGTCCATTCATCTAATCGAATTCAGCAGAACTACAGATAAGTCATTACTTGATAGCACAGAGAAAGCTAGCATTCAATGATACAGAACAACGAGCATTTCTTGGTTTTATGTTTCTGTTATTTTGGAAAGTATGAACATCTAGCAAAAAGTCAGAAAAATAGGCCTGGTGAATCTGAAGCACTAGTAGGAGAAAGAAAATATAATTCCAAAACCAGAAATGCTCCTCCTTTAACTTGAAACTATAAGTAAGGTCAGTATGAAGTCAGCCAAAATCAAAGTAGAAGAACTTGCAATGTATCTTCACTTGTTTAAGAACTAATGTCAGATATTGCAGAGAGCATAGCACTTTGGTATATGGCATTAAGTACCTTGTCCTGACCCCCAACATCCCAGACAGTGAAGCTGATGTTCTTGTATTCAACAGTCTCCACATTGAATCCTGATAAAGAAAGAGTTATTGCGGACCAGCACAACAAAGACAGACATGTGTCTGCAGCAGAACAACCATGCTGCTAAAAACAGAGGACATAATCTTAATAATTATCTGTTTGCAGCAGTAATTGGATTTAGAATATTAAATATATATTGAAACAGAACATAAGCCAAATTTCTGTAACAATTTAAAAAAGTGAGCCAGTCATTCATGTAAAAGAGTGAGCATCTCTCCCCTTCTCTTCCCCTCTATGGGGATATGTGTACAGGTACACTGATGCATCACCTCACCCTTCCCCAGAACATATCAGCAGATAGTTTTCAAATTCCTCAACATCTATAGAATCACAGCAGAATGAATAACTTGTTCAAGCTATACCTTTTAACCTTATGAAAAAGTGTTTGCTATATTGCTTGCTTGAAGCTAAGGTCTGTTTTACAACCGGTAGTATAGGGTTAGCCCTGAACTTAAACAGTGTTGGTTTTTATTTGACACTGGGTTCTGATGAGATGATGTCAGTCTGCAGAAAGGAGTATTAGCAACTAATTATTGCGCAGATGATACTTTTGATCATTGACTTGTCTAGTTTGGAGCTCTATTGGTGGTCGAAACCACTGTGTTCAACAAGCACTTCTACTATGTGGTATTCTAACAGAGGTTATTGCAAAGAAACTCTGTAGTAAGAGATATGGCAATGGACATTTTGGGGATGGCATATGTCTTGCACGTGATTGTTCCGTTAATCTTATAACAGTATGTAATGTAATGATGAAGCCTGCTCATATTGGTCGAAAGTTTAGGAATGTTTTGTATTTACATTGATACTCTAAGGATGCAATTTAACTTGCGGGTATAAATTCAGGATGTTTTTGGCAAAAACTAGAATAGCTGCAGAAATTACTCATAACAATGTTAATATTATAGCCGGACAAGATCAGTCACACAAGCAATAATACAACTATAGACCATTCAAATAGTACACAAAACATAACTTACCAATGGTAGGAATAGTGGTAACAATCTCTCCCAGCTTGAGCTTGTACAATATGGTAGTTTTACCAGCTGCATCGAGACCAACCATCAGAATACGCATCTCCTTCTTGGCAAACAGCCGACTGAAAAGCTTTCCGAATGATAAACCCATCTTTCTTCAATGCCTGTTGGACCAAAAATAAGACTCAAATCACCACACAACTTACATTCACCCCCAAGCTCAGATCATCTATTCTATTTTATCAAGAGGTTACATAAATCCACAATCATTGGAAAATGAGAACAAAGCTGCGATCTCAAGCCAACAGAAAATCCCAATTATGGTGTGGTACTCTAAAACATATTTTTCAGCCTTCATTTTCATTGTATCCAAAAAGCAAAACTTGGAACCATGTTTAAAGATTTTGATCTCAAATTCCAATAGTCCTTTATTAATCTAGAGATCCATATAAATAAATCTAAGAATCAAGGACCCTGTATTTAAATCTGATCCTAGGGCATTGACATAACTAATAATCCGGATCCATTAATAAAAAGAACAACAATCCAAAAAAGTTAAGACACCAATCAAGAATGCATACCAAGATCAAATCAATAGAAATACAAAGAATAAACATGAATATCAAACAAAGATCAAAACTTTATCAAAAACCCAGATCCAAGAAGACTAAATCCAGATCTCCAATTCCATAAACATTCTCAATCAACAAAAAGATACATACATGAACTTTGTCAAATCAATTGTTAACAACCAAAAGATGTGTGTGTGTGTGTGTGTGGTGTAATTAAAGGAAATGGAGAAAGAGAGATCTTACAGTGATGAACAACAAATCAAGAAACTTGAGAGAGAAAGAGAGAGGGGCAGATCTAGAAAAAGACTGCCCTTTGGAATTTGTTGACACAAGAAATGAGTTGTGAGATGTTGTTCTCTTCTTGTTTTAGAGCATACAGTTGGAAATATCTGCTACGTTTTTTAATGTGAGCCCCTATTAAATTTTGACTATTTTGAATTTTCAAAAAATTGAGAAAAGAAATTCAAAAGTTTAAGTCTCGTAAAATGTGCGAGGTGGAATTGGATTCTTTAAAAACTTTATGGGTGACAAATGAAATTCTAGATTCTTTGCAAACACTTTTCTATTTTGATCCGTTAGGTAATTAAGCCTGATTAATTTGAATTTGCTTCGTGTAGGATTCAGAAGTGATTATAATTTGGATATTCTAAAACTACACGAAAAGTACAATAAGTTGTAATTATTCTCATATTAATACAACAACAACAACAACCCAGTGAAATCCCACAACGTGAGGTCTGGGGAGGGTAGAGTGTACGCAGACCTTACTCCTACCAAGGTAGGATGGTTGTTTCCGAGAATTATTCTCATATTAATATGACAAAAAAATATATCTCAAAATGTTGGTTAAGTTTATATAGTTTGACTTTTAAAAAAAAAAAGTAGAAAAGTAATATGGGACAGAGGGAGTATCATATAGCTAGTTAGGTGTTTGGCCATAGTTTTTGCAAATAATATATTGTTGTTGGAATGTACTTTGTCTAAAAAAAACATGAAATATGATTTATACCCTAAATTTTTAAAAATTAGTAAACCACTCAAAGCAATTAATAAACATAACCAATGTGTAAACACTGCCCCATCAACCCCACCTTGCACTTGTACTCCATACAAAACCCAACAAGAGCTAAACCAATAGTTGTAAAAATAAACACTTTGAGGGTCCTTATTATAAAAATAAAAACTTTTAGGGTAAAAATTGAAAACAGAAAAATAAAAGTAAACGTCCAAAACAAAAAATGAAAAAAGTGAAAAACAAGGTTTTGGTTATTATTCAAATTTCAAATACAAATTATTTTTTATCAAATTTTGATTTAAATAATTATAGTTCAAATTATTAAATTAATTTTACATGTTTAAAACGAAACAAAGTAGAAATTTGATTTTCTATTTAAACGAAGAACTCTATTTTTTAATTTGTATTTATATATATAAACATAACAAATAAATGACATGGCGAAATAGCAAATACAACAGTTAAATATCTAGATTAGATCTCAGATTAATCTACCTTATTTATCATTTGATCTCCATTTAATATTATTTTTTCTTTTACGATTTTAATATTTTTTCACATTTATTAGAGTAAGAAATATATAGATATATATCTATTTTAGTAAACATAACAAATAAATAACATGGCGGAATAGCAAATACCACAGTTAAATAGCTAGATTAGATCTCAGGCTAATATAAGAAAATAAAGGAATTGTATGGTTTGACTACTTAACCTTTTGAAGAAAAGCAATAATATGGAGTCCATGTTTTTTGCTGTACAATGATTTCATTTGCTCCATTAATGGGTTGATACGCATGCGGTAATCAATCCACCATTATTGACTTAATGGAGATACTTTGGGAATTACATGGATATTGCTTAATTTTTTAATATAGGGTCCACGTTTTTTTTAATATTGCTTATTTTTTTAATATGCGGTCCACTTTTTCTTTTATATTGCTTTATTTTTTAATATGGGATCCACTTTACATGAGTTTGGATGTGATGGGGTCCACCTTTTAAAATAATAATAATAAAAAAATATATATATATATATATATATATTTTTATTATTATTATTTTTTTTTAGTAAACATAACAAATAAATGACATGGCGGAATAGCGAATATACCAGTTGAATATCTAGATTAGATCTCAGGCTAATATAAGAAAAAAAAGGAAATTGTATAGTTTGGCTACTTAATCTTGTGAAGACAAGCAATAATATGGAGTCCACGTTTCTTGTTGTACAATGATTTCATTTGCTCTCACTAATGGGTTGATACGCATGCGGCAATAAATCCACCATTATTGACTTAATGGGGATATTTTGGGAATTACATGGATATTACTTGATTTTTTAATTTGGGGTCCACGTTTTTTTTAATATTGCTTGATTTTTTAATATGGGGTCCACTTTTTTTTTTTTTTTTTTTTTAACATGAGTTTGGAGGTGGTGTGGTTGAGTTGGAGGTCGACGACGAAACCACCTCCACTCATGCTTCTAATATTTCTACTATTAACTAGAGGGTGTATGCCTGTGCTGCGCACGGGCCCAACACTTTGGACTATAGTGTATTTATATATATATGTAATTGCGTATAATTGTAAAAATTTATGTATTGAATAGTGTTATTTGGCAGTGTTATTATGGTTAATTGTCAAGTAGTTATTGCCATTTAGGATTTAAGTCACATCTTAGGTGAATGAAACTGTGCAAGTGGAGGGTAGTCACATTAATTAGTATCAGATTTTTAAATGTTGGGTCGGTGCGTAGCGCGGGCAATATTGTAAATAACAATAAATCCTGAAAAAGAGAATATCTATGGGTTTACTAATACATCAGTGATGCATAATTCGATATCTAAATAGAAATTTTAACATAATTCAAAACAAAAGAATAATGCTAACATATACTACCTCTAAAAGCATACACGATATCCTAAAAGATGAAAGTGAATAAATATAAAAGTAAGCATCTAATGAGAAATGATAGTTAGATAAACATAATATTACAGGCCAAACTCACCAACCAAGATTCCGTAATTAAACAAAGTGGAGCTGAAAAACTAAATATTTCTTCTAATGCAAATGCAAGTGATTTTCTTAACCCCGACTTTATTTGAAATATCAACTACATGTCATGGAAAGAGTTAGATATTTTTTGTAACCAGCAAGTATAAATTGCAAAGCCCATTTCAAACTACCAAAGGGCGTATAATTTGCTTGTTTGAGAAATTGTGGAAGACAGTACATTTGCAAAACTAAAACAGAGCTTAGACTTAAAAAAGAATCAACATAAGTAACACGGTTGAGTCATCTTGTTGCTATGAAACTAAACCAATGTACGGGCCTGTACAACAAACTGGCTGGAGTAAAACTCTACCATCTTATGCTCTTCACAAACATTTTTCAACCATAAAGCCAAAAAGTACATATACATATAAGAAATGATACCTACTGAAGTTATCCTCAATTTAGATGACCCATCATACTCAAGCTGATACAATATACCAGATTTTCTGTGTTGCACACTATTTTCTTGATCAACATGGCAACAACTCCTTTTGACAAATATATTCTCCTTAATCAGATCATACAAAAGGTAGATAGATCTACTTAAGATGAAATACAACTTATCTAGGAAGGAGGTCATAAATTAAGATTACTTACTTTCTTGAAGATATCTAAGAAACATGGAAATTTTGACATTAATTAAAAGTCTTAACTATAAATATTGCTCTTCCCAAAACCAACGTAAGAAGATTATCGTAAGTAATACGGTAAGATAGTATTCTAAATAAATCTTGATTAAGTGAAGCAAAATCTAATCGTTGGCTTTCAATTTTAATCCATTGATCTACTGTATATTGTTGAAATAATCTTCCAGAATGCAAAATTATATTTTCATCATTTCTTATTTGTAGTTTGTAACAATAATACTCACGACAAGAAACAATATTTCTTTTGCGTTTTCCTTTTTGCATGTTTTCAGCTTCCATATGAAGAAAACCATCTATTGAACACATATTTTTTACATTGGGCAATTCTTCGTGTTCACAATACATTAGGTTGTTGGGTCTCACACTTGAAGGTTTTTTTTTTTAATGCCACAGTGCCATCCATTTTGACCGTAAGGCAATAGTAATGGATATTGTAATGAATCATAACAACCATAATAATAATTTACTATTTGACTTCTATTGCTTTCTGTATATATGCGAATATGTGGTGCGGATACATAATTATTATTATCATTTTCTACCCATATTCCACCAACTTCTGAAACTGTTGGTAAGTTGTAGATTCGTTGATCTAGACCAGCATCACATCTAAGGGCAATGTAGAAATCAGACAATTGCGAAATGTTTATTAAAGATTTCAAAAACTTAGAGTAAGGATTGTAAGATTTTAAGATGTCCATCAAAGATTTCACAATTTTTTCATTAAGCTTGTTTGAGCATGCCATTCAATTTTGCAGTTCGTTTTCACTGTCAAAGAAATACAATTGTAAGTTCTTAGCCCTTTGATTAGGTGGAACCAAATCATTTATAAAATGGTACATTTGTCCTTGGACTTTGAAGGTATAAACTCCATTACTTCGTTTTGCTAAATTTTTATCATAAGTTACTCCGAGTGATGTGAAAGCGAATGTGTTATTGTATGTTCTAATGTAAGTTCGAAATTCCTTTGATTCCTCAGTGTTTCCCAAATACAAATTTCTTAACTCTTGTGGCATTTGATATGAAATTAAGTGAATCGAACCATTATTGCAACAAAATGCAGGCGGTTCATATTCAAACTTTTTGGCTCCACAAAATTCACAATTCGGAACATCTTTCAAGCTAATATAGCTGCTTTTTGCTTCTGCACTACTTAAGGTACCAACTTGTACGAAATCTCTTTCTGCATATTAAACTTTAACATAAGCACGAAATAATAGGCAATTTAAGGAATGCGCGACGATTATTATTTTTAGTGAAACGGTTGGAACCAACCTTGATTTGTAGTCATCATTGACTTTTTACCATGATGTGTAGGCTTTGTGCCTAACGATGATCCTGTTTATTCAATAAACAAAACTTTTTAGCTTAAGTAATTTTTTAGGTAAGATTGTAAGTTGTAGAAAAACTGCATAACCTGTTTCACCAAGAAGCAGTGACCGTCTTACAACGGAGGAAGCCTGCTCTGCGAAAGAAGTGCTAACTTCAAAGGATGATCGATTAACTGAAGTATCTTTTGTTGCTCGTTGTTGAGCTAAACATGCCTCCTTTTTTTCTGCTGCCATTAGCTTATATAACTCCTGTCGTCTAGCTAAACATGGCTCCTTTTTTTCAGGCGCCATTAGTTTATATAACTCCCGTCGTCGAGCTAAACATGCTTCCTTTTTTTCAGGTGCCATAACCTTATATAACTCTCGTTGCCTATCATTTTTTTTAGCATTTATGGTTTTAGAAGTTTCTACATTTATCGTCTGACATTGCTGCAATTTTAGGAATATTTTTTAGTAAAGAGACTTTAATGAATGATAATTTTAACAAAACGACTCAAACATTAACCTTGGTTTGTAGTCATCACCGGCTTTTTACCATGATGTGTAGGCTTTGTGCCTGACGACGATCCTGTTTATTCAATAAACAAAACTTTTTAGCTTAAGTAATTTTTTAGGTAAGGTTGTATGTTGTAGAAAAACTGCGTAACCTGTTTCACCAAAAAGCAGTGACCGTCTTACAACGGAGGAAGCCTGCTTTGCGAAAGAAGTGCTAACTTCAAAGGATGATGGATTAACTGAAGTAGCTTTGGTTGCTCGTTGTTGAGCTAAACATGCCTCCTTTTTTTCTGTTGCCTTTAGCTTATATACCTCCCGTCGTCTAGCTAAACATGCCTCCTTTTTTTCAGGTGTCATTAGTTTATATAACTCCCGTCGTCGAGCTAAACATGCTTCCTTTTTTTCAGGTGCCATAACCTTATATAACTCTCGTTGCGTATCATTTTTTTTAGCATTTATGGTTTTAGAAGTTTGATCTTTTGTACATTTATCGTCTGACATTGCTGCAATTTTAGTAATATTTTTTAGTAAAGAGACTTTAATGAATGATAATTTTAACAAAACAACTCAAACAAATGTACAATACATATTTTCTATACTCAAAGTAAATAAACGACAAATAAAGACACAGGCAAATGCCAAAATTATAACAACAAAATAAATTGAAGAAGCAATTAGACGATAATCTAACAATGCAGAAGAGTGACACTTACTTCAATCAAAAAAACTGAACCTGCATATGTACAAAATTACTGCAACACAGAGTCAAACCTGCAACAAATAAGATCAAACGTAGAACTTATTGACATAAGCATTTGTGATTGAAAGTTTCAAATTTATGGTAATGGCAAAAATCAGACAACATTGACACTATTATGTACTTCACACAACATAAACACTATTGAAAAGTAGGCATCGATAGAAATAGAATTACAACAATAATTTGTTTCACCTAAAGTTTATTAATCTTTCCTTCAAAAGCCACGAAATTCAGTCACGAAAAATGTGAAATTGAAGAGAACATGAAGAGTAAAAAAAAAAATTAAATATTGTACCCACTTGTTTTGGTGCTCAAACAGGCTGATAAAGATTTGTTGATAGAGGTAGCTTGTTGATTTTGATGATAGAGATTTGCACGAAATTCAGTCACGAAAAATGTGAAATTGAAGAGAACATGAAGAGTAAAAAATAATAATTAAATATTGTACCCACTTGTTTTGGTGCTCAAACAGCCTCATAAAGATTTGTTGATAGAGGTAGCTTGTTGATTTTGATGATAGAGATTTGCACGAAATTCAGTCACGAAAAATGTGAAATTGAAGAGAACATGAAGAGTTAAAAAAAATATATTGTACCCACTTGTTTTGGTGCTCAAACAGGCTGATAAAGATTTGTTGATAGAGGTAGCTTGCTGATTTTGATGATAGAGATTTGCTGATAGAGATTTTTGATGATATAGATTTGCTAGTAGAGATGGATTTTGTGAGAAGTCTCAGGAAAATATTAAAAGGGGCAGAAGAAGATTGGAGCCTTCTGGATTTGGCAAATAAAATAAAATAAAGTATATAGAGCCTTCTGGATTTGAAAAGGAGATGCTGAGGCTGACTTTACCATTTAGTAGTTTTGAAATTACAAGAATGCTCTTGGTCGTGCTATAGGCATGTCGACCAAAAAGGCCCCAACTGGTGCTTCTATATAGTAGTAATAAGTGAAGGGTTGGGTACGACGAAGGGTAATTCAGTAAATGTATCTTTGGTCCTTCAGGGTATTTCCGGTATTCTACAAATGGTCAAATAGTAACTTTGGCACTAGATTTTTTCTCACTCTAGGTGTACTTGCACTCCAAAATTCTGGAATGATCTTTCAATTTGTGTCTCTGGAAGTGTCCATCTTCGTCTTCACCCTCAATTTGTGTCTCTGGAAGTTCACCCTTGAGGTATGCTTCTCCCTCTTGCCCTAATTTTCTTCAAATTTACCAATTTTATGGCTTAAATTCATTGTTATTGTCAGAATTTTCATGAACTCTCTCTTCAATGTTCTTTGGCTTTTTTTCCATTGTACTGCTGAGCTATTGTGTGCTGCTTCTTCCGATTTTTCTGGTGGGTTCTTTTGGTTGCTTCCTTTATTCTTATTATTTTTGTTTGTTTGCTTAGCTTTCTGGTGATGGGTTTGCTTCAAAAAATGTAAAAAATTTAAATGACAAACCTGGTTGAAGAATACAATGTTTAATTTTTTGTTGAGTTTTGGGACTAAATTTACTGCACTTGGAATTTGGTGATTTAGTAGCCTTCTTGCTAATTTTGGGTAGAAAGTAGAGTCTTAGTTTTGATGTTGTTCCTTTGAAACCATTACTCTAAGCAGGACTATAATGAAAATATAGAGCTTTGTTGACTAGGTTTTCTAATTTGATGTCGGAGAAATTTGATTTATCTTTATAATATATAAAGTAGAATCTTAGTTTTGATGTTGTTCCCATGAAACCATTACTCTAAGCAGGATTATAATGAAAATATAGAGCTTTTGTTGACTGCGTTTTCTAATTTGGTTGCTCCATATCGTCGGAGAAATTTGATTTATCTTTATAATATATAATAATCTTGTGTTGAAAGTTATATCAAAATGGTCAGCTCAAATATGACCTGTAAAAGGAACCAAATCCCATCTTTTTTGGTCGAGCAGTGAAGAAAGTGGGATTACAGGGCAGGGCCTTAGATGTTAGTGAGGTCATGTCAAGTTTGAAATTAAAGGCAGGGACTTTTCAAGTGTAGATGCACTTCCAAAACAAGTGAACATTCTTCTTGTATAAATGAATAAAAAATTGTACAACATCATTGATGAGTGTTCTTTTAAACTTTTAATGGTGTAAAATCTTTAATTTGTACCATGTAAAATGCTTCAACAACTAATAGAAACTATTAACAGAAGACAATGCTCCAAGTTTGCCTAGCTTCCTCTAAGAGATTCTAAAACCAAAAGAATGTTATAATGTAATAGATTCAACAAACGTTCTAAAGTTCGTAAGTTGTCATGATCTTGAGCCAAAGCCATTGATAAACTACTTTTTGTAATCAAGATTGTATCATGGTTTTAGGTGTAAACTGCAACATAAGAAAAAGAGAAGGACAAACTTGTGAGCACATAATGTAGTATGGATCCAATTTACAGTTTCAGTTTACCTGCAGCAAGACACAAAACACATCCCTATAAATTTCTCTTATGACTGAAGATGCTCCTTAGTAGAATTCGAATAAGATCAACAAATGAAAGTAAGAGAGATTGTCGAAGTAATTCTCACCAATCATTTTGTTAGAGAGTGCACTCACCAGAAACATTTACTTTTCATCAAAACAAAAAAAAATCTCATTAGTAACTAAGCAAAAGTTTACCACTAAATTAATTTTGCTGTTAATGATAGAGAATGGTGGAAATTTCCATGCATCTGCAATCAGTCAGAAAGTTTTAATTGCTTTTAGTAGTATTTGGCTATCACTATTTGTTTGTCTGCCAACCAAAATAAGAAAAAAGAAAAGCTAAAGTTCAGAAACTGAAAAGATCCAACAGGATTCAAGAAAACAAGATCAAAATAAGTACAAGAATCAAAAGAGATTTAGCTAGAATCACTGAAAATGAAAATTTTATCATCATTTCTACGAAAAAAACCAAACATGTGTCCCACTTCTACACACTTCTTCCAATGATCTTTATATATTGAAAAAAAGGAAAAACGGCTCTCCTTACAAATTTTAAAAGCTACCAGAACATCAGATCTATTCACCCTCACTTCACCTTCTCCGCTTCTGACATTGTTACTGCTCCTCAATACAGACCCAATTTCTCTACTTTGGTTCGACTTAGTCTTCGGTGGTGTTGTATCAGTGAGTTACAGTAAGTTATTTTCCTTCTATTCTTGGTAGTTAATTTGATGCACAAATAAGAGTGAATTATTCTTGGTAGTTAATTTGATGCACAAGTAAGAGTGAATTGATGACTAAAATGAATACCTAAGTTCATAGACATGCACACCTAATAACAATTTCTTGTCGTACAAAGAAACCCACTGGTGTTATGACTGGGTTATAGAGTGTATTTCGTGAATTTGTATTTTATTTAATTCATTTTATTATATAAAATCACCTACTTTTTTCATCCATTTAATTGGCATATAATGGTCCTACAATTTTGTTTCACATTAATTGTAGAAATAAGTGATTTTTCATATCTGTGTCTTTCAACTCGAGCTCTTTCATATTGAATAATACAAGCCAATTTCCTGGAAATGTTGTTGGATTATTTCTTTATGCTTGCTGATTTTGGGTGAGTCTTCTATTTGATTGATATGAGTTGGCTTCTTCATTTGATGTTTTCCTCTAAAAGATGGCCTGTTTTTGCTTCTCTGTGGTGGTGTTTTGTTCGCTGGTTATTTCTATGTGTGGTATAGAATAAATATTTAAACTTACAAATTAAACTTTAATATATAACTTTATAAAACACTTGAAAAGTTGATGTCTAACAATGAAAGAAAGGTGGATATTCAACACTAGAATTGAATTGCTTAAAAGTCTTTGAGGGGACTTAACTATGTAAAACTTACAGATTCTCGTGAAAGCAACTATTGTCAAATAATCTATAGGACTGTAAAGAGCAGCTTTTGAGTACCAAAATGGACCATTTGTAATAGCTCTGGAACAATGAATCATTATCTTTCTATCTATTTATTTAGTTTGTTTATGGTATCCAAGCCCCTTTTCCAGACAAGTTATAGCATCATATACTTGTAAGTATAGTATGTCTTTTTCCTAATATCATATAATTCTACAATTTTGATCATTTTGTAAAAATATTGAGTTTTTTGTGTTGTTGTGCAATTTTTTTCATGTGGGGTTGTTCCACTGTGTCAAGTTCTTGAACTTTGCTTAGTTTTCTTATGTGGCATTCTTTCAAATCTTGTGAAGAAAATTGTATTACTGTTTGGGATTGTGACCATTTCAAGAATGTTGATCAAGATTGTATCTGTGTTGGGAAAATTTACATGGTTGATATAATATGTTTTCTTTGTAAAATAGAGAATGTTTGTTATCATTGTCAAAAAAAAAAAAAAAAAAAAAACAGAATGATAATTCTCCATCTTTGGCTCTGAAATCACTTGTTACTGTGTTGTTGCCTAAAGATTCTGTACTTGTTAGGCATGTGCAACTATCTACAAGGTAAAAAGATTGAGTTTTTTTTTGTGTTGTTGTGCAATTTTTCTATGTGGGGTTCTTTCATTGTGTAAAATTCTTGAATTTTCTTATGTGGGGTTCTTTCAATTGTTCTTGTTTGGATCTTAGCTTCATTTGCAACCCTCTACAAGGTGAAAAAAAACTGAGTCTTTTTATATTTTTGTGCAATGTATGTTGATGGTTTATGTGGGGTTCTTCCATTGTGTCAAATTCTTGAATTTTCTTATGTGGGGTTCTTTCAATTGTTGTTGTTTGAATCTTAGCTTCATCTGCAACTCTCTACAAGGTAAAAGTTTGAGTCTTTTTTATATTTTTGTCCAATGTTTGTTAATGGTTTATGTGGGGTTCTTACATTTTGTCAAATTCTTGAATTTGCTTAGTATTTCTTATGCGGGGTTCTGTCAATTGTTCTGTCTTGGTTCTTAGCTTCAATTGCAACCCTCTACAGGGTAAAAAAAAAATAATTCTTTCATGTTCAATTGTAAAATGGTGTTTTCTTTTGTGAATCTTCATAAAAGTTTGATCTTTTGGAGATGAGTGCAATGTTTGTTAATGGGGTGTCTTCCATTGTATCAAATTCTTGAATTTTCCTTTTGTCTTATGTGGGGTTGTTTTTATTGTTCTTGTTGGGATCTTAGCTTCATTTACTCTCTTGAATTTCTCCACCTCAGATATCAATTTTGAAGATTCTAGGGGTAGAGGAATCCAGGATCCAAGAATTTGTAAGTAATGGAAGTGTTTCTCATTTTGTCAAATTCTTGAATTTACCTTTTTTCTTAAGTGGGGGTTCTTTTCATTGTTCTTGTTTGACTCTGAGCTTCATTTACTCTGTTGAATTTCTTCAGATCAAATCTCCATTTTGTAAAGGAATTCAATGGTCCAAGAATTAATTTTTAGAATTGATGCACCTTGAATACCTGGAAAATTGTGGAGGATTCCTTTGGGGACACCATTGGCTCATGCCAAAGAAAACTCTCCTGTTAACTTGTAGCCATTGTTTAACCCACTTTAATTATTTTTCAGGAGATATAAAATGACACAGCGACTTGGTATATATGCAATCACTCCTGAAATACCAGACTGGACCTGTAAAGTGCAAGTTGTGGATATATGCAAACCAGGAGAAGGTTCTCACCGAAAGATAAAATATTTGAACATGATCTTTCAAGATGAACAAGTACTTCCTTTTTCTAGCAAAATCAATTATTTATGTCTATGTATGTATAACATTTTCGAATCAATTACTTACATTGCTTATGTATATTTGTTTCGTTATTTTTTTATGAATCATTCACAGGAAGACCTAATAAAAGCTATTGTTTACGGTGATGAAATCTCCTCTTATCAAGATATATTCAAGCTATTCCACACCTATTTGATAACGGGTGCGCGCATACAAGTACCAAATTTGAGATATGAAAGACCCTTGCATACATTTGAGTGGATTATTGACAAAAAAAAAACCATAGTTGATCCAATTGAAAAGGATAGTCTAGATGAGGATGAATTGCCACTGCCCACAAAGCTGAATCTTACATCATTTGAAGACATCAACAATCAGGCCTCCCAGTCTACCAAAGAGCAGCTTAAGGACGTAGAATTTAGTATGGTTATATAACTTCTTTTCAGTTTAACTTTTGACACATTCATCTATTAAATACAAATTGTTTTGCCAATAGATATACTCGCAATTGTTTCCGCTGCTTCCCGCCAAGGTTTGTTGCAAAAGTCCAGAAAAGATTGCAAGAACTCATTCTCATCGATACTGAGTAAGTGCATTTGTAAATTTTTCAAAATCCTTATTGTTTTACAATTAAAAATATACGACATATTTACCTTCTTTAATGTAACCTGCAAACAAGCTTTCACCTTCACACTATGGGAAGAAACTATTATTGAGGATGAAGGCAGGAAGCTCCTTGACCAATTCCAAAAACGTCCTATTATCTTTGCCAGGCGTATTGGGGTATCCAAGTACAATGGTAAGCTAAATTAATAATGTAAGTTTGTATTTCATAAATAAAAAAATATTATTTCAATTAATATAGATATATTACTTTGTACTTTGTTAATGTAGGTTCATCGTTGACAACAAAATTTAACACCACAATACAAATTGATCCCCCTTATTCCCAATGCCTACAATTGCACACATGGTACCGCATTACTCCAATCTATATTCTGCTTGATTCTTCCTAATTATTATTATCCTAAAGTTTTTTAATTTTTTCCTCAAATAGGGTCACAAAAAACAGAGAAATGCTTGCTTCTTTCAGTCTGAGGAGCACATCTAAATCTGGATCTCTTATTAACGTTTCAGTAGATGAACAAATAGTCCCAATTGCAAATGTTCAATCACAACAGGACGTTACTATAATTTCTATTTACATAATTCATAATTTCTGCCTATACTTATCCTTATAATAAATAGTCTCACTTCCTTTTAATGCAGGGGCATTCCTTCTCCATTGAGGCAAAAGTATCACTTCCAAATAAACTCAAAAGTTGCTATGTTTTACTATGTCCCAACTGCAAACAAGAAGTCAGAAGTTTAATAAAAAGAAAATTTCTGTGTATGACTTGTAAGCAACAAAATATGTTAATTCCTAGGTATTTTTATCTCTAAGTTTACACATACGTCCAAACACAATATTTACCACAATCCTTCTATTCCTATAAAAAAATAAAAAAATTATCTTTTGCCCATACACACTTGCAGGTGCAGATTTGATGTAAATCTCCAAGATGCTTCCGGATCAATAATTGGGATAATTATGGACAAAGAAGCAGAAAAATTATTATCCCTTACCGCAGATGAGATTTACGACCTTGCTTCAAATGAGGTGAACATTCTAACTGAATAATATACACAATATCACTTTTCAATTGATCAAACAAAAAGCTAAAATATATTTCTCCCCGGGATGAGTTGCTACCAATGCAGAATATTCAAAGCAAGCTAAATCAGAACTTTTACATAATTCAAGTGAAAAAATCATTCTCCCGCAGTTCTCAAGCAACATCTGGAAAATTGTACATTTTGTCTTGCACTGAAAAAGGAAAAATGGTGCATTCTCTCCCTGAATCACCAAAAACTGACATTGAAGAAGGCAACAAAAGGAAAAAGAAACATTTAGTTTCCTTTGATGAAGAAACAGAAGTACCAACCGAGCGACGTCACTCGCTCAAGCTGAAACAAAAACTGGAGCCAACAACTCCAGTAAAAAAGAAATAAAGGTCACCACAAAATTTCCTTTCTTATTCCTTGTATGAATATATTTATATTATATCTTTATACACTCTTTCATTCTTTCTGGTAAACACATTTGCAGGATAACCTTTTTTTGCAATCACTTTTACGTTTTGCGGAACAAAGGTAATTTATATCAAAACTTATTTACCCTATTCCATTACTTAAATGTTCCACAATTTTATTTTTACAAATTTTTAACATCAACCACAACTAAAATTTATTCATTCTTAAACAGTTCTTTTGTAGGGAAATCAATTCTCTTTTGAAGCTTGCTTTTGACTTTTTGTCTTGCAACTACATGTTCCAACAACATATACATCCATCAAATAAAGGTAATAAAAATTACATTTATTCAATTAATCTTAATTTATTTTGCCCAATTTACTACTTTCTTATTTCTGAATTTTTATTTCTTTGACTCTATTTATTTATTTATAGGGGACGATGTTCCCTATTTCTTTAGGGATTTAGTCTGTCAATTCGTCCTCTATGAAATTCCAATGTAAGTCTCCACTTTAAACAAGTGATTTGCTCTTTCTTTTACCCATATTATGCATTTGTTTTGCCTGCTCCTGCTTCACGGCTTAAAATTGTGATTCTGTAGCTTTTATAGTTGGTATTAGAAAGTGTACTTTAAAAGCATGACATATATAGCATGAGAATAGAGCTATCTTTACTGAACCCTCTACTATCTTTTTAGAAAAATCATTTTCGGTCTGACTACATTTGAAGGAATCTTATTAGCTGGTTGTACATTTCATATGCCGGTCGACATGTTTTGTAGTTTTGTGGCCTCACAGTGGTATTGGCTTCAAAGAACTAAGCTTTTTCTTCTTTTGGGTTTTACAAAATCTACTGGAAATAAATGTTTTTCCTCAATATTGATTCCTGAATATTGTTTACTTGGAGAGATCTCCTTTTATGTTACAACGCTTCTGAATGAACATGGCATGTTAAGTGAGAGTATGCAAGCTAAGATACTGCAAGTTTTCCAAGACCGTTCATGGTCAACTATATTTTGATTGTCATGATGATTATTTGGTTTTTGAAGATGTTAATCTACACTTATTAACCCGTTTTAATTGTTTGCTCCATTTTGGAATGGATAACTTCAACTATATTTTTTTTATAAGATTTCTATCTCCAAATAATATCATATAAGAATAGTATAGCTTTATTTCTCTATAGTTACTGTTACAATGTGTTAAAATTTACTTAGCTTAACTGCACAAACTATGAGGCTGGTTTATACTAAAGGGGTGCATGCAATATGGATGGAGAGAAATAAAAGGCAATTTGAGAAAGTGTCAAACACTGTGGAAGCAATAGCAAAGGAAGTGGCAATCACCTGCAGCATCAGAGCAGCACCAGTCATTAGCAATGTTAGGAGGTGAGGACATCTCTTTGGTCTACCAAGTCATCTATCGAGTGGATATAGAAGGTGACTGTAAGAACATTTGTATATCATATCTCTTATCACTTTGATACATAAACAATTAATTGAGATTTTGACATTTTTGCAGTATCTTATGGCCTTTTGCTAAATATTATGTGGAACTAAAAGTACAACAAATAGGAGCACCATCCATGTATAATGAAGAACCAACAAACATGAAACACTAACTAGAAATCTCGGGAGGGCACATTACACCAAAGGCTTTAATCAGTATGTTGTATCTCCAAATCCTTTCGGGGTTCCTGTTCTGGTCAATTGCTTAGCATTTTTTTAAAAGGAATTCTTGGCTCAACTTTCTTATGCTATACTTACTTTTTCTCAAATCTTTTATGTGCCTCCTCAGCTATTGGGTATTTTGCCATAGGTATTATGATTTGTTAGAGATTTTTTTCCAGCAGAGATAGTGATGTTAAACTGGTGTTTATTTTAGCTGGTATTACAATGTGTAGGCAAAGTGAAAAAAAGTTTTACTTCTCAGAAGAGTGAGTCATTCTTCCTACCAGGTGTCCAACTGTAGACGCCACGTGGGTTGAAATTAATTGGAGTATCAATAGCTTTTCCACGCAAAATACTGAAATTTTGAAAAGAGGACGTGGAAACAAACATTCAAGCAACACACTCCAAAATGTTAAACATAAGTTTTTTTTTACAAACTTCGGTGGAGTCCAGCGTAAAAGCACAAACTTTTGAATTTATTTGGTAACTTTTCGATTTCTCGCTACTAAAGAAACAGCCATGTATGTATTTCAAATAAAATTTTAGACATTTTGAAATTTTGGGTAGTTTTTTGTTGGATTTTCCACATGCATGTTCGTAGTGTTGTGATTTTTCTCAAAATCAATCAATTTTACTTACATCACCACATATTCTTGAATGGGGGTTCTCTTCCCTTTTTCCTGAATTATTATTTTGTTATTTTTTTATGAGATTTCGGTTAAGCCATATAGTTTGTCACAAATTTGATGTTTCTCTTAAAAGATGAATTTTAGTTGAACTTCTCTTGAAGATTATACTGAGCTGATTTTTCAAGGAATATTGATTCTAACGAACATTTTTTTTTATTTCACAGGTTTTTGAAAGTGGAAGTTGCTCAAGGCTACAAAAGGGGACACTGCTTCGATTTTAAGAGGGTAATTTCTGCACCTTTTTTGTTATAATGTTATATGCTTAGTTTTATAATGCTAAATGGTTGTGCTTTATATTTCACGTTATATTGTATAGATGTGTGTACTTAAGGCATAAATGGGATCAAATGTGCTTTATATTTCATGTTATATTGTATAGAGGCGTGTACTTAAGGCATAAATGAGATCAAACGGGTATGGTGTTGTTATCATTGTATTTCATAGGAGGAAGAAAATTTCCTAGACTCGTTATGAGAAAAAGGATTCTTTTCCTCTAATTGTTTCCTGCCATAATCACTTATTTTTCAAGTTACCTTTGAGGAAAAGTGTAGGAAAAATAATCATAGAAAGTTGATGCACGGCTGAGAAGCGCGCATGTAATTCTTCTGAAAAAAGTTTCATATTTTTAATTTTTATGACACTTTTTGCTCTTTTTTTTTCCTTTAAGCATTTGATTTGCTATATATCCAATTCTATGTTTAATTTGTTTAGTTGGCCGATGTGAACAGGTTGGGAAGCAATTACTGTTTTTGAAAGTTAGAAAGCCAGAAATAATGCAATCGAAGAGTACAAAATGAGATCAAAATCAGCCATGTTAGTCAAGAGCAATGGATGGCATTATAGAGATAAAATCTTTCGAGTGGTAATCTCTTCCAAAATATATGCTTTGCTGCTTCTACTTCTTGAAAATTTGCAGGGAACTTCCCTTAGTTCGATAATTGCTACTCAATTAACTTGGTTTTGGTTTCATTCTTCACCTTTTAATTTGGACAACTCTTATGGTTTGTTAATAGAATCCTCATACTACTGCATGATTTTGAACTTTTATTCCAACTCTCTTAAAGATTGATGGTATACCTTAAACATTGCATTACAATTTGCAGATTTATCGGGATACTGTACAAGTTTTTCTTCTCTTTTCCACAGCCGACAACAACTGGTTGAATCCAGATTGTACCCGCTTACACCAAGAACATCAAGAATTTCACAACTTTTCTCTTTCTAGCAAGCTTAGCAATGTAATAATCTAACTTTGTTCCGCACAATATGAAGCATATTATGTTATGAGTAATATTTAACTTAATGGTACTGGTTCCTTTTTTTTTAGTTAAACTCCTACAAAACGAATAAGGAAGTACCTTGCAAAAGTCAGACCACTTTTATATCACAACATTCTGGCCATCTAGTAGTATAAATATTCGGCTCTTCTTTTTAATGTATCAAGTTAGATATAAGAAAAATCTTATTCTATTTGTGAACCAGGTCCACATTTTTAGACATCTATGTGGGTAAGCATATCAGAAGATTTTTTGAGTGTTTTAACTCTTGTCATCAATCAATCATTGTCACTATGAATGATCTTACTCCGTTTGTAGACATAAGTCCTAAATTATACATAGGTCATATGTCATTAATATGTACATTTATAAGTGTTTATGTGCGTTCTGCGTATTTAATTCATCATTTGACCACATTTCCTATTACGTTAACATTAACAATTTTAAATAAATTTTGAAACTAGTAAAAGAATAACACAAGTTTATTAGTTCCTTTTATATTTAAAGTTTGGCAAAAATACAAAAGAAAAACAAAAAGGAGAACACAATACATTTTTCTTAACTTCTCTTTGACGGGGTGGATGCATCTTTTGAAAATAAAAGTATATAGGGGAGGCTATCTATCTAATTTGAATGAGAAAGCAATGGCAGTGATGCAATGATACAGAAAAGTTTTTAAGCTTGGTCAGCTAAATACTATTCTTCTACAACTACTTGATAAAGAAAATTAAGACCATGCATTTTAATCGCGCTCCTTTTTAATTCCTTTCTCATTATTTAATGGCATGAACAATAATGCTTCCTTGCTGATGCCCTTCACATAACTGCATTTCAATGTCCTTTTTCTGCTTCTCTTTTTCACTAATCTCTTGAACACCAATTTCTTCATCAAATTTGACTGGCTTCAACTCGTTATTTTTTCCCCACAGTACTCCATAAAGTCCCAAAACTATCAAAACTGACCCTACCACCCTGAAATTTTTCAAACATACATTTAATTAATTAAGGATGAGATATTCAGAGAGGTCAAATAGTGATGATTAATATATACTATAGTCTTAATTAACTTACGTTCCGATGTAGATTTTCTCTTGAAGCAAAGCCCAACTGAGAGCAGCCACAATAACTAGCAATAAGGGATTGAATACAGAAACATAGAGAGGGCCTTTTCTTTCTATACACCACGACATTAAGCAGTAAGCTAATGCAGTGCACACCACTCCCTGTAATTTATAGGTAAATGTTAGTTTCGAACTTTGTATAAAATGTTCAGGAACATGGATTAAACTTATATATACCGAAAATGTGAGTAACTTTTTTGTATTCTTAATGTAATTTAACCAATTGTATCAGATGATCTTCTTACTTTCGAGAAAACTAGTTTCACTTATTTCGATTTACCTATAGTTATCCCGTAAGTAATTTAATAGTAAAACGGTTTTTTATATTGTCAGTGCAAATTAATCTATATACTACTATTGATGAAGACGTACCGCATAGATGGCAGAGACAGCTCTGATGCTATGGCTCAAGGACCAATCAGATATATTATGGTCAAAGCAAAAGCCAACGATCAAACACTGAAAACTGGCCATTAGACACATCAATGCTGAGCTAGAATAGGGAGCTGGATACACCATGCTTACTCTTGCCTGACCAACAAAATTAACATATCAAACTTCAATTTACCAATAGAAAATAAGAAGTAAACTAGAATACTGATTTGATATTATTTTCACCTGAAGGATGGACCAAATTCCCCAAGAAACAGCACTAACTATGAGGAGAAAAGGGCCAAAGATGAAATTTCCATGGTTGCTGGTGCTTTTATTTTCTGTCATGTCTTGTGCATATTTCCAGTGGATGTTGGGTTGATCTATTGGAACTATAGATCCGTGGTAAAATGACAATAACATAGCACCTCCTACACATAATATGGTTCCTAACATCTTTGCTTGCCCTGCTTTAGTCCCAAGTCCCATTCTTTCAAGTCTGCCAAAAACATAAAAAAGCAAAAAGGTGAAAAGCGAGATTTTTAATATTATTCACAGTGGATTTTGTTATATTTATATGACACGCAGTTATTATTTTTACACGACCAGTGTAATTTAACATATTATAGCATGTTCTTCATCATTTTTATCAGGTTAATTACCTTATAAATTAATGTTTATATAAAGTTTAAACTCATTTGGGGCTTTGTTTTTTACGACTTCAAATGGTATAGAAATGGAAACTTTTGAGATGATAATAAGAAGGAATGATTAATTACCCAAAAGGGATAGCTAGAAGGAAAGTGACAGCTGGGGTTAGATTTGACAAAGCACATGCAATAGTTGGAGTGGTATTCTTGAGGCCAACAAAGTATGTTATCTGATTCATACTAACCCTGCAAAATTAATTGAGCCTTTCATCAGGAATTTTTTAACTTCAAAGCAAATATTGTGCATCTAAGAAATAGAAGTTGAAGAAGAGACTCACCCAAAAATAGAGCACAAGAAAATCTGGAAAAGGATGGAGGGAGTCAACTTTGGCCTTGTTTTTCTGCACAAGTACGTAAAACCCACTTCATATGTTAAATGAAGAACATAAAAAATCTTTCACAAACTTCATCTAAATAATTTACTAACAGGAAATTTTTTAGATAAGAATTCCCTTAAAGGACGTTCTAATGTCAAATGCCAAATTTGTATAACTAAATAAGCTAGGTGTATATTTATTTTTTACTATAGTAGTTCTATATCAGTTTCCTAGAGTTATGTGATTACATTTTTGCTAAACTAGGCTGCATGACAAAAAGATTGGAATACCAAAGACTGTTAATCAACGTAATACCCAAGACAAAGAGAGAATTACTAGCTGATGTCGTACAAGTAATTAAACTATATCAATATGTACTGTACTTTATTAATTTTCTAGAATGACCAGAAGGAAGTTCTTCTGTCATTTTTTTTTAAGTGAAGAAGTGTATACATGCTAATAGTAGGTAAATTAAATGTGTTTCCTCCAAGGTTTGAGGCTTCTGTAATGCTCCTATATATAGCCTTGTTTTGAATTTGTTTATATTCTTTCTCTTTTACGCAATGAAAAAGACGCATGCCTTTTCCTTAAGAAATAAAATCATACTAAAAAATCAAGAAAAGAAAAGAAAGTGCAAGATTCGAGGCATAAAAGAAGGTGCGAATGAAGAAGCAAGCTGGTAAGCCATGAGTATATTGTGAACCCTTGCATGGTTCCAAAGATTAATAAAATAGTAGTCATGAAAAAATCACCCGACTGATGCATGAAAAATCACATCAAATTAACCAACCAAAGCATCCTAACCAAAGAAGTACATAAAAAATTACAGTATTATTCGTTTTGGATTAAACACTATGCTTGCATTTAAGCTATTGTAAAAATCTTGGAACAAGAGTTGAGAGATCATAGAAGCCATTCATGGTACTGTGCGCAGTAGTACTTTACAGACTGTAGGTTATTTAATTTATGGCCTCATATCGTACCTTTCCAAGAAATAAGCGAAGGGTGCAATTGCAATGGTAGCAAATATTTGCCTGTAAGCCACATGAACAAAAGCGTTCATACCAGAATCCATAGCAAGCTTCGAAATAATGTTCATCCCTGCATAGCCTAACTGCACAATCACCATTGTCAAGAATGGCAACAAGTCACTTCCCATATTGTAATATTATAATTTCTTCTTCTCCTCCAAATTCACAACTTCTTGAGAAAACAAGAAGAATGAAAATGAAGAAAGAAGAGAAATGAAAGAAAGGGAAATGTAAGAAAAAGGGTTTTATAATGAGAGCGAGAGAAGTGTTTGTTATGTGTGATATTTATATATACTAGAAAGAAATTAAAGATATAGAGAGAAGGGTTTTGTGAACTTCAAGAAATGACCTGTACTATAATGGGAAAAAAAAAACAAAGAAAAGCCGTCAATAAAACCGTCAATGGGGAGGGGGGGTGGGGTTACTTGTAAGACATGGTAGCTTATTTTCATGCATAGAACTTGCCATTAAATTCTTGCATAAGATCAAGAATATTGAGGAGAATAAAGTAGCTTTCAGTTAATAGTATCTTTAGTGATTGCCAGCTTTGGCCTCTTTAACAGAAGCTTGCAGCAACCAAATTCTATTACATTTTGCCATGTCAGCTGCTTGCCTGCTTCCACTAAAAGCATTTTTCGCGTATGTCAGCAAAAGCATGGAGAGTACATTTGACGGTTTCATTCCCATTTTGGTTTGGAATTGTGTATCATTTCACAGATACCCTAATTTTACATTATGGGGGATTTCAATTGAACTTATCTCATATACTGGCACAATGTAAAAAGTATTTATACTAGTACTAATTTACGTATTAATATCGATTATACTAAGGTTATCGACAAAACGAACTGTCTAAGTCACTTTTTTTTTTTTTTCACAAGTATAACAACTAATTACCTTTTTTAATTTGTTTTTCATATTACTAATTGGACTTATTATGAATATAAGTACTTATAGCTATTTCTAAATTAATCTAAGACTTAATATAATTATTATTTACCTTCAGAGTCTAGAAACAAAACTCATATTTTCATCTATATATATCACCAAAGTGGGTTTTCCCTTGTTTTTTTTTTTTTTTACTTTTCATTTTGGGGGAGTATAATGAGGTGGTGGAAGTATGGTTGTTTTGTCTTCAAGAATCATAGGAATGAAATGTATTGGCTTATCTGTAAAAGGACATATGATTGGGTTTTATTGAATAATTTAGAGGATATGGAAATTGTTGTGACAATGAATCAATGATGATTTAAGCCACAGTTATAATGAAGAAAACCGACGCATCCTTTAGGGGGATTATTGCACACGTATCTTTTCAATCATTCATGAAAGATAGTAGAAATTATATTGTCACGAGAGGGTAGCACATTGATGAAAGATCCACGTTCAAACGAACTAAAGTTAACAATTCCTCCTTTTGAAGAAGAAGATATTTACTAGGGAATAGTAACTTATAAGACTAATTAAAGAGCAGTCCAGTGCACAAATCATCCCACGTTAGCAGGATCAGGGGAAGGACGCATCCCAAGGAATGTGATATAGACAACCTACCCTAATGCAAGGTTTATTGGCTACTTCCATGGCTCGATTAAAGACTATCAATTAACTTATAATTAACATTAGTAACTTATAAGACTATCTGACTTAAAAATATTTGAAAAAGAGAAAATGCATTAGTAACTTATGCCTATCGATTTAAAACCAGTTGAAAAAAGAGAACAATGGTACATATGTAACGGCATTTCTTTTAATAAATTAAAATTAATAAATACCTTAATTGCTGATATCTCTTTTAGGCTCCAATCTACTTTCCCTAACAGCAAGTGCCTGGTTCATGTGTAACGGCATAAAGATACAATATAGTACAATATTTTGGAAGACATAGTCAATCACTTAAAAAAAGTCACAAAAATATTTCCTCCAAGGCAAAGTGCGCATAAAGCTCTATCTTGCCCGCTATTGACTCGAAGCATTTCGAAATCAGAATTTTCACCAAAGAAGTTAAAATATTAAAAAGACAATGATATTCAAGCCACTGATTTCGTGACTATACTCTCAAATAAAGGGATGTCCAATTTTTTTGGCAAAGAGCGATTTTTCCTTTATGGATCTTATGCGGCATGAATCTGGATACGAGTCAATTCATATCATATGGTTATACCTTAAAAAAAAGTCCCAATATTCTCTTTATTAAATATTGATTTTATTAGAAAGTTTAAATAATTTGAAAGAAAAAAGAAGAATTGAAGAAATTGTAAATGTAGTAGTTCACTTGGAGACGAAGGTTCACCAAAGTGGTAGGCTTATGTATCCCATTTCACATTATTCAGGTGAGGGATAGTTCTCTCGTGTGAACTACGCTTTGAAATCAAAACAGCTATTGTTTGTTCTTATCATGATTTAATTCTATTCTACTAAAACTAAAAGAAGCCGTAAACAGCAACCAGATCGATTAATGATCAATTCAATCCGTACTTCCTACCATGCAATAATTAGAAGTGACAATTATTATAACATATCGTCTAACAATACGTTTTGAGAAATTTAATAGGAATTCAGATTTATGTGAAACTCATCAACCAAAGAAAAAAATGTATCTCATAGCAATACCAATGATCATATAAATTATTGGGTAATTAATTTGGGAAGCAACCATGCATGACAATTCAGATTGGGACCCTCCTATATACCTTCCTGTCCCCCAATTCTTTTCCCGGTGGCAACAATTTTTATTTGTCAATGTTTATGATAAGAAACTCTGACTTTGAATCCAACCTGTGACTCAGCTAGCAATGTGCGTCTAGGTTTTGTTTACGTTTCTTATGTTTATATTTCCTATGATTTTTAGTACCTACCTATCTAAGCTTATTAAGAAAAGCTGGTAAAATAAGTCACAGATAGAACGCGTTATTAAAATCTTAGAAAATAAAATTTGGGAAACAAGTATTTCATAGTGGGGCCTCGAGTCTGATTGATCAAAAGTGTTCCAGAGATCAAAACTAGTTGACCGAATCGGAAGAGGGCGGAGTTAGGATTTGAAATTTATGAGTTCGGGATTCTAGTTTTTTAAAATTGTCAGATTCTAAATTAATAATTTGTACACGTTCAATTTTTTTTTATATATATACAAATACAAGGTTTTTGCCAAAATTACTAGGTTCGACCGAACCGGTAACATAAGTTCTAGCTCCATCCCCGGAAGGAGTCCGCAACTTAAATGACCCAAAAATTATCCAAAGGTACCAAAATAACCCAGTAAAAAAAAAGTGACCGAACTAACCTTTGCACACTAAATTAGTGCGCAATAGGACCAAACTGCAACTTTGCAGTTAAGTCTTATTGCGCACTAATTTAGTGGGCAATATGGGTTTAATAAAAACCCTACCAACTTCATTTTTCCAAGTTATTCTTCTTCACCTCCTCTAAAAACTGATTTTCTTGTAATGTTTATAGGATATGGGCGGTTGCAAATATTTTCGTTGGGAAGATAGCATTCTCGTGGATAAAACGGTGGCGGCAAAGATTAAAAAGCCTCTTGTTGATAGAGATACCGCAACTTCACGTATCTCAAGAGATACAGTGAAGTTTGACTTGCAATTTAAGCTTATGGAAGCTAAAGAAATGATTGACCTTTTGGAGGTCTTGCTAAAAGAATCCAAAGAAAAAACAAAGTTTTTCAAGGCTAACCTTAGAGGAACTCAACACGAAAAAAATGCTTTGAAAGAAAAACTGAAATTTTAGAAGATTATTTGTGCTATGTTGTTGTTGTTTATTATTTCTATGTATTTTGTTTCTTAAGTTTAATATTTCTATGTATTTTCTATTTGTTTTGTTATTTTTATGTACTTTGTTTTTACTAGTTGCACGTTTTCATTTATTATGTAATCCTCACCCTTTACGTACTAATTTATATTATTTTATTTTTAAATTGTTAATTGTTGAACTTTTTATGTATTATTAACTCTAAGAAGATTATTTAAATTAATAATAGACTATAGCAATCAAAGCAAATTAAAAACATACTAAAAATATTCAAATTGGTGACTTCATCATAAACTAAAAATACAAATTAACCGCACGAGTTCAAAACTTAAATTACCCAAAATCTAAGAGAGTGAACCAAAATAACCCCTAATCATCATCAGAATAGAAGTCCTCAATATCGTCCTTAGAACAATATTTTGGGTTTCTTAAGACATATCTTTTTTCTGTAGATGTTAATTTTCTACTTGTTGATGATGCTTGTTCTTCGTCCAACTTTAGCATGTAAAATCTACAAGTCTTGCTAGCATTATGTTGTTTTCTTTTCTAATCCTTTGTACGGCAAGCTCTCAAGTTTCTGGACCTACTCGAGGCATGGTTATTGAGTACCTTATTGGGATTTGACCATTGAGATTTTTCAAGTCACGAACAAGACGTTTTGATTCGGCATGCCGATGTGCCTATTCTCGGCGTAACCCGCAAAAATATTCTCGTGGATCTGAATATTTCATGCTGCAAAAGTCATCATTATGTTCTATAAGAAGGTGGGGTTTCAAATCGTCTAGTTTGGAATCATTGTTATTAAGAAAACTTGGTTCACTGGAATAGCTGCTATGATTTGAACTATCATCACCACTGTTATTCGAATCCTTTGAAAGGAATAAAGACCAATCTACATTTCTACTACTCGACATTGAATATGTTGTACTCTAATAACAAATGAAAGGCTACTCTTATAGATGGAAACCCCCAAGTACCCTCGGGGGTGGTCATTATGCCCCTACCTACTTACTTTATTATAAAAAAATATTAATCTTCATCGGACATCTCACAGTACGAATCTCACTTGGATCTGAATCTTACGTAACCATGTTGACCATATTCTACCCTTAGGCAACGTGTTTTCATCCGATTGTTCTTTTTGCGAAAATGGTTAAAAGCAAAATTCAACCCTTGTGGAGTGTCACAAGGCATTGACATAGCACGTTTTTTTGAGCGTTTAAGCCCTAATGACCTAAAGTTTTGTTTAAGTGTTGTAGCCTCCCTGACACACCAATCTTACTCCTCTCTCATTGTGTTATTGTATTATCGATTGAATCTGTTGTTCGAGTTATTTGAGTATTTAAAATCATCATCTAGTTCCCGTGTCCTACCCATTGTTTCGAATATGTCTTGTGGGGTAAAACATGTAATAGAACCAATATCAGTAAATTGGGTATACAATGACATGATAACTCGTTTTTTAATATGAATGCTAGTTGTTCGTCAATCATGTTATATACTACTCCTTGATTTGACAACAGCAACTTATATTGCACAACATTTAAATGCGCAAAATAAGAGTTTTTAGAATGACATGCTTGATTTGACAACACCATGCTGCATTATTTGACCGCTTTTATGACACTAACTTGTATTGCGCAATATATGAGCCATAGATGACACACCATGCTTGTCCGCTTTTTATGACACACTATGCTTGATGTAACAACACAATGTTGCATTATTTGTCCGCTTTTTGTGGCACTAACTTGTATTGCGCAACATTTAAATGCGCAATATATGAGCCATAGATGACACACTATGCTTGTCCGCTTTTTATGACACACTATGCTTGATGTGACAATACAATACTCCATTATTTGACCGCTTTTTATGACACTAACTTGTATTGCGTAATATTTAAATGCGCAATATATGAGTCATAGATGACACACTATGCTTGTCCGCTTTTTATGACACACTTTGCTTGATGTGACAACACAATACTCCATTATTTGACCGCTTTTTATGACGCTAACTTGTATAGCGCAACATTTAAATGCGTAATATATGAGCCATAGATGACACACTATGCTTGTCCGCTTTTTATGAAACACTATGCTTGATGTGACAACACAATACTACATTCCTTGTCCGCTTTTTATGACACTAACTTGTACTACGCAACATTTAAATGCGTAATATAGGAGCCATAGATGACACACTATGCTTGACCGCATTTTATGACACACTTTGCTTGATGTGACAACACAATGCTGCCTTATTTGTCCGCTTTTTATGACACACTATGCTTGATGTGACAACACAATGCTGTATTATTTGTCCGCTTTTTATGACACACTATGCTTGATGTGACAACACAATGCTGCATTATTTCAAATATCTTATCCTATTGCGCAACATTTTCATGCGCAATAGGGTTCCCACCTTTTTTAAATGTTCACTTTTACGCTCATATTTTGCCTATTTAATATGAATGTTGGATAAGGTATAAACTCATCCATTTCATAAGTTTAAGTCTTTTAAGTTCTTGAAAAAACTAAAACTTCAAAGAAAAAATGTCTTCTCCTTCTTCAACCGTTAAGGTTTCTCTATTTTGGGATGGAGATATACTTGATGACAATAATACCATTCGTTATAGTATCAAACCAAAAGCCCATGTAAAGTTTCCAACAACCTTAAATTACGAAACATTAGTCACTTACCTACACAAAAAAATGAACATTGATCCCACAGAGTATGAATTATCTGTAATTGGCAGATATCCACACAACGTTTCACAAGGCTTAGTGGTTTATGGTGTGTCGAATATCAATGACGATGACTCTTTGAGGGAGTATTTGAGGGCGCCTGAAGAATATAGGGATTTAGTCGCCATTTATGTTCTTGAAATGTATATAGAAAAGATACCTGAAGAAGTCCCTCAGGTCCAACCTACTCATGATAACACTTATGGGGACTTTAGTTCTTATGGACACATTTTGAGTGGTCAAGTCCCGCTGGAAACTCTAAGCCAACAATTTAATCAAACTCACACTGAAAATTGGAAAGTATCCGTTTTTAAATTATTATTTTGTGTAGTAGCACGTGTTTATTTTATTTATTGGTAAATATCCATTTTTGGTATCTTTGTAGGGGTTACACACCTGATATGAGTAATATTGGGCAAAACTCTCAGTTCGGTGGAGTTTAAAATTATTCACAAAACTCGCCAGTGGTACCAAATGATGATTTTGGGCAATCCACTCAGTTCGGTGGAGATGATCTTTCTCCAAACCATGTCAATATAGATCAATATCGGTAGGTTCGTCACCTTGATAATAAATAATCCATATATATTTGACGTTGGTATTTAAAATATGTTACTTTTCGTGTAGGAAGAGGCCTTTCTTAGATGGTGATGATTATCCAAATTATTGTGAGACACCATCAAGTGATAGCGAACTGAATAATGCAGAAGAAATCGATGATGATGATGAAGACGAAGACGAAGAGGTCGATGTTCAATCTGGTAGGCAGCAAGCAAATTCAATAGCATTGATGCAAAGTCCGCTGCCGCAAAACCCAACTCCCGAAAGCCCAATGCAATGACAATCTGACAATATTCCATATCTAGACAATCTTAAAGGTCGTGCTGATATCTTTGTCTTCACCAGAGAAGATGATCAATATCGTCAAAAAATGTGGAAAGAATCAGCTGATCTTATAAAAGATGATTGCTACCTTGAAAAATGGATGGTGATCGGATAAAAATGGCATTGCAAAGGTCAATCAAAATTTATTGTTACAAGGAAATTAGGGAGTATAGGCTTGATGATTCAACCAGAAAAATATGGAGACTAGTTTGTAGACGACAGTACAAGGCTGTGCGTAGATGCTTCGGGGAATTGAAAAGCCCGATGGTATGTGGGTTATCACAAAATTTCACAAACGTCACACTTGTGATATGAGAGAGAATCAAGCAGATCATTTTAATTTAGATATAAATATGATTGCTCAAGTGCTACATAAAGACGTTGCCGAAACCCCAAGGTAACCTATTCAACTTAGTTCATTATAATTCTTACATTAATTAAATTGTCATTGCTAAGTGTTGTTTGTTTAAACTTGTTCAGGATCCCCATCAAAGATTGCATTAGAAACGTTAAGATAGTACATTCAAAAACACTAAGCAAGAGAAAGGAATATCTTGGGCAGAGACGCATGTTTGAGATGATTTATGGAAATTCGGAGGGCTCTTTCAAGACGTTGCCGAGGTATATGGCAGCTCTACAAAAATTCAATGCTGAAACTGTTTTAGAGTGGAGGCTTCTGCCGGTAATATTTTCAACTATGTGTTTTGGGCATTCAAACCATCTATTGATGGTTTTGCTCACTGTCGGCAAGTCATATCCATATATGGCACGCATGTATATGGTGTATATGACATCAAGCTACTGATTGCAGGAGGAATGAATGCCAATGGGTCGATATTCCCTCTTGCTTTAGCAATTGCCGCTAACGAGAGCAACGACACATGCGGATGTTTTTGACATATTTGAGGCAATATATTATTAAGGATCGTATGGGCATATGAGTGCTATCTGATCGACATCAAGGCATAATGCACAACATGTCTACTTTGGAGGGGTGGCAGCCTCCTTTTGCTTACTATCGCTATTGTTTAAGGCACATTAAGGCTCATTTTCAAACGAAGTTTGGAAATGACACACTCAACAAATTGATGTGGGCGGCTGCAATGGAGCATCAACAAAAAAAATGGCTTGTGAGGATGGAGACGATCAAGGCAGTGAGTCTAGAAGCATATACTTGGTTGAAGAAAATCAAAGTTGAAAAATGGACGTTACATGCTGATGAAGGCAGGAGATGAGGGATTCTTACAACAAACAGCTCGGAGTCATTCAACGGTTTGTTAAAATCTGCTCGGGGACTACCCCTTACTGCAATGGTAAGAATGACTTTCATGCAAGTTGTGGAGTAGTTTGTGACAAGAACCAAGCAAGCCAGAGCCATATTAGCAGAGGGTGGGAGATGGATGCCAAAACCTTTAAAAATGATGGAGCATCACAGGCAAAAATATCAGCTACACAAGATGACCGAGTATAGCCTGATTGAATGTATGTATGAAGTCAAAACAAGTTATTACTAGGGTAGGGGAGGAAACATACATACCGTTTATGAGGGCACAAGAACGTGCAGTTGTGGTAAGTGGCAAACATACCACATGCTATGTTCTCATGCGTCAAATGTTTCGAGTCAATGGGAAAAACGGTATCAAGTTATGTGGCAGAGGAATACAATGTCAAAAGTTACTCTAAAGCATATGCCGTCTGCTTCTACCCACTTGGTGATCAAGCTTATTGGCCAAACGAGTCATTTTCAATGGTTGCTAGCAAGGAGTATATCCGTAAAATTCGGGTTAACGCACGAACTCCGATTCACAATCAAATGGATGTCAATGATAAGATATACTCTCGCAGATGCTCTACGTGTAAAGAGTTTGGCCATGATAAGAGTTTGTGTAGCCTACGAGGCTGTGGTGGTGCAAGTACGTCTTGTAGTAGAAGAGCCTCCCGTACTTGATGTATTGTTTTAAATATTTTGTTATTGTAAATAATGATGTATTATTTGGTTATTGCAATGAATTGTTTTGAACCTTTCGTATTGGATGAATTATATTTGAATATAATATTTTTATTTGTACATTTGGAAAAAAGTAATGCCTTGACTAAAAAATAAAACACTTAAAACAAAACCTTATAAAATAAAAGACTTAAACCTAAACATAACAAGATTCAAACAAACAAAACTTACTTCGGGGCACTTTACAACCCCTAACACGACGATCCAAACGTTTAGGTAAACCTGACGTAATGAGCCGATATTGTTGTCCGCAAAAAAAGATTATCAAGTTCTATATAAAATATTAATATTTCGAAGTTTTGAAACATGACTTATCTTGCATCAAAGTATTAAAAAAAATGTGAATTTGAGAGCTTTAAAATTGTGAGGAAACAAATACTACCCTTTTCACATTAAATTAGTGCAGTTTGGTCCTATTGCATACTAATTTAGTGCGCAAAGGTTAGTTCGATCACTTTTTTTTGGGGGTTATTTTGGTACCTTTAGCCACTTTTTGGTTAAGTTGCGGACTCCCCCGGAAGAGGGTAGCCCGTCTCTAACTTTTCGTTTTAATTTACTTTGTCTTTATTATAACTTTTCTTGTTGTTGTTGTTGTTGTTACTAGAATCATCATATTTTCGGAGGAGAGGAGTCTTTTTCTCTTTTTCCCCCCTTTTCATGCTGATTAAATGATAAAAAGAGCAGCTAACAATTTATAGGTGGTGCTTGGGTTCTAGTTGGCAGACCATGATTATGATTTATGCATATTGTTCCTTAAGTTTTTCTTTTTCTCTTCTCTGCATAAATGTTCAAAGTGATAGTATTTTGGATACAATTCACTATTAGAAATAGAGATTTTTTCCATCGATATTCGGTGGGAAATTTGTGCTATAAAACATGATTTTTTCACCTTATTCCCACCGAACCAGTTCACTGGAAAAACACATGGTGGAAGCAGGTTCCCATTGAAACGCTGGGATACTTCTTAATTTTTTTCTGTGTGAAAACACTAAAGTACTATTTAGGTTTTTCCCACTGATATTCAGTGGGAAATAGCCAGTGACCATTTTTCAGTGGACAAAAAGGATTTTTTTAGTAGTGATTACACACAATACACAAGATTATGATTCAAACACGACACGAGGCAAAATAACTATTGTCGTACCCCATTTTAACCGGGTTAATTTAGAGTACAACATTTTGGTGATTCCTATTTGTTTTATTTTAAGGAGTCGCCACCTAATTAATTTAACGGTGAATTAGGACACCTAATTTATTAACTAAGGTAAAGCTAACTAAACCTCCGTTAATAGTCTGCTTAATCAGTGTGATTCTAGGTAAGAGTTCTATATTATCCTAAAGGGAAGGGGTTAGGCATCCTTTAGAATCTGTTAACTATGGTTATCCGGCCAAACTTAGGTTAACTAATTAAGAGTAAATATAATGCTTAAAAAATGGTTCACAAATGTTGCTAAAGTTTTAAAAACGAAAATAATATTAGTGAAAATAAGATTTACAGAAAATATAATATAAAAGAAAACTTTGAATGCCATTTTTAAAATAAAACTTATAAATGTCGCTAAGACTTTAAATGAAAGTAATAATGATGTCATTTGAAATAATACTTGTAGAAAATATGATGTATTGCATAAAAAAAAGATTTTAAATACTATTTAAAATAAAACTTGGACATGCTAAGCCTTGAATGAAAATGTAGTAATGTTCTTGAAAATAAGACTTTCAAAAATATAACAACTCGCCTATAGCCTTTTAGCAAAATGTGAACTTTAGACAAAATTTGTATTATATCAATATGGTGATGTAGAAATACCTAGACTTATTTTTCTTTAAAATGTGATGAAAAAGGTATGAGTTTTCTTTCTTTTATATTAACTATACTTGGCTAAAAGACGCATAGTTAGGTAACTCTTGAAGAATTGTTTGTAAAGCATACTTGAACTCATATTTTGCAATATTAGTGACGTTTTTTTAAATTTTAAGATAGCAAGAACAAATCATGATTCTTTTAGCTCAAAAATATATAGTCATGCTATTTTGAAAATCAATTATTCTAATAAAAATAAATACTATAAATAATTTTAACATAAAAAGGGAATGAAACTTATAGAACTAATGTTAGTTTTTTTTTTTTATTAACTACCCATCATATTAAAACTAAACCACTAATTTTACTAGGATTCATTTAAGTTAAGAAATAAAATAAGATAAGGTGTTAGTCATACAAAGCAAATAAAAATGCACAACAACAATAATAAGGAAGAGAGAAAAGAAAAAAAACTAAATGGATCTGGCCCATTTTCCAGGCCCAACTGCTGCAAACTATTCATGCTATTGGGCTTTGACCCAATAAATTTTATATGCGCTGCTGCGGGTTGTTCCCGTCCATTGGGCTTTGGCCCAGAATTTTGTTTTCTATTTTTTGATGTGGACATAACTGATGGGGCAGACTCGATAAGAGAGTTTCGCTGGGCTTTAGCCCATCGTTGAATGCGGAAGAAGACGAGTTCCTCGGACTTGTATGCGAAGGTCATGCACAAAAACGAAAGGGAAAGGAATAGCATGTAATCAATGAGTAAGGTTAAATATGTAGAATATGAATTCAAAGAAGATCAGTAGACTATGCATATTTGGGTATATTTCGTATATATACACGATTCAGCCCCTATATACTCACGGCATAGAAAAATAAGGCAGCACTCAAGACATAGGCAGCGTCAACACAGATGGAGAGGATACTAAAAGCCGTAAATGATTCATATTCCTCAATTCGCATACCAAAACTACGTAATACTAAGGTGCTTATAAAATCAAATCAACCAAACCATGTGGAGCTTTAGATAAGTAGCAAACAATAACCGAGGGAAAAAAAAGTTTGAAACTGCCCAGATAGCAACAAAACTGGAAACAGACAGGAAATGCAAAACACCACATCCAAATAAAGCTGAACAGCCAGGGGGAGGGACATGATGTTTTATACGTTGTAGCTGAAAAACCAGTGCCTTTTGATTCAACTCTTATATGCACATATAAGTCTCAGTTTGAACCTAAAATAGCCATACTCTTCCGCTAATACACAGTAAAGACCACTAGAACCAGCAGAGATACTATCAAATTCCATACACAATATAGCATTAGTATGGAAACATGAGTACATCTGACAGCAGACATGACGACAGATTCAAAGGCTAATCCTGGACCATTTTCTATCATAAGAAACCATCTCAACAAACATTATCGGTATCTTTAAAGAGGAAAATATCACATATCACAAGTTTGTAGATACTCCTACTAATATATTGGTCAACCATGGATTAGATGAACACGCTTCAGATCAATTTTAGACAGTGTGCGAGATATGATCACTATTTCACTCGGCTAATGCACAGACCCAAACAAAAGAGACCGGCTGTTTATTCAATCCAAACAGTGATCATACTAGACCTCAAATCAAATGTACATGCAAGGTGACTGATATTCAGCCAGTGGGAAACTTAGAACAAGGTTAACAATGTATAAATTAACTAATGCAGTAACATATAAAAACTGTCATATATCTGGATCACATAAATTCTTAAAGCATGAATCTCAATCTAACAGAGCAAGCACTAACTAAACAGGGATGAAATCAGAACCAGGCGTACTAGAGACTGCCTTAAAGATATATCAAATGCTAAATTACCAACCAAACCATATAAAGAAATTTAAACAGAGTTGAACCTAGTAAGTAACATATATGAACATGCTTGAAAACTACTACTACTAAGCATAACTAAACAAAGATAGCAATTAACACACATAAATATATCCTAAACTAGCAATTAACATGGCTGCCTTCTAACACATAGAACAAGTTAATAAATGAACAAATCTAACATGTATGATTCTTAAATTAACTACATGATTGTTTGGCACGGACATACACTTACTAATTGTGCATATGCAACACAGCTCAAATCAAATACAATTCATAACAACCCAACACTTAACTACACATGATTTGGAAACTCTAACTATCATGTTCCACATAGCGAAGATCTGATTTTATTAAGCAGATAAAAGAGAGAACACAACTATATAATGATTTTGCCAGCCCACATATTAGGAAGGATCCACCATTGACCTTGGAGGATGATTACAAAGTCCTACAACATGCTGAAGATGGGATATAGATTAACAACAGCATTAAACATCATAGTTTAAAAATCAAATCTCTATATCCTTATCTATACCTCAATTGAATCTGAGTGTATAACCATATCGAGCTGCCACTAACCAACAAAGGCCAAGGTAAATGAGTTAAATAAACATGCAGCTTGTAAACTAATCTTAACATTGCCCATCATTTTAACACAATATTTTTTTTTGTGATACGGAAATAACATGTTTATATAACAAGGAACTAGATTAATGTTGGCTGACACTCAAACATATACGAATTTTAGATTCGACATACGCAAAGACTAATTAAACAGTACATACTTAAACTGACATTACACTAATCGAACTAAATCACACTAATCATGTGACACAGCCATTAGCCAACACATAAAAAAAAATTAAATGACGCTATATCAGATTAAACCAAAGCAGATTTCTATTGCGAAAACTAATAACAGGGTGAACCAATAATTAATTTACAAACTAATTTCACACAAATACATATAAATCCACGAACACCCTTAAAACTACTGAAAACTAAACAAAGGAGGAGGTTTTACCTTCTTCGGGTGCAGCGAAGTGAGGCCTCGAATCTCCGATCTACCTTGAAACACCACAAACTCTTGAGTTGGTATCACTCGGAATCGAAGCAGTAAAAAAAAGGAAAACGTTTTTATACTTTAATCGACATTAATCGATACTATGACTGCTAAAAAACAAAACTAATTCAGCGGCTGAAGAACCCAATATTTTGGGGATTTTTGCGACTGAAAAAGAAGATCTAGTTCTTGGGGAATTTCATCAATCCAAAAACTCTCCCTCAAATGGATGCAAGGACTGGTATTTATAGTTGCGAGTTAGGATTTCTTGTGACGAAGAGAGAGAGGAGCGAGGGGATAAGACGAAGTGGAAGGGAGCGGCGTGGGGGACCGAGGGAAGTGGGGAACAGAGGGAAGTGGGAGCGGCAGAGGCGTGGGAGAGAGAGAGAGATGAGGGGAGAAGAGAGAGAAGGGTGAAGGGATGTGCGGTGTGGCTGAGGGAAATGAAAGGGGAGAGGGAACCCTACCCGTTTTCATTCAATTAAGAAATGGGTCGGGTCCATTTTTGGGCTGGGTCGATTTTAAATGTGGGCTGGAGTGAAAAATGTTGGGCTGAGTATTAAAATGTGGGCTGGTAATAAAATGTGGACTGGTCTGAAAATTGGGTTGGGGTGAATTAAAATGTGGGCTGATTTTATGAATTGGTCCGAAAATTCTGCCTTATAAAGCAGAATTTTCGCGAAACCGTGCCTTGCGAATTTTTTTTCACTGAGCGAGGGTCCGAACCCTGAATCTCGGGATATTTTCAATTACTTTTTTAAGCGAAGGATAAAAATTAAATACCAGTAATTTGAGGGACAAAAATTAAAGGCCAGTGCCTTTGAAGCACAATCTGTGCAAAAAAATGAAAATTATTGGCCATAGCCCATAAGATTCACCAGTATTTGTTTTTTTGGGCCGTGAAGAAGTTGGGTTAGTTACACTTTTGGACCATTTGAGAAAGTTCGTTGTGCAACAAAGGCTCATTCCTAGGGCACTAGAGCCCAATTTCGCCGTAAGGCTCAGAATTTTCATGTAATAAGGACTTTGTTCCTCCTTTCGTATATATCCAGTTTTTCCATATTAGTCTATGTTTATGCAATTTAAAGTATTATTTGGTTTATATTAATCTCTACTCATGATATATGTTCTTAATTTACATGTATCAAATAATATTATTGTTTTCAAAATAATCATTAGGTAATATTTGGGAAGGTTTATCAGTGACTAGGTTCGGACTTTAGAAAACTTTCCTTAATTTGATAAGAAGGAGTAGGCGTATAACTGCTACATTAAGTTAAAGAACTGACTGGTTATTTTAGCATGTATTTCCTTCATATCAGATTATTTCAATCTACCAGACACTCTTGAATTGTATCGCAACAGACGCATAAGTATGCCTGTAAATTTTTTTATTAAACATATTTTGAATTGAAATTTCTTGGGTATAATAGTGAAAAAAAAAAAAAAACTGAAAAGGTCTATGTGCTTAAAAGACTTCCATATGATGAATTAGAAAACAAGAGCGACGTATATACTCTGCTTGGCTCAGCCTCAAATACTCAAAGCAACTTGGAATAACTTCTACTTCATGCGGGGAAAAAAGATGTAGTAGAAAACTAATTATTGTCTAGAGATAAGTGAGGGTTGTTTAGTTGGTAAAACATCTCCATCCGCGACCAATAGAACCAGGATTCGAGTAACGTTGGAGGGAAAGTGTGGAAATACTATAGATCCTCAAAAAATGTGGGATAACCGCCCCCCCCCCCCCCCCCCCCCCACTTTTTTTTTTGGAGATTTAGATTGTGGTTTATTACAAATACTAGACGGCCTATGCCCGTGCTGCGCACGGGCCCAACACTTTAGATTATAGTGCATCTATGTGTATGTAGTTGTCTTTGAATAGTGATTATATATATATATATATATATTATGTTCAAAACACGATTAATATAACATTGTAGTTTGTGCTCCGTATCTAAAATTTTATTATATTAATGTTTGCTACGAATACAAAATCAGCAAATTTATTAATATTTTTTAAAAGAGAATACTTGTTTGAAAGGAAACTATTTTCCTCTCTTTGAGATAAAACAATAACAATATTTAAGCATCAGTTGATACTTTCAATTTTAATTCGATTAATTTAAAGGTGTAGAATACTTATTATGTTTTATCAAATTTTGATTTGGATAATTCTAATTCAAATTATTAAATTAATTTTACATGTTTAAAACGAAACAAAGTAGAAATTGATTTTCTATTTAAACGAAGAAATACTATTTTTTAATTTTTGGTAAATATTCTCGGTTTAGCTCATTTTACTTGTCATGTTGTCTTTTGTATGATTTTTTAAGAAAATGTCGATTAGAATTATAATTTGACTAATTTACCTTATTCATTATTTGATCTCCATTTGATATATTTTTTTTTACGACATTAATCTCTTTTCACATTTATTAGAGTAAGAATAAAAATAAAAAAGTAATTAAATTCTATCTTATTTTAAAATATAAATATTTTAAGTATATTTATTTTAGTAAACATAACAAATAAATGACATGGCGGAATATCAAATACAACAGTTTAATATCTAGATTAGATCTCAGGCTAATATAAAAAAAGAAAGAAAATTGTATGGTTTGACTACTTAATCTTTTGAAGAAAAAGCAATTTCATTTGCTCCCACTAATGGATTGATACGCACGTGACAATGATTCCATCATTATTGACTTAATGAGATACTTTAGAAATTACATGAATATTGTTTGATTTTTTAATATAACATTGTAGTTTGTACTCCGTATCTAAAACTTTATTATATTAGTGTTTGCTACGAATACAAAGTCTGCACTTTTTTTTTTTACATTGTTTATTTTTTTAATATGGGATTCAACTTTTTTTTTTTTTTTTTTATATATATATATATTGCTTGATTTTGTCAATATGGGATACTATGTTCAAAACACAATTAATATAACATTGTAGTTTGTCCTCCGTATTTAAAACTTTATTATATTAGTGTTTGCTACGAATACGCACGTGGCAATGAATCCATCATTGTTGACTTAATGAGATACTTTGGAAATTACATGAATATTGTTTGATTTTTTAATATGGGGTGCACTTTTTTTTTTTGGACATTATTAATTTGCACTATTTTTATGCATATATATTATATATATCTATCTATATATATATATGCTACGAATACAAAGTCTGCACTTTTTTTTTTTTTACATTGTTTGTGTTTTTAATATGAGCTTCACTTTTTTTTTTATATTGCTTGATTTTGTTAATATGAGGTCCACAATTTTAAAGACGATTAATATAACATTGTGATTTGTACTCCGTATCTAAAACTTTATTATATTAGTGTTTACTACGAATACAAAGTCTGCACTTTTTTTTTTACATTATTTTTTTTTAATATGGGGTTCACTTTTTTTTTATATTGCTTGATTTTGTTAATATGGGATCCACTTTTTTTTTTTTACCGTGAGTTTAGAGATGGTGGGTTCCACTTTTTTTTATTTTTTATATTGCTTGATGTTGTTTAGTATGGGGTCCACCCTTTATGGGGTGCACTTTTTTTTTTGACATTATTAGTTTGTACTATTTTTATGCACATAATATATATACATATACTATGTTCAAAACACAATTAATATAACATTGTAATTTGTGCTCCGTATCTAAAACTTTATTATATTAGTTTTTGCTACGAATACAAAGTCTGCACTTTTTTTTTTTACATTGTTTGTTTTTTTAATATGAGCTTCACTTTTTTTTTTATATTGCTTGATTTTGTTAATATGAGGTCCACAATTTTTTTTATGGGGCTGTTTAATATGGGGCCCAAAATTTTGTTTTTTTAAAGGGCCCACGATGGCGACGAAATGTTGTTGGATTTTATTTTTTATGGGGCTGTTTAATATGGGGCCCAAATTTTTTTTTTTAAGGGCCCACGATGGCGACGAAATGTTGTTGGAACGGACGACGAAGAGTGAGTAACAACTCACTCTTCTAAATAATAGTAATTATATTAGCTACATGAGTTCTTTTTACAAGAAATTGGAAAAAGGTAACACATGAAATTTATTGAAGGAAACATACAACAATCTAAGAACACATAATTCGACCCAAGATTTTCCAATATTTGTTTCACTAGTTGATAGTGTAATCACATGTTAAGAATACAAACTCCACCATAAATATTCACAGTCCAAGATTGTACCTTAATGTAATTACAGAGATTTATCCAATGAACATCATAGAAGACTGCTTACGTCTTCATGGAATCCTCCATAGAAGTTCTTCTCACAAGGAAGAATAGAGTTTTCTATTTATTGGGACAAAAATGCAGAGAAGAAAAAAAAAATTAAGTCTTTTATTTTGTTGAAGGGATACAACTTTTAGGGACTTTTCCCTTTTCCCATTTTATTTCATAATATATATAAAATATTATATATATATATATATATATATATATATATATATATATATATATATATATATATATATATATATATATATATACTTATTTGGATATGGATATGGGTTTACCCACGTGGGTAACCCGAATCCACAATTTCCTAACATTTATAAATAGAATTATAGGGTCATGTCCTCCTTAGTCCTATTTGAATTGAAAGTGAACATACAATAACGTTCCTTCTTTTTCTCTTGATTTAATACATTCTCAAAACATAAAAGATTTAGAAAGCACCACTTTCGAATAAAGAAATGGCAAATAAAACAAAGAATGAATTCCACTAGCGTAGTGTACACCATTGAAGGATTCTCTTCCTCGACAATATAATAATCCTTGCTTTGATGTTTCTATTCTAATACTTGATTCAAGTAAAAAGTTATTGATACTTAATATATCCGCCTACACGATATTAACTCATCCTTTTTATAGAGAGTCCGTCATGTTAGCTTGCTACCGAGGCTTTGGAATATCGCCATGCATTGCACTACTACACGGCCTAGCGCACCACATAAACTACCGGAAAAAAAGCCCAAAATTCAATGGCATGGCCGTTAAAGTACCTCAGCTGGTGCACAAAAATGACCTTAAAATCTTACTTTATGCACCATAGGCACACTAAAGGGTAATAAGTTTGAATTATATTTCTTATACATACATATAATATCTTGAATACTTTTAGTAAAATTTCGCTATTGCTTTTATGCACCGTGGAATGACATTGAAAGGCAACAGAATTTTTGGCGTTATGTTTTAAATTGTAGTACTACTTGAGTAGCTAAAGAGGATTATCCCATCACTGACGGATTTTCGGTTATAAATAACTTTTGACCACAATGCTAAAATGGCCCTTATTGCTGCTTGTTAAACCTCTTTCACAAAAAAGATTGGCAAGTTGTGCAAAAGTTATTTATTTATGCTTTTCTGCAACATGACGTTGAGGACTCAAATTCCACTCAAAGCATTGATCGATTATTTGATCATCTAACTTTACAATGCTCTTTTATTCAATAATTGGCAGTCTTCTTTAATTCTCCGTTGAAAGTCCTCCTTTCTAAAATGCTTTTTGGTGACTCGCCCTTGGACGAATCACTTGCAAAATACCTTGAAATTGGAGTTTAGTTCCGTGAGAATTACACCCCAAACGTCTGATTATATGTTCTAAACACGATTAACACTTAACGCTTGAGGCTCACTCAATAGTTCCTATCAAAATCATGTGTCAAATTCCTTAATTAGCAATGTTGACCCTTAAATTCTTTAACAAATGAATGGTATATAAAAGTTCAGATATTCGGGCTATGGGAGGTGAGGTGGGGGTAAGGCGTATGGGATGGGTGGGAGGGTCAGGTATGGTGGTGGCGGAATCCGGGCTATGGGAGGTGAAGTGGTGCACGCAAGGTGTATTGGAGGGGCATGAGGAAACAATTAATATGTAATGTCATTTGTGAAATTTGTTTTTCATAGTTTCATTAAAGAAGATTATTTTCTCATTTTTAAGAAATTTATTTTTCATGAAATAAAATAATTTCAGAAACATTGAACTAACCAATCATAAGAAAAATTTAAAATATTTTCCGCAACCCCACAATTCTCAAATCGCAAAAGCGGCGACTAATCAATGTCCCTTTGTTTCTTTAATAAGCAACCAAATCGAAAAATTTAATGCATCTATATAGGGCCTAACCAACATATATAATTTCTTTATTTAGAAAGGATATGATTAGTAGGTAGAAGGTTAATAGGTAGTAGATGTTGTCTCGCTTTTTTTCCCCTTAATCTTAGTAGTAGTATTTTTCATGTAGTTTCTTATCCTTCGACTTATGTTACTATCGATTGTCTCTTGTTATTCACTTATTAGTGTTCTGTTTTGTTGTAGTAACTGTTCCTATTTCCTTTTTGGCCTGCTTTATCTTTTCTTTACCCTGAGTCGAGAGTCTATCGAAAACAACTTCTCTAACTCTCAATGTAAGGGTAACGTCTGCGTACACTCTACCCCTCCCAGACCTCACTTGTAGAATTATACTAGGTATGTTGTTGTTGATGTAATAGAGTCTATATAAGTTATAAAATTAAACATTAAAATATTTACGCATACATAAAAGTCCATTTTTTTTGTAGATAATTTAAATCACTTATCAAACTTTTTATGATGACAAATGTACACCATGCAGTTCATGTTGTTGTTATATATACATGTACTCTATGTGGTCGTTCAGGAAATATCTAACATTTTCTTCTCCTTCCTCCCTAGCTAGGTAGTTCCTTAATATATTTCTTATACTAGCTAGCTAGATCACCATCCTATAAATATATTGTTCCATTCGCCTATTATCAGATACCAATTCAATTATCACCATTCAATTCACATAGTAATACCTACCCAGGCACCAATTGAAGTGTACGTTAATATCAAGAAGGAAGAAAATGGGGAACGATTTGTTGGCTTTTCTAGTGATGGTGATTGTGCAATTAGGGTTTGCTGGAATGATAATAATAACAAAGTTAGTGATGGATGGTGGTATGAATCCTTTCGTTCAATCAGCATATAAGCCAATTTTTGCCACCATCTCCATTGCTCCCTTTGCTTTTTTCTTGGAGAGGTACACCTTCTTCCTACCTACAATTTTAAAATTTCCTTTTCTTTTTCTTAACTTTTTTATTATATATGAGGAATAACAAGAGGAAGCTGGAGAAAAAGTAAGAGTGAGAAACTAAAAGTGTATTGTCTAAATGTTTTCCTTTATCTCATTATTAATTACTATGTCGTAATTATTTGATTCAGCCTCGAAAGCTAGGTCCTATTTCTTATACCAGCATACACTATAGTTTTAGGAGGATAATTAATTACTACTAGTATATTTTTCCGAAGGATAATCAATTAATTAAATGAAACATTTTTCATTTCATTGCGGACCAAGATTTATAGTCAATTAAAATTCCCTTTTGAATCCTACATCGAAGTTTACATGGAGATGGTAGGACTTGGGAACTATTCCTCGGATTAATTTTGGCTCATTTGTAGATAGAAAAATATTTTATTTGACAAAACTGTATAAAGTATGCACTTTTGTCGAAATGCTACTATTGAAGTACGGAGAATAACAAAAAGCTTACCACTATTTAGTCAGTCAGTTATTCAGTTTGGAGAAATTGTTTCTTGGAAATGACTATAAAATTATTTAGTGGCCTGAAAAAGACAGCACGTCGCAGTTTTGTTATTTCTCTTTTGTCTGTTTTCTGGTTAATTAATTAGCAATACTTTTTTCTAGTGGCACTCTTTCTGTTTTTTTTTTTTTTTTCTGGTTATTTTCTGCGTTTGTTAGTTGTTACATACTTCTACCATTTACTGGATGCTTGTTTTTTAAGTTTCTGCTCCCAATTTATTTGGCTATTATTATTTTTGTCTATTACCAAAAAAACTGATATATTTTTATTTAGAAATTAAATAATCCTACATTATCATTTGGTACTAGCAAGATTATTTTAATTCTGTTGGATTCAAAGCAAATTGTTTGGTGCAATCTAGTTTAGCAGTTTACTTGTATTTAATTTATTCATACGGATTTTTTTTAAAAATTTCTTAAACATCTGATCGATTGACTATGCCAAACATATTGGAAGCACGAATGATGATTTTTCGTTTCTTGGCAAACGAAATTGACGTCTGTTCCTTATTTGTCCTGCCAATTAATGGAGATAGCACAATCTTTTATCATTGTCTCTTGATTCAGCTTTTTTCTTTTCTTGTATTTCTTTTATTTCCTTATCTTGACAGGAAATCCAGACCCAAGTTGACACGCTCTATTCTTTTCCAGATATTTTTGTGTTCTGTTTTCGGGTAAGCATTTTCTTTTCTGTTGAACCTAGTTATATGAGGCCCGTGCCCAAGGTATAAAAGTAGTACAAGTTTAACTAAAGATGCATAATCTGTATCATATTTTCCTATCGCATAATTAATACCATAATCCAGTGGCACATTAAATATTTGCTGTTGATAAGTCTTCATTATTATTAAAGTTTCTCAGTCACCTAATTAAATAATTTTTAAACAACAAATTATTTATGAGGAAGGAAGTTTGGTAGAAGAATTATCAAATACCATAGGAACGCGAGCGACTCGACATTCTGTGAAGTAACATGATTTAAATTATGTAAAATAAATATAACTCAGTGAATATCGCAAATTTGAAAAAATTGACATTTTTATGAATTTGTGAGCATATAATTTCTGTATTTATAGATAGAAATATGTTTTTTGGTATTTATTAAGTTTTAATTTCACTCATCATATTTCATGTAACGGGATAGTTAAATGTGGTGATTTAAGCTTAGTTTTAGACGAAATTAAGCAAAAAAATAATAATTAAATTTATTAAATGAACCTCAAGAATCAATTTTAGTTCTTCATATATAATTTTTGCTTAAACATATTCATACTTAATTCAAATTGCAATTATAGTATTTTGGGTATGAATTTTTATATCAAATTTTAATTTAACATTTTTAAATTGATCTAATTCAATTTAGCTTCAAAGTTTAGTCAAATTAACTCTCGAAAAACTAAAAGTGCTACATAATTTGAAATCAAGGCCAAAAATGATTAGTAAGATCTAATAAAATGCTCTAGTTGGAAACGAAAATATGGCTCCAAAGTTGCTTAAAATTTGCCAAAATGTATTGACAAATAATATAAAGGGTAAATCTAATGGTCGACTCGGTCCATATTAGATTGGGCACATCCCTTAAGAAATCACTTATCCTTAGAAAGTAAGAAGCATTTTACTAAATCACCTTAATTAAAGAATGCCAATTTAATATGAATTTTTTGTTGTGTAAAAATTCACTTATCTAAATAATGATAAATTTGATATATTATAACTATTAATATCTTCTTAATTATATAAAAAATATTTATTTGGATTAAATATAAAAGCTATGAACAGGAGAAAGTAAGGGGAAAAAAGTTCACAGAAAGTACTATAAATATCAATATACACCAATTACACATAGTAATGGACAAGAAAAAATGAGTGAAAAATGAGAATATGCCAAGAAGAGAAAAAAAAAATCCACTTGTCACAACATTAGAGGATCAAATTCTTTGTGAGGACTATAAAAAACTTGGATCCTAACTTATATAGTATAGTAATGTGAGTAATATTTTTACACGGCAAGAAAAAGAAAAGCTCAAAGCCTATTTTGAGGCAGAGAACCAAAGAGATCTGAAAAGGAAAGAGGTCCACAATAGCAAAATGTGGAAATCACATATGCACACAAACAGAGACGTGCTGATGTGGCCGAGCCTGTGCAGAAACATCAAAATTACTTTCGAATAAGCACACAACACAAGCAAGCATGTTGACGCCCAGCTGTGTGCTTATTCACATTTTTTAGATAGTAAAACATAGTAGTAGTATACAATTGCACTCCACTAACAGTTTTCTTTACTATAAAGGACTGAATAAATCTGTTTGCTGTGCTCTTTTGGTTTTGCTCTGTTTGTTCTCATTAGATGAATACATTACATAAGTTACATAATGGGAAAGTGAGAAGCGCATTATAGTGTGATTTTATATTTTAGTCAAAGGCAAGTTTATTTATTCAACTCAAATATGGGAAATTAAAATTATATATTTTCTGAAAATGTATTGTGGTCTCTTCAATTATCAAATTTACTAAGGACCGTCTATACCTAAAATGTAATATCTCGTGCAAACTGTATGCCATCATTCTTCCATGGATAATCTAGAACTAGTACATGCCGGTCATTTTTCAGTTCTGTAATTAAAAAATAGTTACTATCAAGGAATTTCAAATTTTACAAGTGAAATTGGAGTTGAAAAATGAATGTTTGGGAATTTTACCCTTCTCATCCTTTAATTAACAAATGGCCTGTTGACCTGTACGATGCATGTTATCTAACTAAATGAGTATTTTAGTTAGGAGGCAAGCGGCTTAAATAAAGCGATTTGAAAATGAGAGACCAATCATCGACTATATTTGGGATTGAGCTGTATTGTTATTGTAATTATACTTCTTATTATAACTTGTTCTTACATTTTATTTTACCATGAAATATGCAGGATAACAGCAAACCAATATACATATTTCATTGGATTAAATAATTCAACTCCAACAGTTGCTTCCGCCATTGATAATCTAATCCCAGCTTTCACGTTTATCATAGCCGTACCCTTGGGGTAATTAATTTATTTACAATTCAAAAGTAAATAAGTATCAAATTGGAATATTATATATAATAAACTTTAATTCTGTGGCTGCAGGGTTGAAAAATTGGGGTTGAGAAGTATAGCAGGACAAGCCAAGTTTTGGGGGACAATAGTATGCGTTGGAGGGGCAATGTTATTGTCATTATATCATGGCAAAGTGGTTATTGGTCAATTAGGATATCACTGGAAATATGCAGAAAGTACAGGTAAAGATGTCAATGCAGCCCATGGCAACTTCTTTTTAGGACCTTTTCTACTAATAATGGCCAGTCTCACTTATGCCATTTGGTTAATCATTCAGGTAATACTACTCCCCTTGTCTTTTTTTTCACTTTTAGTACAGATTTAAGTTTATTTCTCAACCCAAAGTTTACAAATATCGTGGCTATCTCAGACATTTTAAGAAATTGTTCAGGACTAAATTTGCAAGTTTCTCATGTTTTGATTGGTCAGAATTTCTGAAAAATATTTTGGGAATAATTTTTTTTCTAGCTCTTACCTTCGGATTTTGTTGTTTTTGGGTTAATTAGGGAAGGGTAAGCGAGAAGTATGCAGCTCCATATACATGCATAACGTTGATGTGCTTAATGGCAAGTGTAGAGAGCGTCATCATTGGCATTTGCGTCGTCCCTAAAGTTTCTGAATGGGCTTTAAACCCTATCAGAGTTATCTCAGTTATCTATAATGTACGACTCTTTCGCTTCTTTTCTCCTCTCTATCTTATAATAAAAATAAAAGAAATCCTATTAATTTGCTTATGATGTTGACAACAGGGAGTTGTGTGTACGTCATTTGCATATTTCCTGAGCTCGTGGTGCATTGAAAAAAAAGGTCCTTTATATGTGGCGATGTTCAATCCTTTGCTGTTAGTTATTTCCGCATTTCTCAGTTGGACTTTGCTTCGTGAGAAATTATACCTTGGCGTGTAAGCATAGACAAGTAATTTATTTTCATATTGCAAGCTAATTATAATTTCCTAGTAAAACATTTTGCATTTCTTTGACCATTTTAAGGAGATAATTTATTTATTGGGAATGTTGAAATATCAGAGTTGTAGGGTCAATTATAGTAGTGGCTGGGCTATACGGTTTTTTGTGGGGCAAAAAGATGGAGACAAGTGAACCAGAAATTGAGGATGAAGTAACTAAAGGGAAGAACCAGTCCAGTAAATCAGTTGATTTGGAATTGCAATTACCTAACTCTAATGGTCATCATATAGAGTCGAAGCAGATATCATCAGAAGCCAAAGCTGAACCATGATGGGCCAAAAATGAATTGGAGTACTTTTTGTAATAAATATGAAATTAATCTCTTTGTATTTGAGCATAAGGTTATTTGTTAGACAATATATAAAAACCATTTCCCATTCAGATCATATGGAGCATGAGAAAAATACACACTCATCGGAACTTACATGTAGCGGTGTATTCATTAATTTTTGCTGGATCTGGAAACATTTTCCGGTGCCGAATCTGGAAAATAGTGTTTCTTTATGAGTGTATTCAATAATTTTTAGCATACAATCCAGTGTATTCATTAACTTTTTAGCATACAATTCAGTGTTTGGGGTGTATTTTATTTCTTGTATTTTGTATTTGAGTGTATCTGTTAAATTTTGTGCAAAATTGTGTTTGGGGTGTACTTTATTTTTTGTATTTAGTATTTGAGTGTATCCGTTAAATTTTGTGCAAAATTGTGTTTGGGGTGTACTTTATTTCTTGTATTTTGAAGGATATTTTTTTGTATACAACCGATTTCAAATATAATAAAGTGAATACAGTGTAAAAGTAGCTACAAATGAATACAATTGAGTTGAATAATACAACTTAGTTGAATACATTTAACTTGAATACATCGAAATCTGAATTGAATACAACGAAATCTGACTCAACCGAATTTTGAATACAATTTGATTTTTGAATACAATCCACTGTAGCAATCTACTGTAACGCGCGATTGTACCTATGAAATGTAATTAGCTAAAATATAGCTATGCCCATTGCTCAATTTAAAACCCCTAAATGTTAGTCATTTATGTAAAGTTGACTTCTTTTTTTCCCTTTTCTGGAACGGACATTTTATATATGGAGTATTTAATTGCTTCCCTCATGTTATTAAAATGTATGGAGTATTTAGAGCCCGTTTGGATTGGCTTATAAGTTAGCTTATAAGCTGTTTTCAGCTTTTTTGAGTGTTTGGCTGGCCAGCTTAAAGTCATTTTATGCTTAAAATAAGCTCAAAAAAATAATTGGACCCATTTGACTTAGTTTATCTAAAGCAGACCAAAAAAAATAAGTTGGACTACCTCAACTTATTTTTTTCAGCTTATAAGCTGCAAACAGCTTTAAGCTGTAAGCCAATCCAAACGGGCTCTTAATTGCTTCCCTCATGTTATTGGCTTTAAGTAGTTTCCTTTTTAGTCCTTTAATTTAACATTGGAAAAGCCACATTATGAGAGATATCCCTTTACTCAAGGGAAATAATAGACGTGAGTGATTTGAAATGTCAATTTTGTTATGCTTTTCAATGATGCTTTAGATTTTTTCGCTACAATATATATAGGTCGCTGCAAGGTTCTTTTCTCCATAACATAATTCTCCACTTTACATGAAAGAGACAAGATAATTTCCATAATAAACAATTTGAAAAACTTAAAAAGGAGAGAGTTTGACCAACTTTACTATTGTGGACCATATATCATAAAATAATGTCTTACAACTAATGTTTGCATAATGGAGAAAAGCATAATGTTATGAAAAAAAACTTGCACAATCTGTTCATATTAAATTATATAAATTTATTATACTTAATTAAATGATTGGAGTTTGATGGAGCATTTGGAATATGAGTTCAATTCATGAACCTAAATTTTTTTATATTATTTGTAAATTTAGATATCAAGCAATATTAAATTCTGTATTCATAATATCAAAAGTACAGAGAGTATGTTCAAGTTGCACCCAATCAAATTTAAATTCTGATCAGCCTTTGTAAGTTCAAGTTCATAGATTTGGTTTAAACACCGAGAGCGAATAAATTTTAGGGCTTTTAAAACATTTGGCCCCTCAGCCAAATTATAACCGCTAGTCAAATATGTAAAACATACACAATAATTATGTATAGTATATATTATATAAAAAAAAATATGTACTAACTATTATTTTGGTGGACGACTACAAGTGAAAAATTCCCTAATTTATTTTGGTTATCAAACTATGGCTAAGCTGGCATCACCCACCCTGTTGGACATCTCGAGCAAATTTTTTCACGGATTGTCTTACATACGGTCTGTTTTTTAATTTTTGGCCCTCATATCGGTGGTCTTTAATTTTTTCTCTATATATTTTGCTAAGCATAAGTTATGTGATATTTTTATATTCGAAAATTGATTTTTTTTCTTCGCTCGACACAAGTTATGTAGAAATTAAGTTATGTGGCATAAGTATTGTAGTAATTTTCAGGTAATGTTGAGTATTGAAAGTTTTGTCTTTTCCGACGTAACTTATATGAATGTGATGATACATATGCCGAAGCTAAATGCTAACTATGCCGAGCGAAATCTAAACTTATGCCTTTTTCTAGATTATGTTGAAAGTTGAGGATGTTATGATACATATGCTGAAGCTAAACGCTTACTATACTAAATTTAATTTATGTCACGTTAAAAATGTTGAAGGAAAAAAATTAAAGTCCACAAATTTTTGGGACAAAATTTAAAGACTACCTCCGTATAGGGCCATATATGCCAATGACTCCACCTCGGTCAGCTTATTGATGGGCTGTCTACGCTCCCTGTCCTTTTTTTTTGGCGTGGACCTTCTTTTGGGGGTGGTCTTTAATATTTGTCCTTCAAATTGGCGGTCTTTCATTTTTATCTTTCAAATTGGTGGTCTTTAAGTTTTTCTCTTCACCTAATACTTCGAGGGTGTGGGTTCGAACTCCAGCTCAATTAAAAAAATAATCACAAAGCAGAATTTCGCAAATGCAAATAGGCAAAATTTGCAAAACTGTACATATAAGACAGAATTTAAGCCTTAAAGAGAAAAATTAAAGACTACTAATTTGAGGGACAAAAGACCACCCCAGCGAAGGACAATCCTGCAAATTGCCCCTGCCTGTCAGTCCTATAGGCCCATATAAGAAAACTAGTTGGGCTAACCTAACATATCCAACTAATGCCCAATTGATTCATGACAAACTCGTAGAAGGAACCCAAAATTGTGAGGACCCAACTCCACAACATTACTAAAAGTCAAACCCAGAAATAGATGTTTTTGTCAACGTTTTAAGTAATTGCACGGATTGTACTTCAAATGGCTTGGTCTTTAATTTTAGGCCAAATCCATCAGAGACACCTGTGATCGTCCACTTCTTTCATTTGAGCAACTAAAGTGCCCCTTGTTCCACAGGTGTCTGTCGATGGGTTTTAATAGGTTGGTCTTTAATTTCCCCCCCCTTCGTAATCGAACTTATGCCTATAGGGGCATTAGTTCTTTAAGAGTGTTGTCATGACTTGTGGATATTATGATGCACAACTTATGCCTTTATAGACATAAGTTCAATTTTGAATGACAAAAATTAAAGACCAGCACAAAATAGGGAAATGACCCCGTTTTTTGGATTGAAATGAATTGGGTCAAAATGGACTTAGCTACTAAATGGGGAAAGTCAAATTTATGTCTATAGGGACATAAATTATGTGCATTTATTTGCCATATGAGCACTATTATGCATGTAGGCTTGAAGAATGATCAGTTGAACATCGTTCATCGAAAAATTAAACTGTATATATAGAAAACTTATACTGCATATATAGGTTAAGAATTATACTCCCTGCGTTTCAATTTATGTGGCTCTTTTTGCTTCTCCAGAGTCAATTTAATTAAATTTTGAAGCTAAATTGAATCAGATCAACTCAATATTTCAAAATTAAAATTTATATATTCAAATCTATATGGTGAAAAAAAAATGTTTGTCAAAATTTTCATTGTCTGAATCTCAAATGAGAATTGTCACATAATTGGAGATCGAATTTTTTTTCTGCACAAACTATTATAAAAAATATCACATAAACCAAGACAGAAAATACTTCTTTCTATAAACATATTGATATATATTGAATATTTTTATAAGAAACTCTGATTTCGCCACTTGTGCACTGTATACCGACATTAATTAAAAGGCATCAAAATTATTGGCGTCGTGTTTTAACTTGTAGAACTACTTGAGTACCTAAAGAGAATTATCGCATCACCCACTGATTTTCAGTTATAAAAGTCTCTTGAGCAGAATGCTAAGATGGCCCTCATAATTGCTGCTTGTTAAATCTCTTTAACAAAAAGATTGGCAAGTTGGGCAAAAGTAGTACTTATTTATGCTTTTTTGCGACGTTGGGGACTCAAATTCCACTCAAAGAATTGACTCAAATTCCACTCGAAGAATTGATCAATTATTTGATCATCTAACTTTACAATGGTTTTTTATTCGATAATTGTCTAAAAAGCTTTATTCTATTGGAACAAAATTTCATTGATAAAATTATTTACTTACCAAGAATTATCGATAACTTGTCTGTCATGCGCGGTCCATGATCATATTATTTCCAATCACATATATATATATATATATATGTGTGTGTGTTACCAAATAAACAGATACTATATGATTTAGGGTCTAAATTAATCTTTTATTGATAATTGCAAACAATTTCTTTATATCAAATTTAATTCATCATAAATTAGAAGTTGAATATTACTGTATTTACATAAATAATAATAAAAAAGCCATACTTTGATTTGTAAGGCGACTTAGACCAATTTGACCATTCCTTAAACAAACTAATTTTTATTTGAAGCATAACTTTTATGATAGCAAAAAACATACAATTATTGTATATGCATACATTTGGTCGATGGAAGTTTAACTATCTTCCATTTGACCCCGGCCCCATTTTTCCAATAAAGTTTCTTGTATATTGCGGGATAACCTTAATGATCGATGAGTATAAAATTCTCAAAATCGATCACGATTTGAAGTACCTTCTAACAGACGTATATCTAAAATTTAAATTCTATGGTTCAATTTTAATATATACCAGCTTTGAACTCATTATATTTTAAAAATTATAAGGTCATATCTACTATTTATTACTATAATTTTAATAAATTTTTATACATAAATTTATGTTCCGTGTGGAAAGTTATAACACATACCTAGAATGCTACATACGCCACTGCCTCCTAACAATCTTATCCGTCGATCATGTTATTATGAACAAAGTGACTTCGTTAACTTTATCATAACTAAATTCATCCATGATCACGATTACCAAAATAACCAAATGATACATATCGATCAAGTATGAATACATAACATGTAAACTATATGCAATGATCTAAACATGCCTATTTCAGCGGGTCTAAACTAAGTAGGTGCTTGGCCATGAAAATAAAATATTTTTCACTTTATTTGGTATTTTGGAGTTGGAATTGAAGGAGTTGTATTTAGTTATAGTTTTTACAAAAATATTTGGTTGTTTGAATATGTTGAAAGTGAAAAAAGTAAGGGAAAAAAAGCGAAAAATAGGTTTTGGTTATTTTTCAAATTTTAAATACAACTTTAAGTTATGTTTGAAATTTTTATGGCAAACACTAAAAAGTGAAAAAAAATATTCCGAAAAAAAGTGAATAATTCTCATGGACAAAAGGGCCCTAAAACAAGTTAAAAGAACGTCATTTTAGAATAACTTCAATTAAAACATCCCAAAAAAAATACTGAAAATATTTTTTTGTGTCAAAAGAACTTTCAGAAAGTTGTAAGTCCTGCTAAGATTAAGATATAATATCTTCAATTTTAGACAGACAATAGATCATTCTCAGCTCTTTTCTTTATATTTAAAAGTCAGAAAACTCAATTAATGTTTATGTGCTTTAATTTCGAAAAGAAAAATCATGACTAAATTTCACAATCAGTGGTAGGGTTGGCGACCCCACAATTCAAAAGTTGCAAAAGTGTGCGGCGCCTAATCAGTCATTGTTTCTTTAACTAGTATCGGAATCCGCACGATGCGCGACGATAATAAATTCAACTGTCTACGCATGTTTCATATCACTCTGTCGGACTAAACTGATGTCTTTTTTTTTTTTTAGTATTTTTTTAATAATGTACTTCTTTATATAGCTTGGTCTTTATAGGAAATATACCACCTTTACAATCATTGGAAAAAGATTATGGAATATAAGATCGTGAATTAACATATAATATGAAGTTATCGAAAAGATTCAAATTGCAACAGCCATGCTTGTTAAATTGTCAGCAACCAGCCTCATTTCCTTTATTCTATGTGTGCTAAAATCTGCATTACCAACTTCTAGCAACACTAACTTGCAAGTGTCTATTAGTATTGGGTTAAGTATGGTATTGATAACGTCCAAATTCACTCCTCAAAGAGAAAGTATACACGGTCGTATGCAATATAATTTACCCAACTATTGATGAGTCGTGAAATTACGCGATATTCGACGCTAATTCCTTAAGCTTTTGTGACTCCTTAAGCACTTTTGTTGTTACTTTTTGTGTTTTTATGTTGTTTTATAGGAAAAGATGCCCGGAGAGCATAAAAGAGCAAAATGGATTAAAATAGACCAAAATGGAACAAAATAGAGCAAAACAAGCCAAGTAGCTGAAATGAGTGATCGGAAGAAACCAAGTGAAAAGAAAGTCAAAAAGAGGTCAAACTGGACATTTTTGCAAAACTGTCAAAACTGGACAGTTTTGCAAAAACGGGACAGATTTGCAAAACTGTCAAAAGTTGACAGTTTTGCAAAAACGGGCAGAATTGCAAAAATAGAAATATGGGGGCAGATTTTGACATTTTTTGGACTTGAAAAAATTGGAGGAGCTACAAAAGAGAAGCTAGGGCAAAACATTTTTATCTTTTGCCATTTTGCAAGCTTGGAGGCTAGGGTTCATCTACACCACACTTTGGGGTTGAAGATTTGAAGATTTGGTTGAGCATTTCTTAAACCTTTAATTCATTTCTTCAATCTCTTGCTTTGTATTGTATATCTAAGTGTGTAGTTTTCATTTCTATACTTGAACCTTGTTTATGGAAGTATTCTAGGATTAAAGTTTGGATTGAAACTCTTGTTTTGCTTATGTATTGAATGATTTTTATTCCTAATGAAGTGGGTTATTGTTGATTTAATTAATCTCGTTCTTGAATGTTTCCAAAGGGATTAGCTAACCCTAGGACTCACCCATTTACTTAGATTGAGCTCGGAAGAGGAAATCTAGGTTGGGAAAGATTAATTAACAAGAATTTGGGTCATTAAACTCATCTAATAACTTGAGCTCGGAAGAGGATAGTTACTTGAGGTTAAATTGATTGTACCTAACATCACACTCTAAGGCTTGGAAAAGCTTAGAGTGAAATTCATTGATTTGGTTGGAAGACTTTCAATGAGATTTTAGAAATCATTATCTATTGACATAAACCCGTTCTTAGTTGTAAAATCGTGAAATACATTGGATCGTTACTTGAGTGTAATCTCCTATTATCCATGCTTGTGGCCATTGATCATTTTACTTGCTTTCTAGGTTAGTTCACATTTTTGCGTTAGTTATAATTTTCTCAAACAAAAACCAAAATACCATTTATCGTTTGGCTTTAGCTTAATTAGTGAAAATTCCTTACTTTCTTAATCGCCTAGCATATTGTTCCCTGTGGGATCGACCCCGACTCATAGTTGGGTAAATATATTGCATACGACCGTGTACACTTTCTCCTTGAGGAGTGTATTTTGGACGTTATCAACTATGAGTCAGGATCGATCACACAGGAAACAATATGCTAGGCGATTTAAACAAGTAAGGAATTATCACTTTCTACGCTAAGCCAAACACCTAATAATAATTTATTTTTTTGATAAAATTATAACTAATGCAAAAATATAAACTAATCTAAAAAGCGAATAAAATGATCAATGGCCACAAGATTGAATACAAGGAACTCTTAAGTAACGATCCAATATATTTTATGATTTTACAACTACGAGCGGGTTTACGTTAACAAATAATGGTTTCTAAAATGTCATTGAAAGTCTTCCAACCAAATCAATGAATTTCACTCTAAGCTTTTCCAAGCCTTAGAGTGTGATATCAAGCACAACCAATTGAATCTCAAGTAACTTTCCTATTCCTAGCTCAAGTTATTAGATGGGTTTAATGACCCAAATTCTTGTTAATTAATCTTTCCCAACCTAGATTTCCTCTTCCGAGCTCAATCAAAGTAAATGAGCGAGTCTTAGGGTTAGCTAATCCCTTAAGAAACATTAAAGAACAAGATTAATTAAATCGACAAAGACCCACTTCAAAGCAATAAAAATCATTCAATACATAAGCAAAACAAGAGTTTCATCCAACACTTTAATCATAGAATATTTCCATAAACAAGATTCAAGTGAAGAAAATAAATATTACACACTTAGATACACAATACAAAGCAAGGAATTGAAGAAATGAATCAAAGGTTTAAGAAATGCTCAACCAAATCTTCAAATCTTCAACCCCGAAGTGTGGTGTAGGAACCTAGTCTCCAAAACTTGTATGAAATGGCCAAAGATAAGTTTTACAAACCCTAGCATTCTATTTATAGAAGTGCCAAAACGGGAACAAAATCTGGACAAAAATACTCTGCGTGCACAACATGCGAATCGCACTTGGTGTCGCATGTGCAACCTGCAAGTCGCAGGTTGCACCAAATCTTCGCAGGTACTGCATCTTCAATCAGCTGTGGTGCAGCATCTGCGGCATAAGATGCGACTCGCATGTACCACATGCGACTCGCATGTGATGCTCGCATGTGTTGCACCACTGTCTTGCTTTTCTTTTGCTATCTCTGTCAATAGATCTATAAAATATTTTTATTAGCTTGTCAATTGATTTAATATCCTTGTTAGTAACTCACATTTTACAATATATTTTTTTACCCTTGAATTACTTTTTATTTTTATTTTTAAAATCTTATTCTTTTATTCACATTCCTCAGTTATCTAAATTTACGAATAATATCTTTGTCAATTACTAATTTTTAAAAAAAATATTTTTCTTACCTTAAAATATATATTATTTTAATTTTTAGAATCTTATTTTTTTTATTCACATTCCTCAGTTGTTTAAATTTATGAATAATATTTCTGCATATTTTTATTTATTTTATATTATTTTTAAAATTACTTAAAATGTAAATATCAACACTTTAGCATTATCTCAATTTTTGTACGTTATATTCTTCTGTGAAATTATAATTCGTTTTCCTATTTTACACATTAAACAAAGGTTAGAGATAATAAATATGCACATACATACGTGAAGAATTTAACCATACCTTTCCATCTTGTAAACATATTTTAAGCAAAAAAAATTCTGCATGAGTATTCACTGCATCTTGATAACATTCATCCCGATGGTGACATGAATTTTTCCTGTCATCTTTTACACATAATATTCTATACTCAACTTAGAACAGTACTACAAACAGATAAAATTAAGACAATTGGGACAGAGGGATTATAAATTTAAGTAATAAAGCAATAATAACCAAAGCACAAAAAAAGATTTTTTTTAAAAAAAAAAAAAAAAGAAAGAAGAAGAACAACCCACCTTATATATCAAACCATCATTTTGTAAAATGCTTCTTAAAGAACTTGTACAATGCTTCCACTTCTGGTTCATTGTTTGTGTTTTTAAGATGCAATAAACGTCCTTTATCCGTGAATATAAGATGTGTCCAGTGCAGTCTGAGAGAATTGGGGAAGTGGGAGTATAGTTGGTGGTTTCTACTTGACAGTTTCAGTATCAATGACAGTTTTTAGTTTTTTCATTTATTTATTTCCAGATTATCTGTTTCTTTATAAAAATTGCAAACGTGGGTTTTTCTTCTTATTATTATTGTATTATTATTTGTTTACAAAATTGCATTTTTAATATTTTAAAATAGAAATTTTGTGGTGATGACACTTGTCATCCTATTTTACACATAATATTCTATACTCAACTTAGAACAGTACCACAAACAGATAAAATTAAGACAATTGGGAAAGAGGGATTATAAAATTAAGTAATAAAGCAATAATAACCAAAGCACAAAAGAAGATTTTTTTTTTTTAAAAAAAAGAACGACCCACTTTATATATCAAACCATCATTTTGTAAGATGCTTCTTAAAGAACTTGTACAATGCTTCCACTTCTGGTTCATTGTTTGTGTTTTTAAGATGCAATTAAAGTCCTTTATCCGTGAATATAAGATGTGTCTAGTGCAGTTGAGAGAATTGGGGAAGTGGGAGTATAGTTGGTGGTTTCTACTTGACAGTTTTAGTATCAGTGGCAGTTTTTAGTTTTTTCATTTACTTATTTCCAGATTATTTGTTTCTTTAAAAAAACTGCAAACGTGGGTTTTTTTTCTTATTATTATTTGTTTACAAAATTGCATTTTTAATATTTTAAAATAGAAATTTTGTGGTGATGACACTTGTCATCCTATCATGCTTTGCCTCTCCAGTTATATATAGATAGATAAGTGACCAAATCAGGAAAAAAATAATGCACCTATATGTGGGGCCTAAAAGCTAGCCGAAAGCAAAAATTTATTATCTGTCGTAGTTACTAAAAATAATTATTTCAAACTATTTATTGTTTTAGAATTTTAAGGCACAATTAATAATTTCTCTTTCATTTTATTCTTAGTAGAAATTTTGTCATTAATGGAGATGACACATAAATAGAATAAACGTTTAATGGAGAGAAATTATAACTCAAACATAAATAATTTTTCTTATGAGGTGCGTAAAATAAAAAAGCGACATATAATTTGAGATGAAGGGAGTATAAAAGAAAACCGCAATTGTTTGAACGTGACATCGGTTCTAATACTCCCATTGTCCAAAATAAGTGTCATCTTAGCAAAAACAATTTGTCCTCAAATAAGTGTCACTTTAGAAACTCAAGACAAAAATTGGCATGTACTTTCAATTATGCTATTACTTTGCACTGTTCTTCTCGACTTTCAAAATTTAGGTGCAAAGTTGCAGCTTGCTTATTTCTGTTGATGGAAGACTTTACAAATGCTTTGCTGCAAAATAGCCTAATTAAAACAAATGATCTCTTTGGGTTTTGACCAATCTTTTCGCTTGGCATAACACATTTTCTTTCTAGAACTTCATTATTTGTTGGTTTTAATTGTTCTTTCCTTATGTTTCCTTCCAGTATTGTAAAAGAACGTCAAGAGTATTTTAAGAAAGGAAAATAAAAAAGCAAAGCCACCAAAAGAAAAATGATTTTGTTGTAAATGTAATATTGGCCCTAGAGTGCAAAAGGCTGTATATTGTTGGAAGAAATGGTCAGTAATGAAATAGTAGTTGTTACATATATCAAAGGAAAATGTTAGTATGTAATAAGATAGATCCAAAAAAAATGAGAATACAAAATCTGCAATATACATTTGTTTCTATCATGTCTCTTCCCCTTTTTTTTCCCCTTTGAAATGATCCGCGCATACAACGGGTACGTATACTAGTATTATTAAAAAGAGAATAGTTTGTCATAGGATTGTGACAAGTGTCAGCATAGGATAATGCCACGTGATAGTTTTAGGACAGAAATAGTTAATTAGTTAGTAATTAGTTATTAGTTATTGTTTTAAATTTAAAAATAATTAAATATCAATATTTTCTAGGAAACATATACCTCTATATATTGGATTTAAGTTAAATTAACAAATAAAAAATTTAGATTACAACATAAATTATTTGAATTTGATCTGAAAACTAACCCCAAGTGCACGTCACTACTGTTAAAATTTTTAAGAGGTTAAAAAAATTTAAAACATGTTTTTTGGATTTTCTTTTTATAGTAAATTTTATTTTCAGAAAAATATAAGAATACTAAACCGTTTTTTGGGCTTCTTCTTTGTAGCGGGTAAAATACAAGTTTTTGTCTCCTATTTTTATTTTATTAAATTTGTATTTATCCAAACCACTATACTAAGCAGTTTAAGTTTTTGAATTTGGAATTACTTATAATTATTTTTCATAGTTAAAGTTTATCATTATCAAGACACAATCACTTTCAAAATATAATAAACTTCAACTAGGTACACGGAAACATTATTTTGAAATGAATTTTGCAAATATTTTTCACGAGTCACATTTTAGACCTTTATTACGTAAATTTTGTTTACAATTTTCAAAAAGAAAGAACATTTCCAAGAGTAACCCCATGTTTTCATTAGTTTTTTTAATTTAAAATTAATTACAACTGATGTTTTACAGTTAAAAGTATTTGTTGTCCTTGATCACAAGTTTTAAAAATATCAAAGTTTTTAAGGAAACATATACATCTATATATTGCAAATTACATTTTGAAACCTATTTTGCTTAAATGTCTATGTAGATTGTTCTTCTAAGATTATTACATGAGCAATTTAAGTTATTTATATAGTAGTAACTTCAATAATCGAAGCCTTCCCGTTAAAATTTTAGTTGCTTCTTTATACTATTTGAAATATACACATAAAAAGAAATCAATCTCTTTATAGTAGCAAAATGGATTGTTGTCTATTGATAAAAAAAAATGTAATTTTATGATTTGAAAGACTTTTTATTACCAATCAACTCTTTAAAGCCCTTTTGGAAAATAATTGGTAAGTTTTAAGTGTAACAATTAATATTATAATTATAAATAAACAATCACATGTTTGGATAGAAATGTTGAAATTGAGTTGAGCTTATATGCTATTATCGTACTTCAAATACTTTCTCAGGCAATTGTGCAGTTACTGACATGTTAGTAAATTGATGTGTTTGGTAAAACAAATACTAAATTTTGCAGCATTTGTTGGTCTTTCCAGAGATTGTTGTATTTGAAGGTAGTTTGAGATACTATGCAATTTTTATTCTTAACCGTTAGATTATGTTTTATTTTAATACTACATTCTACATGAATCATATGCATGTATTTTGAATCAAATTTAGTACTTTGATTGTGTTGTATTTAATGATGACTATGTATGTTAATATTTTACTTTTCAAATATATGTAAGAGAATTTGAATTTCGAATCGAAGTTGGCTAACTTTCCTTTTTTCTTTTTTTTTAGAAATGTCATTTCCTCCTTCCATGAATATCAAAAAATGTCACGACCCATTTTAGCCTAGGTCATGCGGCATCTACCATTCCCACCTCGGTAGGCGAACCCTTAACTCAACGTTCACAATCAATAAATACAATAAAATAGCGGAAGAAATAAATGACGTATGTCTCACAATATAGTATAGTATAATATAATATAATATAATATAGGTAAGTGCGGAAGTAAATGAATCCACCTCAATATCTGGTCTTATCATACAGGAGCATCTAAGTTCGAATACTAAGGTCTGAATAATAATACATAAATGTCTCAAATCATGTCTTGAGTGAAAAGTAAGACATAAGCAAAATAAGAGTCTTCGAGGTCAGCGGACGCCATGCTCAACCTAGAGAACTCAAGTAGAAGCTGAGGAGTCGATCAGCCAAGAGTAAGGAAGTGGATCCGGCATAATACTGTTGGGTGTGGAATTGGCCAAACAAGTCAATTCTTTTGTTCACATAGTCGTGATGTAAGCGCTTACCTCATGATAGTCGTGATGTAAGCGCTTACCTCATCATAGGAAATTCATTCCTATAAATAGGTAGCTTATGGTTCATTTGTAAAACACACCAAATTGAAGAAGATCATTTGCTATACACATCCCAAGAGAGAAAAAATCTAAGAGAAATACTCTTAGTGAAAGGCCTAAGTAAGAGAAGGTCTTTGAGAGAATTTTCTGTGGTAAAATTCTTGAGTGTAATTGGGATTGGGGTTGTGAGGTTGAGTGTTGTAAACACTTGTAATATTTCTTCTTTAATAAGATCTGCAGCAGCAATGTGGACGTAGCTCTCACATTGAGGGTGAACCACTATAAATCTGTGTGTGCTATTTATTCTTCGCTTACATCACGGCGTAAGTAGGTTCTGTCTAAGGAGGTTGGTATTTAAGTGGTCCAGCTGTGACCCTCCAATCTTTCCTGGGAACCTGCTTACAAAGGTCGGATTTGGGATTTAAATCCTAACAACTGGTATCAGAGCAACAGGTTGTGTTGTGATTTAGAAACGATGGGAGGCGAAGATGGTACGACGCACGGCATCGGTAAATTCGATGGTACAGACTTTGCGTTCTGGAGAATGCAAATTGAAGATTATTTATATGGCAGAAAGCTTCATGAACCTCTGAGTCCGAAACCAGAGGAGATGAAGCAAGCAGATTGGAATCTCCTCGACAGACAAGTTCTGGGAGTCATTCGGCTGACGCTGTCGAAGAACGTTGCTCACAACGTGGCAAAGGAGAAGACCACCGCAGATATGATGAAGGTATTGTCTGACATGTATGAGAAACCTTCGGCAAATAATAAGGTATTTCTCATGAAGAAACTATTTCATCTAAAGATGATGGAAAATGCTCATGTTGCTGCACACGTAAATGAATTCAGTACCATTGTAAATCAATTGTCATCGGTAAAAATTGACTTCGATGATGAAGTGCAAGCTCTAATTTTGTTGGCATCCCTACCAAATAGCTGGGAGCCAATGAGAGCAGCGGTTAGTAATTCTGTCGGCAGTGACAAACTAAAGTTCAACGATGTTAGGGATCGTATCCTTGCTGAGGAAGTGCGCAGGACAGATTCTGGAGAGGCATCGACGAGTTCTGCTTTTAATGTTGAAAACAGAAGAAGAAATTATGACAGAAACTACAACCGAAATAGGGGCAGATCGAAGTCAAGGAATGGCAGGGGTCAATCCAGACCAGGACAAACATTTGAGTGTTGGAACTGTGGAAAACCAGGTCACTTCAAGAAGAACTGCAGGGCGCCAAAGAAGGAGGACAACAAGGGGGCTGGAATCAACGCTGCTACGGAAGACATTGGCGATGTGTTGTTGCTATCGGTTGACAGCCCGATAGACTCTTGGGTGCTTGACTCAGGAGCGTCCTTTCATACCACCCCACATCATGATATAATGACAAACTACGTGGCTGGGAATCTCGGCAAAGTTTATTTAGCCGATGGAGAGCCGCTAGACGTTGTTGGCACGGGAGACATTAATTTGAAGATGTCAAATGGATCCTCGTGGAAGATTACAAAAGTTAGACATGTTCCAAAGCTGATGCGAAACTTGATTTCAGTAGGTCAGCTTGATGATGAGGGATATGATCTCAACTTTGGTAATGGGTCTTAGAAGGTGGCGAAAGGTGCTATGGTAGTTGGCCGAGGAAAGAAGATTGGCACTCTCTACATGACGGATAGCTGTCGTGATATTGTTGTTGTGGTTGACAACACAAAGAAGACAGATTTGTGGCATTGTCGGCTTGGGCATATCAGCCAGAAGGGGATGAAGCTGTTGGTGACAAATGGCTTAATTCCGGAGCTGAAGACGGTGGACCTTCATACGTGTGAGAGCTGCATTCTCGGAAAACAAAAGCGAGTAAGCTTCTCAAGTGCAGGCAGAGAGTTGAAGGTCGAAAAGCTGGAATTGGTGCACACAGACGTGTGGGGACCTACCACTGTACCCTCCCTTGGAGGATCACACTACTACGTGACCTTCATTGATGATTCAACCAGGAAGGTATGGGTTTATTTTATGAAAAATAAATCCGATGTGTTTAGTGTATTCAAAAGATGGAAAGCCATGGTCGAGAATGAAACAAACCTCAAGTTGAAGTGTTTGAGGTCCGACAACGGTGGAGAATACACTGATGGTGATTTCAAACGGTACTGTGCCGATAATGGGATCAAGATGATGAAGACTATTCCTGGAACGCCGAAACAGAATGGAGTACCCGAAAGAATGAACCGAACGTTGAACGAGCGTGCTCGGAGTATGAGAATACACTCTGGACTGCCCAAGACATTCTGGGCAGATGCAGTCAATACCGCGGCCTTCTTAATTAACCGAGGACCGTCAGTTCCCTTGGATTTCAGAATTCCAGAAGAAGTCTGGAGTGGCAAGAAGGTAAATCTTTCATTTCTGAAAGTGTTCGGTTGCTTATCATATGTTCATAATGATGATACGGCTAGAAGCAAGCTTGATCCAAAATCAATGAAGTGTTACTTTATTGGCTATGGTGACACCGAGCTTGGGTACCGATTTTGGGATGAACAAAATCGGAAGATCATCCAAAGCAGGAATGTTGTCTTTAACGAAGAGGTACTGTACAAAGACAAGCTGCAAAAGAATTCAGAATGTCAGGACAAAGAATCGGAAATAGTCGATTTGAGGGACTTTCCGGCACTTGAGCCGCAGCCAGGTACAACCGAGGCAGAGGAACAAACAATCCGAGAAGGTGCTGATGAAAGTGCTGATTCTGAAACAAATGAACAGACGCCAATCACAGAGCTGCGTAGATCATCCAGGATCAGGAAGCCGCTTCACAGGTACTCTCCATCCCTCAACTACATTCTACTCACTGATAGAGGGGAGCCGGAATGTTATGAAGAAGCAATGCAAGTCGATGAATCGACTAAGTGGGAGCTGGCAATGAAGGATGAAATGGATTCACTATCGGCAAATCATACATGGGAATTATCCGAGTTTCCAAAGGATAAAAAGGCATTGCAAAACAAATGGGTTTATCGGATAAAGGAAGAACCCAATGGAAGCAAGCGTTATAAAGCAAGGCTGGTTGCAAAGGGATTTCAACAGAAAGAAGGCATTGACTATACGGAGATCTTCTCTCCCGTAGTCAAGATGGTGACTATCAGAACTGTTCTTGGGCTGGTAGCAAAGGAAAATCTACATCTGCAACAGATGGACGTGAAAACTGCATTTCTTCACGGTGATCTAGACGAGGAAATCTACATGCGACAGCCGGAGGGATTCAAAATCAAAGGAAAGGAGAATCTGGTGTGCAAACTTCAAAAGAGTCTGTACGGACTAAAACAGGCTCCAAGACAGTGGTATTTAAAGTTTGATAGCTTTATGAAGAAAGCTGATTTTTCAAGGTGCGAGGCAGATCACTGCTGTTACTTCAAAAAATTTGAAGACTCGTACATGATACTGCTATTCTATGTCGACGACATGCTAATCGTAGGAGCAAACCTACAGGAGATTGATCGGTTGAAAAAAGGGTTATCGGAAGAGTTTGCAATGAAGGATTTGGGAGCTGCAAAGCAAATCCTTGGGATGAGAATCGACCGAAGCAAAGAGGGCATCAAACTCTCACAAGAAGAATATGTGAGGAAAGTTATCAAAAGGTTCAACATGCATGATGCCAAGCTAGTCAGCACTCCCTTGGCTGGACACTTTCGGTTGTCAAAGGATCAGTCGCCGACAACCGAGGATGAGAAGAAGCAGATGGACAAGATACCTTATGCATCTGCAATCGGTAGTCTTATGTATGCAATGATATGTACAAGGCCAGACATTGCACATGCAGTGGGAGTTGTCAGCCGATTTATGAGCAATTCGGGAAAGCAACACTGGGAGGCTGTGAAGTGGATATTCAGATATCTGAAAGGCAGCTCGAGTTCAGCTCTGTATTTTCGAAAATCAAAAACAGGATTGCAAGGGTATGTTGATGCTGACAACGGTGGTGATATTGATAGCAGAAAGAGCACATCCGGGTATGTTTACACCTTCGGAGGTACTGCAATCTCTTGGGTTTCCAAGTTGTAAAAGATAGTAGCTCTCTCTAGTTGTGAGGCTGAGTACGTTGCTGTGACGGAGGCCACAAAGGAAATGATGTGGCTACAATCTTTTTTGCGGGAATTGGATCAGGACCATGAGGGAAGTGTGCTATATTGTGATAGCCAAAGTGCCATTCATTTGGCAAAGAACCCGGTCTACCATGCTCGAACGAAGCACATACAACTCCGGTACCATTTCATTAGATCAGCTTTGGAAGATGGAGCGCTAGTGCTTGAGAAGATCGCAGGGAGTCAGAATCCAGCAGACATGCTGACAAAGGCAGTGACGATAGACAAACTGAAGCTATGCTTAGCTTCAGTTGGCCTACACGAAGTATGAAACTAGGAAAGAGCTGCTGCATCGATCAAAGTGTGAAGACAAATTAAAATTAGTCTTCAAGTGGGAGATTTGTTGGGTGTGGAATTGGCCAAACAAGTCAATTCTTTTGTTCACATAGTCGTGATGTAAGCGCTTACCTCATGATAGTCGTGATGTAAGCGCTTACCTCATCATTGGAAATTCATTCCTATAAATAGGTAGCTTATGGTTCATTTGTAAAACACACCAAATTGAAGAAGATCATTTGCTATACACATCCCAAGGGAGAAAAAATCTAAGAGAAATACTCTTAGTGAAAGGCCTAAGTAAGAGAAGGTCTTTGAGAGAATTTTCTGTGGTAAAATTCTTGAGTGTAATTGGGATTGGGGTTGTGAGGTTGAGTGTTGTAAACACTTGTAATATTTCTTCTTTAATAAGATCTGCAGCAGCAACGTGGACGTAGCTCTCACATTGAGGGTGAACCACTATAAATCTGTGTGTGCTATTTATTCTTCGCTTACATCACGGCGTAAGTAGGTTCTGTCTAAGGAGGCTGGTATTTAAGTGGTCCAGTTGTGACCCTCCAATCTTTCCTGGGAACCTGCTTACAAAGGTCGGATTTGGGATTTAAATCTTAACAAATACTCTGCATTCATAAAAGAATGCAGCAAGTGCAGGTCAGTACAAACAACAGTACTGGTAGGCATCATAAGCCAGCTAAGCATAGTTAACACAATTCAGAAAATAACACAGATAAACAAGTAATCCAATCATGCATGGAACAATACAATCATAATCGAGTATCCATCAATACCTATATAAGTATATAACCCCAATTTAATAAGTCTGAATATATCTAATCCTGGCATAATCAACAATAAAATCAACAACACAATCCATCACAATAGAGTCATCACGACGTCTCACTCAGGTCATAATGTAATGCAATGCAATAATGGTATGAATGTGATACCATGGTATGCTATGCAAATGAGATGTACACATGTACTTCGGACGGAAATATCAACGTCTCGGCAACACAATCCAGTGTGACTCGCGAAGTCTGAGTTCCACCTATCCCGGATTTTTTCCAAACAGACAGATGGGACCCTGGCTAATTACTCACAGGGGGAGTCTCACCGGCACCACTCTGGGGGACCCGCGGATCCCATGCACTACAATAGATCCGGGATAACATCGGAATCGTCCATTGTAACGACCCGTTTGGTCGTTTAGCACTTTTAGACCTAGTATTCCTAAAACACCCTTTCCGTGGTCTTATTTTAGTGTTTATAGCTTGCGGTAATGGGTGACTCGGTAATTTAATTGACGGGAAAACATTTGAATATTTATTTATTTATTTATCATGTGTGAATAGTTTATTCATACGAATATTATTTGCACTCATATAAGGTATAAGTTGATAAATATAGTATTTGATGAAGTGGATAATTTTTAAAGTAGACAAATAGTTAGGGAATTAAGGAAGTTACTGTGAAAACAAATTGGACTAGGCCCACATATATTTTAATATCCTTAGCACATAACCCATGAAGAGAATGAATTAAGTTGGTAGGGTTTTCTATTTCTGAGTCTCGGTACAAAATAAGATAGTTTCTTACAGCATAAGAAGAGAACTACTTTTCTCACAGTGGACGACAAGTTATAAAAATAAAGCAGGTACATTTATGTTACGTTTTGCTCTTGGTATTCATTTATTTGTGTAATCATTAGGTAATGATGATGGAAAAGATTATTCATTAATAATCAAATGGGTTCCTACAGTACGAAAATGTTGGTCACATGATTAAATATTTTGTTTTGTTAATGATTAATTCAACATAGGGAAACGTAATGGTCAATTGTTAAACAGTTAATAGTGAAAGTTGCTAGATTGTTTTGTTGGTAAAGAATCTTTCTTTATATTATTAAATTGGCACTTGTACTTTTGCACTTGGTTTTAAATGGAAGATTCTGACAATTTAGGAAGGGAAATAGAGTCAAAAGGTATACTTTTGGTTTACTGTAACAACTTATTTCATACTACTCAGTTTTCGAAATTTGCTTTCTAGTTCATGGTATTTGAATTGTGGGGAGTGAGATGTTAATTCTAAGTTAAGATTTTGGGGTAATTGAAGGTTTTGAGTCCTAGTCCTAATTTATATATATATATATATATATATATATTGCAAACCTCTATATGCGTTTTTAACTGTTACTACTTAGTACGTAGTGCTATAGCAGGAGCTATGTTCGCTCAAAATTTCTAATGGGACAAAAGTTTTTCAATGTATATAAAGTATGTTATAATATCAATAGTGCTTATACGGAAGGTCACACTGTAGGGAATGTTCTTATTCTTTTTGTGATTAATTTGACAAGATAGGTTTTCAACATAAGAGTACTGTTGCAGTAGTCTCCTCGAATATTAAGTAGACCGGTTTAACTAAACTTATTTAAATGGATAACTAATTACATGGACTCTTTAAAGCATCTTGATGAGAATTTATGAATTGTGAGCCTATTTGTGGATGGAATTGTAATTTATTAACATAGAATATTTAATCGTTGGATTTCGATCGTTCAGAAGCGTTCCGGAAGGGTAAAGCTCAAGTCTGACTGTTCGTGGCTCTCGTTCGGCTTCGAGATAGGTTATGGCTTACCTTTTTGGTTAGACTTCGATTAGCGAAACATATGTATATTTAGATATACTGTCGGAGAAATCATGTACGCTTTCAGGTACGAAGTTGGGATGGACTAGGTTGGTATTGTTGACTGATTTGTTAGCTTATAGCTGTACATGGTTGTGATGTGACTTGATTGGAAGTGATGATAAGGAAGAGAGTACACGAGGCCCGAGGCCCTTACTGGGATCGTGAGAGTACACGAGGCCCGAGGTTTTTACCGGGATCGTGAGAGTAAACGAGGCCCGAGGTCCTTACCGGGATCGTGAAAGTGGTACATGGACTTCGCGAATCCCCCATGGGTCATGGCTGTTGGGCGACGATCTACACCGCCATAGCGTGTGTGTAGGGGCATTGTATTGTATTGTATTGCCTTGCGTTGCGTATTCATTCTTCATATTATTCTTTTATGCCTTGGATTCTGTATATGTATTTCCATATTTAGACTGATATAGTGGATTGTGATTTCTAATTGTCCTTGATTGTGAGCATGTCTATCTTTCAGTTTCTTCCTGTGTATATGTTAGCTAGTTGTTGTCGGCCTATGATACCTACCAGTACTTTTGTTTGTACTGACCCTACCTTGCTGCATTCTTTTTGAGTGCAGAGTACGAGATCGGTACCACTTCTGCACCCCGACATTGATCCCGAGGCTATCTGCGGAGTTTGCTAGGGTGAGCTTATTGGACGAGTCTGCCACCCCTGGGACTCCTTCTTTATTACTTGTCTTACTTTGATCCTTAGACAGTATTTCTAGTTTTAAGACTCATGTATTATTCAGACACGTTGATCAGTGGCTCTTGTACTATTTTTGATCATTTTCCTTGGGTGGTTTTTAGAATTGGGAATTCCGCACTTGGTATTTATAATATATGTTAGACTCTTTCTTAATTTCGCTTTATTTAGTAATTAATATTGTATAACTGATTAAGGGAAGGGTTCTCCTACCGAGGTGGGATACGGTAGGTGCCCGCACAACTTAGCGGCATTTGGGTCGTGACATCCATGCAACAATGATGCACGAATATAACCATTGGACATCGGCCTCCTTACAATCATGCAAAAGAGTTGTCAAATATCAGTTTCATAAATCAACGATTTGGGAATTGAACCTCGGACATCGGCCTCCTCATATTCTCTCAGGTAAAGAGTTTAGTAAATATCAGTTTCATATAAACAATGATTCCAAACTGGATCTTCGGACATCGGCCTTTGTCACAATCACTCAAGTAAAAGAGTTTATCAAATATCAGTTTCGCTCAATCAACAATACCGGATCATCACCGGATATCGGCCATACATGATAACATAAGAGAATGCGTGCAATGCATATATCAATCATCAACAAGCAAGCTCAATATCACAAGTACCTCAACGGGGTACGCCAACAATGTATCACATCACAATACTAACAGTGGGTATACCAACATATATCAATAACTCAAGTACCAACAGTGGGTATACCAATAATGTATCATAGCATAAATACCAACAATGGGTACACCAATAATCTATCATAGCACAAATACGAACAATGGGTATGTCAATCCTATGCAAATCAGGACAACAAGCGACATTCCCTATCTACTAACTACACATAGCATCAAGCCAATACAATTAAGTAATCAAACGCATATAACGGGGTGGCTAGTCCTAACACACATCAGGGCCCAACCTAAGGCAATATCCATCCCAACCTCTCATCCGAAGGTTCATATGTTGTCTACGACATCATAATCTAAATATGTGATTCACTATACTAAGTCTTTCCAAAGGTAAACCATAACCTACCTGGACTACTGAACTACAACACCAACAAGTCACTCTATCGCCTTGTCCTTTTTCTGAAGCTCAAAACTAAAGTAGTCTAAGCGTAATAGAATTATAAGTTAGAAATCATGAATAATGATACTAATATTGCTATGATATCAATTAGGTCCATTTCAACCCTAGAAATTAGGGGAAATGAGCCTACAAGGGCGAAACGAGAAATTCACGGGTGAAATACCAAATTGAATCCTATGTAATCATAACCCTATCATTAATTGTTGATATATCTCAAGAATTATCCCAAAATCTGATTCTAGTAAACAACCCCTAATTGGGTATGGACCTTAATTCTCCAAAACCGAAATTCAACCTTAAAAGTGAAAGATATATGATCAATAAGTTAGATTCGTCATATTTTAGTAGTACCATCATCAATTTTATCAATTATAACCCTAGGGAGAAGCCTCTCAAAAACTCTTCTTCAAATTCTACTTCTAAGGAATTGAAAAAGGAAGAGATGATTCTAAGATGATAATGATTAAAGAGAAGCAAGTGATTAGACCAAGATTTATCTCTAAGAAACTCCTCAATTTATCCCCAAGAGCAGCCTTCCCAAGCTCCAATATTGAGTTATGATATAATGAGGGTCCAAGTCTTATTTTAAGACACATTTACTGAAATTCTCCTGCCCATGACCGCCACGGCGGAGAGAGTGCCGCTACAGCGGTATGGCCTATATTTCCCATCAACGCCCCAGTGGTCATCACTCCGACACATCGGTGCCGCTCGGGCAGCTCTGGTTCTGCCATTGCGGGCACCAAGCACTTGAATTTTCGAATTTCTCTAAGTCTTTAATCCGATTTTTGGGTTATTTCCGAGGCCATCTGCTCACAATCCGACTACCTCAACCCATACAAAAATATGCTACCAACGCACTCGTGGTCTCAGAATTCCCAACGGAGATCTTATTGATGAGTCAACCACCAGTGCCTACTTCCCATTTCCCATCCAAAGTCCCGAGATGCACCAAAATGCATTGGGAACCAAACCAATCATACATACCAGTTCTAAACAATCATCCGGACCTCTCGGAGTTGATGAAACCCCTAAAAAGGCCCGTTAGCCCAAAGTCAACCCCGGTTCAAAAGTGAGTCAATCAATGCTCGGAAGTGGCGAAGGTGCTAAAAGAGCC